>NW_028317887.1:6300000-6633333 GCF_062004578.1 Staurois parvus
CTAATGATATATCCAGTTACAGCTATGTGAAAATCTTGATTTAGATTGTCCTGGTACATCAAGCTTGCCCCAACTTTGCTGCCAGTAAGGTCCCCCCAGTGGTTTGAAAGGCCGCCTACCACATTAAAAGAGCAATAATGTGAATAATATAGATTTACATATAATGTCAGCTGCTTATAATGTATGACACTGTCACAGAGGTTTAGATTTATAAACAATCAGTCGCTCCAAATATATAAAGTGTGTTAACCACTTCCCGCCCGCAATGTACTGCGGCAGACCGGCAGCTACAGGCAAAGCGACGTACCCATCTGTACTGACACGCAGGCACGCAGTGGTCCCCCCTCGCGACTGCTGTGTCCAGCGGAATGAAGATCCCGGTGAATGGGACCCGGTGATCATGTGATCGCTATGCGATCACATGATCACTATGTAAGCAAAGCTGTTATAAATCAATCTCATTCATAACAGCTCTGCTTCTCTTCCTAGTGAGCTGTGATTGGCCCACAGCTGTCACATGATACATGGGGCCAATCACAGCACCCTGAACCATGTGACAAGCTCCAGCCAATCACAGATCACTATCCTGAGCTGTCAAAACTCATTCATGATAATTCATGAATGAGTTTGGTTCTGACAGCAAGCTTTGCATTGCAGAAGAAATGATCTTTATTTCTCCTGCAAAGCAAAGTGTAAAAAAAAAAAAATTTAGAATTTTTTTTAACTTTTTATTTTTTTTGTTTTTAAACTACTTGCCAACCGCTTACCTGCATGTTGCGGGCGAGCAGCAGCTTTTGGCAAAGCGATGTACTCTGGCATCGCTTCCTATTTTGGGGTGTACTTTAGTACTTTGTCAGTATATAGAACTTTTCACTGATCA
The DNA here is from genome assembly GCF_062004578.1 of Staurois parvus. Lineage (NCBI taxonomy): Eukaryota > Metazoa > Chordata > Amphibia > Anura > Ranidae > Staurois > Staurois parvus. The sequence continues at coordinate 6,300,881 of NW_028317887.1, forward strand.
CTGCATTCCTGCCACTAGCGACATCAGATAACGCCAGGATTAGTTAGCGCCTCACCGAGCCAGGGTCAGCTAGCGTTAGATTGCCCACAAATTATCGCACTCACGCTATAGGTCGCTGATCACCGCCATTACTATTTTAGTGTTTGTACGGATCAAGATATTGATCACGTACAGAACTATACCAGTGCCTCGTTTGTGTCGTGTCCCCAAAAATGCAGAGTTAGCAGAGTTGGCCCCGGTCACTGCCAGCATTAGCATTTAGCCCCTTTGCTGTTTTTCATGGAAGATTTGTACCAATTGATTGTGGGCAAAGGCAATTTATACGCACAACAATACATGGCCACCCAGCCAAATTCAGCACTTTTCAGACAATTCGCATGGAAACCTATCATGGTTTCTGAATTTAAAACTCTTTGGGGCCTAACCCTCAACATGGGCATTACAGAAAAGAATCATGTTGATCCACAGAGCCAATTCATTGTATGCCTGGGTTCTGTGCTGTTACATATATGCCCAACATAGACCAGCAATGTACGGATACGTCGCTGTACTTTGAGTGGTTAACCATTAGCCGCCCGGCCAATGGCCGTTTGGCGGCTTCAAATGTGTCCCTGCATTCCGGGTGCACGCCATTTGGCGTGCTCCCGCACATGCGCCGTTTGCGTTAATGCAGAGCGGCGCAGCAGTGCGATCTGTCACCGGCCGTGCACCTCGGCCACGGCCGATGACATATCCGAGTACCGGCTCCCGTTGCTGGTACCATGTGACCTGCTGTGACCAATCACAGCAGGTCACATGACAGTTGTATACAATGGATGGCTTCATTCATGATGCCATCCATTGTATACTAGTGCCTACCTGCGAATGGTCACAGCTAATCACATGCACATGTCATGTGATTAGCTGTGACCAAATCACAGCTAAGCACAAAAAAAAAAAAAAGCTGAATGAATCGATTTCATTCAGGTAAATGCTTGCTTATAGCAAAGTAATTCTTTGCTATAAGCAAATTGTGTAAAAAAAAAAAAAAAATACTGATCACTTCCCCAAAGTAGTACAATGTTACTATGGTAACATTGTACTACTTTGGTCATAGTAAAATATGAAAAAAAATCTTAAAAAAAAAAAATATATATATATATATATTTTTTTCATACTGTCACCAGTCAGTGTCCCTGTTCACCGCCATGCCAGTTATATGATGATGCTGTACTGCACTGGTGACAGTATGTAAAAAAAAATAGTGAAAATAATTTTTTTATTTTCCGAAAAATTATGACAAAAAAATACAACTTCAAAAAACTCGCCATGCCTCTTATGAAGTACGTCGGACTGTCTACTCTGCAAAAAGGGGTCATTTGGGGATATCTGTACTATTCTGACATTCTTGGACCTCAAGAAATTAGATTGGCTGTCAGTACTTCAGGATTGATCAATAATCAGATCTATACCATAGTTTGTGTACTCTATAACTTTCCTACAAACTAAAAAATACATCCTAATTTGGGTTATTTTCACCAAAGACATGTACATCTCGGCCTAAATTTATGAAGAACAATTATTTATTTGTAAACTTTTATAACAGAAACAAAGAAAAATGTTTTTTTTTTTTTCAAAATTTTTGGTCTTTTTTTGTTAATTTAGCAAAAAATAAAAACCCCAGCGGTGATTAAATACCACCAAAAGAAAGCTCTAGTTGTGTGAAGAAAATGATAAAATTTTAGTTTGGGTACAGTGTTGTATGACCGCGCAATTGTCATTCAAAGTGTGAGAGCGTTGAAACCTGAAAAATGGCCTGGGCAGGAAGGTGTAAAATTGCACGGTATTGAAACGGTTAAACCGGGATGATGCCTGCAGCTACAGGCATCATTCTGGTACTGTTTTTTTTTTTTTTTTCAGCTGGCGGTCAGCTTTCATGTAATCCTAGTGGTCAATTAGCTGCTGAATTGTTTTTACGAGCAGTGGGAAGGGACACACCCCCCCCCCCCCCTTGCCTTCCACAGTTTTGTTAGGCTCTCCTGTCCCACAGGGGAATCCGGGAATGCAGCTGGCAGTTCCGCTGGCTGACCATAGAGCTGATCAGAGACCAGAATGGCTCCAATCATCTCCATAATCTAAGACACCGGGAGCTACGTGCATTTCATCACTTCAGTTTCACAGGATATAAACAGCACTATTTGTGAATTGGGAAAGCATCTGATCACACCAATCTTGAATTGTGAATTGACCTTGGTCTTCAAGAGTGGGTGATGTGTGGCATAAGCTTCTAATGCTGGCCCTAAAATGCCAGGATAGTAAAAATGACCCGTTTTTGGAAAACAGACACTCAAAGGTAGTTGCTAAGAGGCATGGTGAGTGTTTTGCAGATCTCATTTGTTGCCACGTTTTTGGAAAACGAAGAAAGAAAACAAAAAATTAATTTTTCTTTTTCTTTTTCAAAACCTTGTGACATAAATGATATCTATAAAATACCATGCCTCTTATCAAATTCCTTGGGGTGTTTACTTTCCAAAAAGAAGTAATTTTGGTGGGGGGGGGGGAGCGTTTGTACTATCCTGGCATTTTAGAGCCTCCGAAACTGTGATAGGTAGTGGGGAAGTGATATGAAGAAATATGCCCTTTGAAAGCCTGGAGGTGGTCATTGGATTTTGGGGGCTTGTATGTAGCTAGGCTGCCGAAAAGTCTCTCATATATGGTATCCCCATACTCCGAAGAAATAGGAGAATGTGTTTTGGGGTGTTTTTCCACATATACCCATGGCATGCATGAGCAATATATCATTAAAGTGACAACTATGTGTAAAAAAGAAAATGATCATATTCAAAAAATTTGTGCCAAAAAATAAAATGTTCCATGGACTCAACATGCCTCTCTGCAAAATCCTTGGGGTGTCTACTTTCCAACAAGGGATCCTTTGAGGGGGGTTGTACTGCCCTGGCATTTTAGCACCTCAAGAAATGTGATGGGCAGTCAGAAAGTAAAAGCTACGTAAATTTCAATAAAATATATATATATATATATATAATACCATAGTTTGTAGACGCTATAACTTTCACACAAACCAATTAATATACATGTATTGATATTTTTTTACCAAAGACATGTAGCAGAATACATTTAAGCCTAAATTTCTGACTATTTTTTGAGTTTATTGGAGATTTTTTATAACCAAAAGTGAAAAATTACGTTTTTTTTTTTTTTTTTATAAATTTGCAGTCTTTTTTGTTTATAGCGCGAAACTGAAAAACCGCATAGGTGATCAAATACCACCAAAAAAAAGCTCTATTTGTGTGGGAAAAAGGACATAAACTGTTTGGGTACAGCATTGCACGACCGCGCAATTACCAGTTGAAATAGCGCAGTGCCGAGCAGCAAAAAATTGCCTGGTCAGGAAGGGGGGTAAATCCCCAGGAGGGCAAATGATTAATCCATCTAAAATATAAAGTGTGTTGTCCTAACAAACATATAACAATGTAATATATGTCACATATATCCAAATAAAACATAATCAAATAAATTTCAAAATATAATCAAATAAAATTCCAAATGTCCAGATGACATAAAATTTCCTCAACAGTCCTGGTATTTGTGCAAAACCTTGATTCCTTAGTGCGTTTATATATTCTCCACTCTTCTTATCACACACGTATCTCTCCCATCACCTATTTTTATATGCTTTCACCTTAATGGTTTGACCCAAAGATAGGACTTTCCCTTATAGTGGGGTCTCCTTTATTTCGGTTGCTCTTTCCTCCTCCTTGCCACTGGTGATTTCAATCCACCTCTATCCTCTGCAATATACACATGAGATTCTCTCAAAAAATAAGATGTATAGTGCTGCCTGTATGGGTACCAATATTTTATTAAAAGATTAAAATATATCTAACTTATAATGTACAATATAACTGGTGTACTTCAGTATCCAGGCTCATAGTATGGTTAATCTCCAACAAAATTAGCGACGTGACGTCACCAGCTCTGGTCTACCGTTACATCAACCAATTATGTGACTTGATTAGGGGATCCTCTGTGGGCCTCAGGGGGTCGTTTTTAAGTTTAAAATATACCGTCATTGCTGACATACTCTTGGCAACTAGGTGAAAGATATAGAAGTCAGCATTTCCTTATAATGTATATCTAGCTTTATAAACCCTTAATAAATATTAAAGTGGGCTTGAACTAAAAAAGTTAAAATTTGCTGAAAAGTAAAAACTAACATTTAGACATGTTAATTTTTCCAATGCAACACCCTGAAAATGTATCTTGAATTAGTTTAAAAACTAAAAAAAAATAGCAGTGCACTTCTGGTATGTGATGATGCATAGGCACTCCTATGCCTACAAACTTAGTTGTATGACAGCTGTGTACGCTCTAAGGCACAGGCTGCCTGATTTAGAGTGAGATTTGGTGAAGTCACTGTTGTGCCGCTCACTTTTCCCATTGCTAGAGGTTCCAACGTTAGGAAGCAAAACCCTGCAGATGGCTACCTCCACGCAGAGGCAGTATAGAACAAGGCATGGTACCTCAGTAATGTCGAAAGATCGGCTTTCACGGGCAATACTGTTGACTAGCCATTTGCCCCCTGCTTGCCTTTTTGGGAACAGTTAAGCCACTCTAAAATGGGTTATTTGCATATCTTCCTTTCCCAGCTGGTCCAGTAAACTTCCCATTGGACTTAAATTATACAGGTACATACAACCTGTGTGTCTGTATGATTTTTATTCTTTAACAATTCCCATAGCCCTGTATATTCTGTTTCCTGTTTTAGTAATTAGATTATATTTTAACACATACAGGTGAAACTCAAAAAATGTAAATATCATGCAAAAGTTCATTTATTTCAGTCATGCAACTTAAAAGGTGAAACTAATATATGAGAGAGATTCATTACATGAAAAACAAGATAGTTCAAGCCATGATTTGTCATAATTGTGATGATTATGGCTTACAGCTCATGAAAACCCCAAATCCACAATCTCAGAAAATTAGAATATTATGAAAAGGTGCAATATTGTAGGCTCAAAGTGTCCCACTCTAATCAGCTAATTAAGCCATAACACCTGCAAAGGGTTCCTGAGCCTTTAAATGGTCTCTCAGTCTGGTTCAGTAGGAATCACAATCATGGGAAAGACTGCTGACCTGACAGTTGTGCAGAAAACCATCATTGACACCCTCCATAAGGAGGGAAAGCCTCAAAAGGTAATTGCAAAAGAAGTTGGATGTTCCCAAAGTGCTGTATCAAAGCACATATATAGAAAGTTATGTGGAAGGGAAAAGTGTGGAAGAAAAAGGTGCACAAGCAGCAGGGATGACCGCAGCCTGGAGAGGATCGTCAGGAAAAGGCCATTCAAAAGTGTTGGGGACTTTCACAAGGAGTGGACTGAGGCTGGAGTCAGTGCATCAAGAGCCACCACACACAGACGGATCCTGGACATGGGCTTCAAATGTCGTATTCCTCTTGTCAAGCCGCTCCTGAACAACAAACAACGTCAGAAGCGTCTTACCTGGGCTAAAGAAAAACAGACCTGGTCTGTTGTTCAGTGGTCCAAAGTCCTCTTTTCTGATGAGAGCAACTTTTGCATCTCATTTGGAAACCAAGGACCCAGAGTATGGAGGAAGAATGGAGAGGCACACACTGCAAGATGCTTGAAGTCCAGTGTGAAGTTTCCACAGTCTGTGTTGATTTGGGGAGCCATGTCATCTGCTGGTGTTGGTCCACTGTGCTTCATTAAGTCCATTGTCAATGCAGCCGTCTACCAGGAGATTTTGGAGCACTTCATGCTTCCTTCCACAGACGAGCTTTATGGGGATGCTGACTTCATTTTCCAGCATGACTTTGCACCTGCCCACACTGCCAAAAGCACCAAAATCTGGTTCAGTGACCGTGGGATTACTGTGCTTGATTGGTCAGCAAACTCGCCTGACCTGAACCCCATAGAGAGTCTATGGGGCATTGCCAAGAGAAAGATGAGAGACATGAGACCGAACAATGCAGAAGAGCTGAAGGCCGCTATTGAAGCATCCTGGTCTTCCATAACACCTCAGCAGTGCCACAGGCTGATGGCTTCCATGCCACGCCCCATTGAGGCAGTAATTGCTGCAAAAGGGGCCCAAACCAAGTACTAAGTACATATGCATGCTTATACTTTTCAGAGGTCCGATATTGTTCTATGTACAATCCTTGTTTTATTGATTGCATGTAATATTCTAATTTTCTGAGATTGTGGATTTGGGGTTTTCATGAGCTGTAAGCCATAATCATCACAATTATGACAAATCACGGCTTGAACTATCTTGCTTTGCATGTAATGAGTCTATCACATATATTAGTTTCACCTTTTAAGTTGCATTACTGAAATAAATGAACTTTTGCACGATATTCAAATTTTTTGAGTTTCACCTGTATATCCCACACATCTGAATTTATTTCTTGTAATATGTCGATGTATAAGTTTTGAAGTTCTATTTCATTCTCAACAGGTGCTCTTTAAGCTTTGGAATTTGTTCTTTGAATATTCCAAGATATTATATTTAATATACATAAAGGGAGAAAGTGATGAATTACAGACTTGTTTTCCACATGTACCACAAAACCTTTCTTAGTTCAGCTAGAGTTTATGTGATAGGGTTTGGAAAGGGATTATACCAATAGAAATAAAAGCAACTATTAATAGTTTTGCCGCATCATCTGATATCGTATAGATTCACTGGTCTCACCCTGTTTAAATCCTTCATACTAATGATCCTCTCTAAAGGAGTTTTGTGTTAACAGCATACACATTTATTTTATAAGATCACTATTGTAACAGCAATACAAACAGTAGTTGTATTCGACAATCCAATATATTCGTATATTAAAAATCGTCTTTCCTGTTGTGATTGCTGCTTGTCTGCTGATCATCTCTTTTCTCAAATTCCTGGATTCGCTGTATGCTTTGCAGCTTCTCCTCTGCTGTTTATTTTTAGTTTCTCAGGACTGTATATCCCATGGTACCTTGCTGCCTGCAGTCAGTGATCCCTCTACTGACTCAGGCTGTGTGAATTGTGATACGGCATATAATAAGCCTTATATTTCATTAAAATAAAGTATTTAAATGTGCAAATTAGTCATCTAATGGTGCACTGCAAACCACGCCTCTTCTTGTGAGTTACATGAGTTCAGTGAGTGAGACAAAATAAGTGCGTAGTGGTTTAGATTCCTTGAAGTAGTAATTGCCCTTCCATGCCGTGCAAATCTCCAATTATTTTGCTGTGATAATCCTGCATATGGTAATGTTTGTGGTTTTGTTTTTGCCATTTTAGATTACATTAGATGTACTGGCAGATATGGGTCACGAAGAGCTGAAGGAAATTGGAATCAATGCATATGGCCACAGGCACAAATTGATAAAGGGAGTTGAGAGGCTGCTTGGAGGCCAACAAGGTAAGCAAGTATCTGTGTCAACAAAAATGTTATTTCATGTTTTATGTTCCATAATTTCCAATTATGCAAATAATGGACCTGGGCCTGCAAATCATAAAACAACAAACATGAATTGTAAGTTTCAAGATAAAAGAACCAGTGTCATAAAGTAATAAAATGCAGCTACATGCCTGCTGCAGCTATCCCTAACCTTCCCATCAAGTCAGACAGGCGAAACTCCAACACTGTTTACTCTAGTTGCATTTCCGATTGCAATAACTTTTTTAATCAACAAACACATAACAGAAATGTTATTTCTTTTTAATATCTGACTGGAGTTCATACTTATAGCCACCACTTACACTTATCTATTCATTTAATCTGTTAGGCATTGAAACACATGTTTAATGGCTTTTAAAGAAATGGTATTAAATGTCTGTACAGCAACTGACAGGCAATAAGATCAATGCATTTTTAACCACTTCATGTCCGGACACTTTCACCCCCTTCCAGTCTAGGCCAATTTTCAGCTTTTAGCACTATCACACTTTGAGTGACAATTACTCAGTTATGCAACACTGTACCCATATGAAATTTTTGTCATCAGGATGCTGGCGTGGGGTATTGCAGTGTTCAGAACGCTGGCATGGGGTATGACTGTGATCAGAATGCTGGTATAGGGTATGGTGGTGATCAGAACTCTGGTATTGGGGTATGGCGGTGATCTGGATGCTGGCGTGGGGTATAGCGGTGATCAGAATGCTGGTATGGGGTATGGCTGTGTTCAGAATGCTGGTATAGGGTATGGCAGTGTTCAGAATGCTGGTGTGGTGATCAGAATGCTGGTATGGGCTATGGCTGTGATCTGGAAGCTAGTTTGGGGGTATGGTGGTGATCAGGACGCTGGTACGGGGTATGGTGGTGATCAGGACGCTGGTACGGGTATGGTGGTGATCAGGACGCTGGTATGGCGGTGATCAGCACGCTAGTATGTGTATGGGGCTATCAGGATGCTGGTATAGGGTATGATGATGATTAGGATGCTGGTGATCAGATTGCTGGTATGGTGGTGATCAGAACACTGGTATGGGGTATGGCAGTGATCAAGGTGCTGCTATGCTGATTGGCAGTGAAAAGGGTATTGGTATGGCAGTTGACGGTGATCAGGGTTTTGGTATGGGCTATGGCAGTGATCAGGGTGTTGGTATGGAGTATAGCGGTGATCAGGGCCTTGGTTTAGGGTATGGCGGTGATCAGGACATTGGTATGGTGTATGGGGGTTGTTTTTGTGTGCACTGAGACAGGTGAACAAGGGCTGGCTGCATTATTTATTATGGATATACTGCGGCAGTGATTAGGGGCACTAAACTGGGATACTGGGGTGGCCGACACCTGACAGGCTGCTGTACACTCACAGGCTGCAGGATTGCTTCTCTCTGCTCTCACACTGAGCAACAATCTTTACTTTCTCTTTACAGTGTTTACAATGTGATTGGTCACAGCAGTCACATGGTAAAACACCATGTGATCTCCTGGATACAGCGGTAATGTGATCCGCTGTGTTCGGGCAATATAATGATCACTTGGCACCCGGGTGCGTGCTCAGTGAGCCGCGCAGAAGCTGCAGATGCAAGTTGACATACGGCTGCAAAAGTGCAAGACCATGCTATGGTGAAAAATAAATAAAGTTTCAGCCAGCTAGATGACTTGGTATAATCAGCCATACAGTATTGCCCAATAGACAATGGATTTGACTCCTAATAAAAGCCAAAAAAAGACTGAGAGACTATTAGTTGCTTATAGGCAACTTAAAGCGGAACTTCACACAAAAGGTTGATGTCAGGCTCTCCACCTCATCCAGTCAGAGAATACCTTGGATTCATTCAGAAAGTTATAAGCAGTTTTCTAGATGGCGTCTGTTCAAAGTGACTGACGACCTGTGTTCATAATTCAGCAGGGGATTTTGAAGCAGATGATTTCTAGTTTGCAGGGGGATCAGCCAGGTATGGTATATTCAGAATTACATTGGTCCAAGCTGGACCAATGTAACGATAAAACAAATATATACACCTAGAATTTGTCTTTAAAGTTTACCATCATACAAAACATAAAAACAAATAATTAACATGTCTAACCAGCAGAGATGTTGTACCCTAAATAACACAGCTGTAGCACCATGCACTGTAACATATCACTTGAATTAATATGGCATAATGGTTTTAGGTTATGCAAGCACTAAAAGATAAGTGTATTTAAAAAAACACAAAATGACCATCTGTCACTTAGTTCCTGCTTTTTGTAGCCCCCTTGTTACAATTTAAAGCCCAACTCTGGGTTCAGCCAGCTAACACCCCTCCCCCCCGGTTACGCCTTCCCCACTTTACCATATGTTTTACTGCACTCACAGTATCTCCTCAGTCTGGGTTGAATGACAATTTCATTCAGTCCACAATAGAATGGACATCTTGTGATGAAAATTGAACAATTTAAGATTAAAGAATTGAGTATTGCAACCTAAGATGCTTTTTTAGCACCGGCTGGGGTCAATGGTAAAAAAAAAAATCGGCTTTAAGATGACGTTTTTGACTCTGAAAATAACTTTTAAAACAAACACTATTCAATAATATTTCTGTTGCACGGTGTTTAACATTATTTAGCACAGAACTCTAATTGCCTTGTATGTGTTTTCCAAAAGTCATTTCAGCAGTGGCAAAGAAAGTGATTTTACAGTTTTTGTTAAATTTAACATTTTACACAATTAAACTTCAAAACTTTCTTTTCAAGGACTTTGCTGTTTCAATTCAGATTTTGATGCTATTGTTTTCTATATTGGGACTTTGTTAACTATTTTCTCTGCTCAGATATTGTAACATATTGTTTGAATGAGTTATCCTTCATTTCAGGAACCAATCCTTATCTGACCTTTCACTGTGTTAGTCAAGGCACTGTTTTGCTGGATCTTGCTCCAGATGACAAAGAATACCAGTCAGTGGAAGAAGAGGTAATCATACTGACTATTCCTTTTTGCGAGTACTAGTGATGCACCGATATATCGGGCACCGAAAATTATCGGCTGAAAATAGGGTTATTGGCTTTTTGCTTATTAAAAAAAAAAATTGGCAATAATAATAATTGACTTCAATGCAAAAACTCTCCCTATTGACTTCAGTGGTAAATCGCGTCCCATTGGCTTCAATTGTAAATCGCGTCCCATTGGCTTCAATTGTAAATCGCGTCCCATTGGCTTCAGTGGTAAATCGCCTCTTTTTACTTTTTTCTTTAATGTTATATTTTTCATTTTATTTTCTGTCCAATTTTTGTGTTACTTTCAATAAAAGCTATTTTACATTACAGGATTTTTTTAAAATTCATATTCATTTAAATTCATGGTATTAATTAATAAGTCGAACATAATACAATTTTATATAAAAATATATTAACAATAAAAAAACTGTCCGTTTTCAGTTTTGGTTTTTAGCCAAGTGCATCCTGATTATTTGGTTTCAGTCCAGAATTTGTATTTTAGTACACCACTAGCGGGTACATTTACTGGCATAAAAAAACTAAATAAAATTTGTATGTATCTCTTTTTGCTGACAAACTCTTTGAAGGGTTGTTCCTTAATGTTTTTCTGTTCACCTTTCTCCTAATTTCCAAGTATGTCTTCATACATCTCAGGGCATCTTCTTACCCATTACAATAGGGTGACTGGACACTGACAAAAAAGACCAGAATCTCCAACCCAGGCATAATCCTTTGCAACTCAGAACAGTCTCATTTTTTGCTAGTGTCCTTAGGTGATGGTCATATCTATGCAGTCTCTGCACAATTACCCTTTTCTATCTGGTGTTTGCTCAAATTACGCATCGGGAACAGGAGACCAGTTTTATCCAGATCTGTTGCCCATGGTTATGGCCTGGAGGAATAGTACCCAACTGGGTAGTTCCTAGTTATGTGCCTGCCAAGGTGGATGTTTGGTCCCTCTTGGGGTCCTGCAATGTAGACTTGTGAGTGCCTTCTGGTGGCTGTACCTTATGGGGGGCTTATAGGTTGTTTATTCCCCATGTCTCCTGTGCTCCCCCTCCCTTACGTGGTGCCGTGCCCCAGTGCGGGTCAGGGCTCTGTGCCCTAGTTTACTTGATCTCCTGCCTCAGCCGCCCCAAGAACGACACTACAGTAACTGAGCGTACTTGCATCTACCTTCTTGACACTGGTGTATTGAGGTTTTGTGCTGCACTAGGCAACAAAAACACAAATCCCCTCTCTCCCCCCCTACCCCCCCCCTCCCTCCCCCTCCCCCCCTACCCCCCCCCCCTCCCTCCCCCTCCCCCCCTCTCCCCCCCCCTCTCCCCCCCCTCCCCCCCTCTCCCCCCCCCCCCTCTCCCCCCCCTCCCCCCCTCTCCCCCCCCTCCCTCCCCCTCTCCCCCCTCCCTCCCCCTCTCCCCCCCCCTCCCTCCCCCTCTCCCCCCCTCCCTCCCCCTCTCCCCCCCTCCCTCCCCCCCTCTCCCCCCCTCCCTCCCCCTCTCCCCCCTCTCTCACCCTCCCCCCCCCTCTCCCCCCTCTCTCACCCTCCCCCCCCCTCTCCCCCCTCTCTTAACAAAATTTGTAGTTACTAAAAATGACAGTGTGTTATATGAAAACAGTAAGCAGTTCAAATGGAAAACAACAGCATGAATTTATGGTGAAGTGATTAAGTGAAGTAAACAAGTATAAATCACTATAAGATGACAGCGAGGGGGAAAAGGAAATAATCTGCATTTAGTGCACAAGTTGGGTAGAGCTGGCACAGTGACCATGATAGGTAAGGTGAAGGATTAGTAGTTGTGTTACAAAGTTGTTGAGCTAGCTGTCAAAAACTACCACCTTGATAGCTTTACTCCACTCCTGCATTGAACACATCAGAGTTGGTTGCTCATGCCTGCAAGAAGAATTCATGGTCATTATTCAATATAAAGTAAACTTATGACCTTAATAGTCTCTTACCCAAGGGTGGTACCTTTTTGTTTCATCTCATCCAGGACATTGTGGTGCCCTACTTTGCACCCCCCCCCCCCCCCCTCAGATGCCAGGGGACAACCAGGCCTTTCATACCTTGGATGTGGTTCATGCATGAAAGGTTTACCTGAAGTTAACAGTTTTGATTTTTGTGCTGCCTGAAGGCCGAGAAAAGGTCAAGCAGGTTAAAGAAAACTACCATTTCAAAATGGATATCTCAACCTATTTCTCAGACTTACAGCCTTAAAGGAAATGTTCAACTGTTCCCGATAACAGCTCATTCCACACAGCTGTTGGTTTGTGTCACTCTCGCCTCATGTTCAGTGCTATGGGACATCCCTGTTGTAATGGATATGAAGATGTCCTGTGATGTACAATAGTGTGCCCATGCACACAGGCTTACAAGAGTGCTGCTCCTAGAGGAATTTAGAGTTTTGCCTGTGGAAGCAACTAATGTTGTCCTATGTGTCCATGCACATTAGGTCGTTTAGAGGCACATTTTAAGCTTGGCGTTTAGAGGCAGAAAAAAAAAACACTAAATGCAAGTGCAAAACGCTCAGAATTAGTGTTTCTTTCTGCCAAGAGCACTGAAGTTTTTTTAAGCCAGTGTGAATGATCCCTGAGACTGCTGAGCTGGAAGAGGGTATTATTGGGCAGAGATTTGTCAGTGTTCAATCACCTGAAGGTAACAACAAAGCCCTATTGTAATAGATATGAATATGCCCTGTGTCCTGCTCTAAGAAAAGAATTTTACAGGTAAACCAAAAATCTAAATTTTTTTCTCCCTCTGCTGTGGGTTGTTCTTTTTATTCTTTTAAAATGTTTATAATAAGTCATCTGCTTGTGAAATTCTGTCTAATATTATACATGAGTAAGTAAATGTCACTTCAGTAAAGCTTTTTTTTCCGTGTGTGTAGATGCAGAACTCTATCCGTGAGCACAGAGATGGAGGCAATGCTGGAGGAGTTTTTAACCGATACAATGTCATAAGGGTTAGTGGACATACAAATTTTCTTTATTAAAATGTAAAAGGGACTAGTAATATCCTGTCCATGTGTCCTTGATTCTAGTAAATCATATTTTGAAAGAGAAAAATAATTTATAACCCTTCTCTGAATTAATTACAGCACAATTAAGGCCTCATGCACACTGGGCATTTTTACAACTGCCGTTTTGGGCATCAGATGTTTTTTTTTCCTTGCCTCTAAACTGCATGGTGTCCTGTGTGTTCATGCACACATAGGCTCTTAGCAGCGTTTTCTGGCAGAAGAGTTTTTAGTGGCAGGAAAAAATTAAACCCTCTGCTAGTGCATTCTGGAGCAGCAACGTTTCGGCAGGCAAATACTGACAGCTTCTAACTCTACTAAACAAGAGTTTTTTTTGTTTTTTTTAAGCTGTAGGCATCCTTAACAACCAGTGAATAGCTGGTTAAGGAGCGGTCCTGGGAAAGTCCCCATGTTGATGGGGACAAGGGCCTTTTCCTCACAACCCTGGCTGGTGTTTGTGGCAGGTCTGCGGGAGGTGAGGCTTATCGGAATCTGGAAGTCCATTTTAATAAAGGGGCCCCCAGATCCCGCCCCCTCCCCATCTGAATGAGTATGAGGTAAAAAGTAACCCCTACTCATTCACCAAAAAAGTAAATAAAAACACACCACACGTTTATGACAAGTCCTTTATTAAAAAAATTAAAAAAAAATGTCCCTGGTGTAGTTCATAGTCAGTCACAATGAACACCACCACCACTGATCCGAAAAAAGAAAAAAAAAAAATGAAATTACTGAGTGACCCTGCCCCTTGTGACATCAGCGACTTGGGCATGCTGGGTCGGGGAAATGGATGAGCTGATGACTTATCCATTGTTGTTCACTGGTCATTAAGGACTCTGCATGCCCCGCTGCTTAATGCTGAAGCTACTAAACGTAGTTTACACACTAGGCTAAACGGCGGCAAAAAATGCTAAAATATTAACTTTTTTTGTCCAGCATTTCTAAAGCAGTTTTTTAGCTTTTCTAGTGTGCATGAAGCCTTATACAGTCATGGCCAAAAATACTGGCACCCCTGCATTTTTGTGAGATAATACACCACTTTGCCCAGAAAATTGTTGCAACTACAAATGTTTAGGCATTCTCATATTTATCTCTTTTGTTTGTATTGGTATGACACATAAAAAGTGCAGAAACAAAAAGCCAAATCTGACACCTTCCATGCAAACCCCCAAAAATGGGCTGGACAAAATTATTGGCACCCTCAATTTAATAATTGGTAGTACGCCTACTGGAAAAAAAAATAACTGAAATCATTCGCTTTTTGTAACTATCAATGAGTTTTACACCCCTTTACTGGAATTTTGGACCACTCTTCTTTTCTCCAACTGCTCCAGGTCTCCTAAATTAGAAGGGTTCCTTTTCCTAACTGCTGTTTTGAGATCTGTCCCAGGTAATCTATGGGATTTAGATCTGGACTCATTGCTGGCCAGTTCAGTACTCTCCGGCATTTGTTTTAAACCATTTTTGGGTGCTTTTGGGTCAGTGTCCTGCTGTAAGACCCATGACTTCTGACGGAGACCCAGCTTTCTGACACTGGGCCCTACATTGCACTCCAGAATTCTTTGGTACTCTTCAGATTTCATAATGCTATACACACGGTCAAGACATCCAATGCTTGAAGCAGCAGAGCAACCCCAAAACATCAGTGAACCTCCACCATATTGGACTGTATTATTTTCACAAAAAGCAATGAGGCCTTTTTGTTTAGTCTATCCATAGCACATTCTCCCAAAAGGATTTTGGCTTACTCAGGTCTGTTTTGGCAAACTCCAATCTGGCATTTTTATGTTTCTGTGTTAGCAGTGTGGTCCTCCTGGGTCTCCTACCATAGCATCCCTTTTCATTCAGATGGCGGCTTATAGTGTAAGCTGATGCATTTGTACCCTGGGCCTGAAGGTCAGATTGAATTTGTGTGAAAGTTGATCAAGGTTTTTTATCCACCATTTAAACAATCCTTCATTGCAATCTTTGATCAAATTTTCTCTTTCGACCGCGTCTAGGGAGATTGTCAATATGTTTACAGCCCATGGCACTGTAGCTAATGTTGCACACAGTGGACATAAGAACATTAAGATATCTGGAGATGGACTTGTAACCTTGAGATTGTCCATGCTTTTCCATAATTTATCTTCTCAAATCCTCAGACAATTCTTTGTTGCTTTTTCTCTTCTATGCCCCATGTGGCACAGAGACACACAACTGAAGGGTTGAGTCAATTTTTCACCAGTTTAACTGGTTGCCAGTGTGATTTCTATATTGTCAGCACCTGTTAATTGATAAAGGGGAGTTTTAGTACAAATTACAGGAGCATCACAAACTTGGAATGCAATTATTTCTTACAATTTTGATAAAGTGCCAAAAAATTTGTCCATTCCATTTTTTGGGTTTTGCGTTGAATGTATCAGATTTGGCTTTTTATTCCTCCGCTTTTTTGTGTCATACTAGTACAAGCAAAATAAATAAAAATGAGAATGCTTAAACATTTGTAATTGCAACAATTTTCTGGGCGAAGTGATGTGTTATCTGACAGAAATGCAGGAGTGCCAACATTTTTGCCCATGACTGTATGCAGGCAGTTAAGTATATTTTATAATTTTCAGCAGAAATGTCTAGGATAATGTAAATTTACTGGAGTAATTTCAGTTTTAATTAGCTCCAAGTTACCTTGCCATCACCACATAAGCAAAAGTATAGTATATTTTTTAGTTAGCACTTATTTTGAGTTATTACAGCAGTGTTGAATATGAAGTAAAGCTGATGTGACTGACATTTTTCCACGCTAGCTGTTCCATATTTTTGTTGTATTTAAATATTTGTAGATTAACCAATAGGAGAAGAGTTTATCCATTTAATTCATGCTTTAGTCCTGCATAACTGTTGAGATAACACGACAGGAAATAAGAAAGCAGAGCCTATATATGTATACATACAATATACATTGAAACAAGGAATTTTCTTTTAACCACACAGAGTATTGGTCTTAATTTTTTATATATATATGTATATTTCTATTTTTTTTTTTTTTTATTCTCCCATGTAGTAAAATTACAGTTGGGTCCATATATATTTGGACACAGGCACAATTTTAGTTTGTTTTTGTTTTTTTTTTCTAGGTATTTGCCAAAACATATTCAAAAACTATAGTTATATAATGGATATGGGCTGAAAGTGCACACTCCGGTTTAATTTGAGTGTATGTGCATCCAAATTGGAGGAAGGGTTTAGGAATTACAGCTCTTAAGAGTAGCCATCCCCCCTTTTTCAAAGGACCAAAAGTAATTGGACAAATGAACCTCAAAAGCTGTTTCATGGCCAAGTGTGGGCTACTTCTTCATTATTTCTTCATCAATTAAGCAGGTAAAAGGTCTGGAGTTTATTCTAAATGTGGTATTTGCATTTGGAATCTATTGCTGTAAACCTACATCATTCATTCCAAGGAGCTGTACTTGCAAGTGAAACAGGCCACTGTAAGACTTCAAAAATGAAGAGAGATAGCAGCAACATTAGGAGTGGCCAGATCAACAGTATGGTACATTCTGAGGAAAGAAGAACGCACTGGTGAGCTCAGCAACATAAAAAGGCATGGACGTCCATGGAAGACAACAGTGGTGGATGATAGCAGGATCCTCTCTATGGTAAAGAAAAACCCATTCACAACATCCAGACAAGTGAAGGGCACTCTTCAGGAGGTGGGCATATCATTGTCAAAGTCTACAATCAGAGTAGACTTCACGAGAGCAAATACAGAGGGTTCACCACAAGGTGCAAACCATTCATAAGTCTGAAGAATAGAAAAGCCAGATTAGACCATGCCAAAAAACATCTAAAAAAGCCAGACCAGTTCTGGAAAAGCATTCTTTGGACGGATGAAACTAATATTAATCTGTACCAGAATGACTGGAAGAAAAATGTGTGGAGAAGGCTTGGAACAGCTCATGATCCAAAGGTCATCTGTAAAACATGGTGGAGGCAGTGTGATGGTATGGGCATGCATGGCTTCCAGTGGCACTGTGTCATTGGGGTTTATTGATGATGTGACAAAACCAGAAGCAGCTGGATGAACTCTGCAGTGTTTAGAGATATACTGTCAGCCCAGATTCAGCCAAATGCAGTAAAGTTGATTGGACGGCACTTCACAGTACAGATGGACAATGATCCAAAACACACTGCAAAAGCAACCCAGGAGCTTTTGAAGGAAAAGAAGTGGAATATTCTGCAATGACCGAGTCAGTCTCCTGATCTCAACTCAATTGAGAATGCATTTCACTTGCTGAAGGCAAAACTAAAGGCAGAAAGACCCACAAACAAAGAGCAACCAAAGACAGCTGCAGTTAGAGCCTGGCAAAACATCAGAAAGGAGGCAACCCAGTCTTTGGTAATGTCCATGGGTTCCAGACTTCAGGCAGTCATTGCCAGTAAAAGATTCTCATCAAAATTTAAAAAATGAACATTTTATTTATGATTATATTCATTTGTCCAATTACATTTGAGCCCCTGAAAATGGAGAGACTGCGTATAAAAATGGTTGCAGTTTCTAAAATTTGTACTTGATATTTAATTTATACTAAACCCAGGACCCTGTATTCACTATATCTGGTCTCCCACAGTACACAGCACATGGAATTGCAATTCTTTTAGTAAACATAAACTGGTAAATACCTTTTCTCATCAGCAGTTAGAGCAGTCTTGTGACTTCTGTCAGTGTTCAGCAGAGCACTGGTTAAAGCTTGTAGGAGTTTTCTTTCTGCTTTAGGAGGATGTGAAACCTCTGACCCTCTGTCTGGACAGTGCTGATTGGCCCTGTGCTGATCACATGCACTGTCCCAAGAAAGGGAAAAAAAAAAACCACCTAGCAATCCACACTGAACTGTGCATGTGACTATGGATTCAGTCTGTATCGGGTGGACATTTCAACTAGAGGGGGTGCAGAGAAGAAAGGATCAAACAGCCTTTTAACACAATGTAGAGGATTAACTCCTTAGGTTCCACATTGAGTATAACAAGCATGCTTTACTGCATATACAGAACGATTTCACTGTTGTGGGTTAAGTAATACTTTTATTTTCAACCCTTTGAATTAAAGCTGAAAGTCTGCACTTCATATTCATTTGGGTAGTTTTGTTTTAATTTATTCTGGTGGCATACAGAGCCAAAAGTATGAACATTGTGCCTGTGTCCAAATATATATGGACCTAACTATATACTTAAGCAAGCATGATATTTTTATGGTGTAAATATGAAAAAGGTCAGGAAAATAGTAGAAATTTTCAGTTCTTGTCTTCTGAATATTCTGCTTTCTTTTTGTGTTTTATTTCTGGGGTGAAAACAGATTCAAAAAGTAGTGAACAAAAAGCTCAGAGAGCGGTTTTGTCATCGCCAAAAAGAAGTGTCTGAAGAAAACCACAACCACCATAATGAACGGATGCTTTTTCATGGTATGTCTCGCTTTTCCAGAATGTATGTATGTTTTTTTTTTTGGTTTTTTTTTTCTTTGAAATCCATGAGGAGGTTCTCTGAGGCTCGGTTACTTTTACTTAGACATTTACTTCATTGTCTTTTTGGTCAGGGTTTTTATTTGTTCATGGATACTATGCACTCTACTGAATGGTTCAGTGCATACTTAAAAGAGAAGTAGGGCTTTTTTTTTCCCCCTCATTATACTTTACCCTTACTAGGTGGATGCAGAATCGGCCCAATGCTGCACCTGTCCCCCACCAGTTCTAAAGGTGAGAACTCAGCGATCCCATGATCGCTGAGTTCTCCTCTCCACTCTGAGCAGAGAGCGGGAATGTCAGTCACTGCTGTCTGCTCAGCCCCACCTAAACTCACTGGATCTCTGGGCTGTGGAGGGGAGAGAGCGGCTGGCTTAGGCTCTCAGTGCTTCGCTGAGTGGCTTAGCCAGGTGCCACTACAGACTCTGAGGTGGATCCCAACTGCCTGGACCGGCTGAGTGATTTCAGCTGATTTACAGAAGTGCAGCCAAAAAAAGCTTTGGCTGTACTTCTCCTGTAATCGTACATCACAGGACACAGGGCATCTTCATATTCTTGACTATTTGGGTTATGCTGCCACCTTCTGGTGAATGTACACTGGCCATTAAAGTAGGATTCCCAGTCCAGGTATACCCTTTCCCAACTTGTCTAAGCCTTAGATCTGTGCTAGTGCCTTTAGGTGATGGATGTGCCTGTGGAATCTTTCTGAAGATCTTTTACTATGGTCTTCAGCCTATGGTTTTTTTTTTTGGTTTTTTTTATGCTGCCTGTTCCATACACTCATGCTGAGTTAGGGAACAGCTTTATCCAGATTGGTCACTTTTGGCTTTGGGGCACAAAGGGACAGTAACCAGATCCTGCTGAGACGATTGGGGGCAGCCTGTAGTGTTGCTGGTCAGCACTCGATCTTGCCGGCAATGATAACCATGTACTTGTAATCCTAGCAGGGTGCTCTGTAGGTCCAGGGTGGCAATCTCCTGAAGGGAGGTTTTGTCTCTGAAAGGCCCCTTTGGTGTTTAAGAGATTGAGCTTCAAATTAGCCCTGCAGCCTGTATTGGCGAGGGCTTCCCTGGGTGGAAGTTCCTTATGTGGATTTCCCGCCCAGATATGTGCTAGTGCCTGTAGGTGATTGATGTTCCATACACCCCTGCAGAGGTAGGGAAAGGCTTTATCCAGATTTGTCACTTTTGTCCCTGGGGCCAAGAAGGACAGTACCCAGATCCTGCTAAGAAGATTTGGGGCAGCTTTTAGTGTTGCTTGTCAGCACTCGATCTTGCCGGCAGTGCTAACTAAGGGTACCTCTAATCCTAAATGTCACTGACAGGGTGCTCTGCAGGTCCAGGGTGGCAATCCCCTGAGGGGGTTGTGTCTCTGAAGGCCTCTGTGGGGTTTAAATTGGGATTTGGCTTTAAATTAGCTCTGCAGCCTGTATTTTGGTGAGTGCCTCTGCCAGTTGACGTTCCTTATGTGGCTGTGTTCATTTAATTGTTCCCTTAATGCAGGGACCCTTTTGGGCAGTGTGCAGCTGGTGAAGGGGAGGCAGCATCACTACAGCCTGTCCTGAGGAGTGCTACTGGTGTGCTGTTGCTGCACTGCTCACTGCAGTTTGCACCACCTGTATGCTTTTTTCTAGCATGCAAACACCTAGTGCATTATCCAAGGTTTATTAAAAATATAAAAGGACAAAATATACTCACAAACATAGCATGTATGTAAAGCCTATAAGGCCATAGAGATGGCCACAAGGATGGCAGAGTGTCCGACTGATGGTGCGGTTGGCCTGCTGACGCGTTTCGGGGATGAAGCCCTTTTCTCAGAGCTGTGGCCAGCCTAAATTCCGGTCTTGCTTTATATGTCTGCAGTCAGTGCCTCCTATAGCAAAGCCCCTCCCCTCGAGCCCAAAAAAGGGGGAAGGGGATCATGGGAGTTAATAAAACCGTATATGCAGAAAATAACTACATAAATGATGCAATTGAATTAAAAACAAAAAAATCAATAAAATAAATTCAGTGTTAAAAAACATTATAGTATAATGGTAAAAAGATCTGTATACCTGGCAACAATATAAAAACAATTTAGGTGTAAAATGGAGAACTATAGGTAGTGTTAGAAACAACAGTATAATATCACAGTACCGCAAAACGTGACCCACATCTTTGTTGTTGTGGGAGAAGTTTCAAGGCTTCTTTGCAAACCTTTTTACATTGCCAATGCCAAGCAGAGACATCCAACCTATTCTGGACCGCAAGATCTTCAACAAACATTTGCAAGTTAAGGATTGCGCTATGTACAGGGCTCAGAAGTGAACTACGTACAGAACGCAGTTAAGGTGTGCGTTATGTACACAGTGCAGTTACCGTATTTTTCGCTCCATAAGACGCACCGGACCATAAGACGCACCTAGGTTTTAGAGGCAGAAAACAGGGGAAAAAAAATTCTGAACTAATGGACTGCAGACATAGTACAGGGATGACCAGAGACTGCGGACAGCACAGGGATGACCGGAGACTGCGGACAGCACAGGGATGACCGGAGACTGCGGACAGCACAGGGATGACCGGAGACTGCGGACAGCACAGGGATGACCGGAGACTGCGGACAGCACAGGGATGGCCGGAGACTGCGGACAGCACAGGGATGGCCGGAGACTGCGGACAGCACAGGGATGGCCGGAGACTGCGGACAGCACAGGGATGGCCGGAGACTGCGGACAGCACAGGGATGGCCGGAGACTGCGGACAGCACAGGGATGGCCGGAGACTGCGGACAGCACAGGGATGGCCGGAGACTGCGGACAGCACAGGGATGGCCGGAGACTGCGGACAGCACAGATGACTGCTGACCTTTGGGGAGGTGGGGAGCGGGTACCTGAATATGACAGGTACCCGCTCTTCTGCAGAGTTTTTGTTTGATCTTACCTGTTCCTCGATCCAGCCGCGCGCTGTCTTCCCGGCTTCTGTAATGGCGCTCGGCATGACAGCCGGGTGCCCAGTGCGCATGAGCGAGAAGCACTTGTGCTTTGTGATTGGTCCGGCGGCTTCTGGGATCTGTCATGTGTCCCAGGTACCGCCTTACCATTCACAAAAAGCACCGCTTCTTGCGCATGCGCACTTGGCACCCGGCTGTCATGCTACAGAAGCCGGGAAGACAGCGCGCCGCTGGATAGAGGAACAGGTAAGATCAAAGAACAAAGAAGTAAGAGCGGGTACCTGTCCAATTCAGGTACCCGCTCCCCACCTCCCCAAAGGTCAGCAGTCCTCTCCATAAGGTCCCGCTGCAGAGCTGAGCGGCCAGCCCGGTATTCTGCACGGCCGCGGTGGAAATACCGGACCGGCCGCTCTATATTCGCTCCATAAGACGCACTGACATTTTCCCCTCTTTTTTGGGGGGGGAAAAATGCGTCTTATGGAGCGAAAAATACGGTACATAGTGTGCTATGTTCAGGATACAAAGTAAATGAGTTCACTGTGTAAAGGATGCAGAGTTAAGGATTGCATATCTCACCTGCCAGTTAACTCCCAAAACTCACTTTTGCTAACATTACAGAGCTGTTATTTCTTCTCTAAAATCCTCTCTACCCTACCTAGAGGGTAACGGAGAGAGTTGCTGCTGCCAAAGAGCAGCTACAACTTATAGTAGAAGTGTGCAAGCTGTCGGCGGGACACTAGAGTGGCTGTGAACATCCACTGCCCCAGAGGTGGTGGAACTCTGTTCAGGCTGGGGAAAAAAAGCCCTGGGGAGACCAGCACTGACATTCAGACTATCCCCTGCACCCCCAATGTTCATAAATTGTTCTTGCTTCTGGCTCTTCTTCAAATCCAGATATGTATGTCACAGGTTACATGGACAAACGTTTTAGCTACAACCTGCTTAGCAAAGTCCAGAAGATGATTCCGTTCCTTTAAACTTCTAAAGTCTGCTCTCCAGCCCTCACACCATCTCTAGTACCTGGGTCTAATCTGGGATACAACCCAAGCCAATATTTTCCTTCCGCAAGGTCCCAAATGAGGACCATTTATCCATTTTGTCCCAGAAACCTCTTGCCTCACAATCACCCAGCAAGACATTTCTTCAAGGAGTTTCTTATATAAATCTCACAATTTAACCTCCTGTGTCACCTTGGGATCTTAACCTTGTGCTATCTGTTTTCCAGAGATCCTCCCCCCCTTCCCACTTGAACCAATTCTTTTGGAAAACCTTGCGTGTTGCTTTCCTGGTAGCCATTATATCTATTAGGCATGTTTCTGAATTGGCAGCTCTTTCCTGAAAAGATGTTTTTTCATTTTTACACAAGGACAAAATGATTTTGAGACCAAAACCTTTCTTCCAACCCAAAGTGGTCTATTCTTCACATCTCAGTGAAGACACTGTTGTTCCTTCCTATGTCCCGCCCCAAAACGTGCAAAGGAAATCATCCTATATTGCCTAGGTGTAGTCAGGACTGTTGGGGTATGAGAACCACATCTTCTGTTTGCGGGACTGAGTTCTCCTTGTCCTGCCTTTGGGCCCTCGTAGAGGGCATCTTGCTAGGTGAATCAGACAACCCATTTACATGGCATACACCTTTGGTGACAAAGTTGCTCCTTTTCCTATGAGAGCACATTGCATCAGAGCTGTTGGTTTCTCTTAGGCTTTTCAGGATCAAGCATCTGCTTCTCAGATTTGCCAGGCCAACACCGAGTCCTCTGTCCACATGTTTTCAAAGTTCTGACTGGTGGATGTTTAGGCTTTGGCTAATGCGAGTATTGGCCAACACAAGGTGCTTCAAGTTGCCATCTGAGTGTTTTTTGTTTGGGTTCTTTAACCCTTGTCTACTTGTGGGCCTGTTGACGATTGCTATGTTGTTGCTCACCCCTTGGTTTATTGCTTGGGTCCTGTACTGTACAATTAAGATTATAGGAATTTTTACATACCTGTAAATTTGTTATCTTGGAGTACAGTACACAACATAGGCCCCTCTCCTCTGTCTCTTGATCAGTCCTTATTGATTTCTAAAAACTCTGAAGTCTCGAGTGGTTTTTGCCAGTGTCCAATCGCCTGAATGTAGCTTCTTATAACCTATGATTTATGAACACACGTATTGTACTCCAAGATATAGGCTGTAAAATAAGTTAAAATTCTTATTTTACTGAGTTTGTATGTCAAAACACAAAGGTTACATATGTACAACTTTTTTTTTTTTTTTTTTTTTATGTAGTCCATGGCCTATGTGCATTAGCCATTAATAAGGAAAATTGATTTAACCCATCTTGAATTTTGTGGCCCATGTGTAGCAAATACATATTTTCAACACTTGTACCTTTTATGTAAAATGCACACAAAGCAATTGTTTAATGAGCTTGGCTTTTCTTATTAATGTAATCTTTACTTATTTTCAACATAATCTCTAGTAAAGATTTTCTATGTTTGAGTTTTGTGTCTTTTTTTTTTTTTTTATTAGGATCTCCATTTATTAATGCGATCATTCACAAAGGCTTTGATGAGCGACATGCATACATTGGGGGAATGTTTGGAGCTGGTATCTATTTCGCAGAAAACTCTTCCAAAAGCAACCAATATGTATACGGCATAGGTGGTGGAACTGGCTGCCCAACACACAAGGACAGATCATGTTATATTTGCCATAGGTTTGTTTCTTAAAGACTAAAATGCTAAGCTTTATTTCTCTGCATTAAGACAAAACTTGTCAGAATGTCACTGTTAAGGGTCCCTAACATAGTCATTACTCAAGTCAATAAATGGTGTATGTTCTAGAGCAGACCTCACCTATGCAGCCCCAGAAGGATGTGCGCTGTACACGTCATTAGTTAAATCTCACCTGGAACATGCAGTTCAGTTTTGGGCACTAGTTCACAAAAAGGATGTTGGCGAAAATACAGAGAAGGGCACTAAAACTGAAAAACTGATAAGAGGAATGGAGGAGCTCAGCTATCAGAAAAGATTATCTGAACTGAATTTATTCTCTCTGGAGAAGAGGTGTTTAAGCAGGGATTTGTTCACCATGTGTAAATACATAGGTGGTCCATATCGTGAACTTAATTTAACCTTCACATACAGAAAGGCTTTTTTCACAGTAAGAGCTATGAAAATGTGGCATAGACTCTCTCGAGAACTTGTTCTGGCCAGCTCGGATTGTTTTAAAATGTGCTGGATGCATTCCTAAATGCATAAAATATAACTGGATATTAACATTTTAAGTTAACAACATGAGAGATTGTTGATCCAGGGAATATCGCTTGCCTTCTAGAGATTTTTTTATCAGGAAGGATTTTTTTCCTTGGTTGAAGCAAATTGGACCATGCTTCATAGGTTTTTTTTTTTTTTTGCCTTCCTCTGTGGGTAAAGGATTGTGTAAATGAAGGTTTTCTGTTTATTTTTTTTGTTGGTTGAACTAGATGGACTTGTGTCTTTTATTTAACTTTGCGAAGGCTGGGTTCACACTGCTGCACTGTGGTTTGGCCGTAGTGCAGGTGTATTTGCAGTTTTCATGTGTTTTAACCAACTTTGGTCCCTTAGACTTCTATTAGAGTGCACATTTTTGCTAGATTTTCTGAAAGCGCAGCAAAAGTCCTGCATGCTTCATCTTTGGCGCGCTTTCAAAAAATGTGGCAAAAACATGCAATCTAATAGAAGGTTATAACCTCAGCTAAAAACGTGGGTAAAACGCAAGAAAACACGTGCATATACCCACGCTGTAGCCAAACCACAGTGAACCCGGCCTAAACATTTACTTGTTTTGCTCCCAACAGACTGGGAGTCCTAACTAGACATATAGGAGCTGTCCTTGCATGGTTCAGGGTAATTAACAATGAGATTATGAGGTTGATCTACTATTGGAATAGATAGTGTTTCATTTGCTCAGTGACTTTTCACTGAGCTTTATAAATGAAGTGAAACTTTTTCTTTAGCTTTGGATAGAGTGGTGATAGATTAGAAAACCTGTAAGGTTTTATTGCTGTCTGTGGTCTAATTAAAAAGATTCACCCTCCCTATTTGTCTTGTTTACCATCATCATTGAAAGTAAAAGAAAATCCTAAATTTTGGGTTGTCCCCAGAAAAGTAATTGAGGGGAAATTTTCCAGTGGGGACTTCAGTTATGGTGACCTGGGGGTCCTCAAGGAATTCCTTTAATTTGTAGGGATTTCCTCTCACTTCCTGTTATGGTAATTGGACAGAAAGTGAAGGGAAATCTCCACAATGGGACACAAAAGGCAAAAAAAACCCATCTGTTTTAACCCTCCCTTGCTCTATCCAATGTGAAAAAAAGTTTTGCCTATGGTTCTAATTGAAGCACAGGGTTCGCAAACAAATATTGTGGCAAATTGGTGTAAGATTAAGCAAATTCTTAGCACCATTGTGATCATTACCAGAGATACAAATTATGGACATTTTACTTCTACCAAGTTGGAATGAAAGGCTGCAATGCAAAGTAAATCTTCAAAGCCAAATTTGAAAGTGTTGTGAAATTCATCTAAACGGTTGTCTTTTGTTTGTGTTCTTTTTTTCCTCAGACAAATGTTATTCTGCAGAGTGACACTTGGCAAATCGTTTTTGCAATTCAGCACAATGAAAATGGCCCATGCTCCTCCAGGACATCACTCTGTTATTGGTAGGCCAAGTGTAAATGGACTGGCATATGCAGAATATGTCATCTACAGAGGAGAACAGGTATGCAATACTTTGTTTGGTTCTGTTATTTAGCATTTGCAATTCATCATGGCATATGAATCAACATATGACAACAAATTTGACTGCAATTCATTAATACTGCAAGGATTGCTTCTGGCTTACATCTTTCAGGGATACAGGGATATGCAATGTGTTTATATAATGGATGTGGGCTGAAAGTGCGCACACTCAGGTTTAATTTGAGGGTATGTACAGTTGTGTTCAAAATAATAGCAGTCAGACATCACTAACCTGATCAATCACTGTTTTTGGTAGAAATGATATTTCTACATGGCAAATAATTTACTAGCAGGAGTAATAGATTCTTTTTGGGTCTAGTGGCCAGAGACAGTTTGTCAGATGACCCCCAACACTGAATTCAAGCCACAGTACACTGTGAAGACAGTGAAGCATGGTTGCGCAAGCATCATGATATGGGGATGTGTCTCATACTACGGTGTTGGGCCTATTGCATACCAGGGATCATGGATCAGTTTGAATACATCAGAATACTTGTAGAGGTCATGCTGCCTTATGCTGAAGAGGAAATGCCCTTGAAATGGGTGTTCCAACAAAACAACGACCCCAAACACACCAGTAAACGTGCAACATCTTGGTTCCAGACCAACAAGATTGACGTTATGGAGTGGCCAGCCCAATCCCCGGATCTTAATCCAATAGAAAACTTGTGGGGTGACATCAAAAATGCAGTTTCTGAGGCAAAACCAAGAAATAGAGAAGAACTGTGGAATGTAGTCCAATCATCCTGGGCTGGAATACCTGTTCACAGGGGCCAGAAGTTGGTTGACTCCATGCAACACAGATGTACAGCAGTTCTCAGAAACAGTGCTTATACAACTAAATATTAAGTGATTCAAAGGAAAGCAAAATCGTCAAACATTTTTCAGTTTATATAGTGAATGTTTGAGTTTGTAAAGAAGAATACAAACACTGCTATTTTTTTTTAACAGTCTAATAGTCACTTTTCTTCAATTTCTTTAGAGGAACAACACACATTTGATATATTTTTCTTCATGTTTTGATTTGGAATAGAATGTGTAGTGTTCCCAATGCATTTGTGTGTATGGAAATAAAAGCTATTAGAAGGATTTTGAGCTTTATTCACTTTTTTCAACAAACTGCTATTATTTTGAACACAACTGTACATCCAAATTGGAGGAAGGGTTTAGAAATTACAGCTCTCAAGAATAGCCATCCCCCCTTTTTTCAAGGGACCAAAAGTAATTGGAAAATCAATATAATCATAAATAAAATGTTAATTTTTAATATTTTGTTAATCTTTTACTG
Source organism: Staurois parvus (assembly GCF_062004578.1). Lineage (NCBI taxonomy): Eukaryota > Metazoa > Chordata > Amphibia > Anura > Ranidae > Staurois > Staurois parvus. The sequence goes on from NW_028317887.1 coordinate 6,328,792, forward strand.
GCAAGGACTGCCTGAAGTCTGGAGCCCATGGACATTACCAAAGACTGGGTTTCCTCCTTTCTGATGCTTTACAAGGCTCTAACTGCAGCTGTCTTCAGTTGTTCTTTGCTTGTGGGTCTTTTTGCCTTTAGTTATTCCACTTCTTTTCCTTCAAAAGCTCCTGGGTTGCTTTTGCAGTGTGTTTTGGATCATTGTCCATCTGCACTGTGAAGCGCCATCCAATCAACTTTACTGCATTTGGCTGAATCTGGCCTGACAATATCTCTCTAAACACTGCAGAATTCATCCGGCTGCTTCTGTCACATCATCAATAAACACCAATGGCCCAGTGCTGCTGGAAGCCATGCATGCCCATGCCATCACACTGCGTCCACCATGTTTTACAGATGACCTTGTGTGCTTTGGATCATGAGCTGTTCCAAGCCTTCTCCACACTTTTTTTCTTCCCGTCATTCTGGTTCAGATTAATCTTAGTTTCATCCGTCCAAAGAATGCTTTTCCAGAACTGGTCTGGCTTTTTTAGATATTTTTTGGCATTCTAATCTGGCTTTTCTATTCTTCAGCGTATGAATGGTTTTCACCTTGTGGTGAACCCTCTGTATTTGCTCTTTTGAAGTCCTCTCTTGATTGTAGACTTTGACAATGATACGCCTACCGCCTGGAGAGTGTCCTTCACTTGTGTGGATGTTGTGAATGGGTTTTTCTGTACCATAGATAGGATCCTGCAATCATCCACCACTGTTGTCTTCCGCGGACGTCCATGCCTCTTTATGTTGCTGAGCTCACCAGTGCATTCTTCTTTCCTCAGAATGTACCAGACTGTTGATTTGGCCACTCCTAATGTTGCTGCTATCTCCCTGATGGATTTGTTTTGTTTTTGAAGCCTTACAATGGCCTGTTTCACTTGCATGGACAGCTCCTTTGAACGTATGATGTAGGTTCACAGCAATAGATTCCAAATGCATATACAACACTTAGAATCAACTCCAGACCTTTTACCTGCTTAATTGATGAAGAAATAATGGAGTAGCCCACACCTGGCCATCAAACAGTTTTTGATTCAATTGTCCAATTACTTTTGGTCTCTTGAAATAGGGGGTATGGCTACTCTTAAGAGCTGTTATTCCTAAACCCTCCCTCCAATTTAGATGTACATGCCCACAAATTAAACCTGAGAATGTGCACTTTCAGCCCATGTCCATTATATAACTATAGCTTGAATATGTTTTAGTTAATACCTGAAAAAAATCTAAAATATGTCCTGTGTCCAAATATATATGGACCGAACTGTGTGTGTGTGTGAAGTGTCCAGTATTTCTGGTGTATACACCGGGTTGCTCATGTGCTATCAGGCGATCCACCCTGTTCAAAATTTAGATTATTCAAAAGGAGCATAACTCTCTTAATTGATTGATTTTCTGTACAAAGTTAAAAAATACTGTTGGTTATATCATTCAGATGCCATTATCACTGTGTACAAAAATTTAAAGGAAAAATGAAAATTATTCTTATTGTAAAGCTGTTATAACAGTCCATAACAAGCCAATTTATAATTAAAGTGATTGTAAAGGTTTGATTTTTTTTCTTTTAAGTAACAAGCCATACTTGCCTACTCTGTGCAGTGGTTTTGCGCAATGCAGCCCGATTCTCATCTTCTTGGGTACCCCACCAGTGCTCCTGGCTCCTCCCCCTTACTGGGTGCCCCCAGTGCAAGCTGCTTGTTCTGAATGTATGACAGTATAAAACATTTAGCCTTTATAGCCACTTTACTGTTTTTCATTTTACCTTCTATTTTAATCTGTAACTGTCCAAAAGTTTTTAAAACTGTAAGGAAAAAATATGTTTCTTACTTGTATCAACTGTGGGTTACAGAACAACCCCAAGAATGTAATTTCTTGCACTTGTGGCTACCGTGCTCTCATTCACAGCCTTTTTTTTTTAAATACATTTTATAAAGGAATAGGTGACAGAAATGTAGGTAATCCTATCAACAGAGCAAAAGCCAGAAGTGCATTTGATACACCCCTTATGAGAGTAATAAAGATGGCATGTAACCCTTCAGGAACTAACAAGTAGTCCATGTTTTAGTTTAGAACCCCGTCTGACATTTGACCCTAAATAAGAACTTGACCTAAATTGTTCAAAATAAAATAATGCCGCCTTTAAAAGTTAATACTTTTACCACTTCACAAGGATTTCAAATACAGGCTTTACCAGAATACCTTTGTGTTTACCATTTCACATCTCTTATCACTGTAGCTATTTGCAGTAAGAGCAGAGGAATTTCTTTCGCTTTACTTCCTGGATTCACTATGCTATGAGCATGTACTCAGTGACTACTTGGGAATTTTTTTTGTTTGATTCCCTGGCTAGAATACTGGCTACGCATGCGTGGTATGGGCAGCATGCCTGTGCAGCCAGCGCTACCTGAAGACCTTTGAGATATGTAACATTCATATTCCAGAAGTCTGCAGACATTGGGCAGTCCTAGCCATGTCATTCACGTGTAGGAAAGAAAAGCGGGGGAACATTAAAGTGTAAAAAGGCACTTATAGAAAATATTGTTAACCCCTTCACGCCGGCGCCTCCCGGCCCTTTAAGGGTTCCAGGAGGTGGGGCAGTGTTTAGGGTCATGTGAGGCGCCGGCACGGCGGTCACATGATCGGGAAAGGTCCCGTGAGTACCGGACATGTATGCTGGGAGCACGCAGGGCGCGCGCTCAGAGGACACATATGTTTTTTTTTAAAAGAACGCAAATACGTGGCCGCTCGGCGTCTAGGCCCAGACGCCGGGAGGCCGCACATTTTTGTGCGGCTGGCATGAAGAGGTTAAAGGAGAGGCTAAAAAGAATTAGACCAGAGAATGTACACACTGAGGGTGAAGGTCTGGTTTAGCACCTAGGGAAAAAAATAAAAACACAAATTAATATAAAATAAAATATAAACTATTTAAGAGGAAGAAAACTGTCTTTACTAATAGAAAACATAGAAGCTACTTAGATGTTCAATGGCGGTGATCTGAAGATGGTAATCTGTGTACTTAGCCTTCCGATGTAATTGTTGTTACCAGGTTTCATATTAAAATGTAATTTTGTTTAGCAGTTCCAACGCTCATGTCATGGTAAACGTAGTCATGCTCAGGTAGTGATTCCAATGTGAGAGAAATTTGAATTGCATTGATGTGAAATCCGTGCTTTTTATTGTGTAATATTTTGTTTAATTCTCTGTACAGGCATACCCGGAATATCTGATCACATACCAGATTGTAAAACCAGATGCACCCCTACAAGCTGCCACAACAGCAGAACAGAAGACTTAGTATTATCAGTGGACTCTAAACTCATAGCTAGAAATGAATTGTTACCTGAATGACTGGGAAACTTTTCCATACAAAAAAAAAAAGAAAAACAGAAACCTGGAAATAAATTATATATTTAAGTATTACATGGTTTGTTCTAGGTAAGGATGCTCCCAGTTGCTACTGGTCCTCAAAAGGAGATGTTTACAAGAGGCCACCTTTTAGTAAAGTTTCTCAGGCTCATTTTCAGTTGGTAATCGTTGGCAAAAAAGAGGAAACAACAAGGATTGTCTAAGATTTCAGTAATACTACAAATATTGCCACAATATCATTTCCAAGGTGGTATGGACATTACATGTATTGGTAACATTTACGTGAGCATTTTAATATACTTTCATTTTAAGTACCTTGAAAGTGGGATTCACTGTAATCCACTATTTATTTTTTTTTTATATTTGTGTATAAATAATGTAAACCTAGCTGAAATTTAAAAAAAAGTCTTTCTTTTGCACAAAGTTCATTAGCAATGCAATGTTTAACGACCAAGAAACAAATCAGATCATTTGATGATCCGTTTTTTTTCTCCCTCCTGCTTCTTTTTCTTTCTCCTCTCTCTTTTTTTTTTCTCTCTCTTTATCCCTCCTTCCTCTTTCTTCTACTACCATTTTTACTCTCCCAGCCCCCGTTTTTCTTTCTCTCTCCTTCCTTTCCTTTTCTCTTCTGCAGCCAATATTTGCTCCCTCTTTCTCGCACACGTTTTCTCTGCTTCCTCCCCCTTCCCTTCTGCCACTTATGCCTTTTACACTCTTTTACACATGTTCTCCTCTCTCATCCCCTTTTTCCTCTATTTATTTCCCACTTCCATCTCTACTCTCTGGTCCTCCTCCCTTTTTTTCCCACTTTCTCTTTCTTCCTCCCTCCTTTCCTACCGCTTATCGCACATTTCTCACACTCACCTTTCCTTTTCTATTTCTTTCCATTTTCTCTGTGTTTCACTTTCTTGCTCTCTCTCTCTCTTTCTCTCTCGCTCAATCTCCCCTCAATTAAAAAAAAAATAGAAATGAAGGAGGAACATTAACACTAAAACTCAGTTACAAAAGTTTACAGTGGTTTCTGCCACACAAAGGAGAACCCTCTGACAAGTAAATTGTTAATCTGGTTTTTTTTTTCTTTTTTGTTTCTTTTTTGTTTTTTTTGGTTTTTTTTGGTTTTTTTTTTTTTAATTAAGGATCAATTGTTATATGCAGATACAAAGACGTATTTAATAAGATGGACTATCAAAATTTTGTGACCCACAGCAACCACTCGTTTTTTTTTTTTTTTATCATCTCAAGAGTCAAATACCAACTAAACAGTATACATGTCTGGTTGCTGTGTGTTACAGCACAGTTGACTGTTTAATGCTGTGTTATTAATAAAACAGTTTTGTCTGTTCTGTTTAAGTTGTGACTGTTTTTTTTCCCTTTGTTTCTGTTTTTTACTGAAAATTTTTATTGAAAGGCTGAGAGCTGTAGCCTATACAAACGTGGAAAGCTCCCATTATTTTTCTGATTCCTAGAAAATCTTGTTAAGCTAGCTATATGTAGCTAGTCAGTCTGTCTTCATTAATGAAGAAAATCTGTTTTAAAGTATTTCTATGGTCAAAGTGTAAATTCATATATTCATTTGTACATTGTATTTCAATTAATTCTAGCCTACTCCGTTGTGCAGCTCCACACACATGACATGTATTCACTATGCCCTGTTGATAGGCAGTGCTGTGTCATAGAGCCTGTCTTCTAAAATAGTGAGATGATGGAGAAGATGCAGGAGTCAGTACAGGAATCACTGCTTGCAGACAGCATGGTTCTATGGGATAGTCCTTAGAAACGGAAAGTAAACAGAGGAGAAGCCGCAAAGCATGCAGGGAATCCAGCAGGTTGTGGAAAGAGATGGCCAGCAGACAGGCAGCATTCACAATATGAAAGGAGATTATTTGTGTAATCCTATATTGGATTTGATTGCTGTTACAATTCCAGTGCACTAAAATGATAGTGTATGCTGTGACCATAGATTTCCTTTAAAGGCATTTAAAAAAAATGTTTCTTAACTCTACTTCTGTGCAAAACTGCCCAAAGGATCATTATTTCTGACATTCCTGGTTTGTCAGAAATTATGTTGTGTTCTGTGGCTCTACTTACCAGCCCTGAGGTCTCTATTGTGTCCTGTAGTAATGTGGGGAGTGGCAGAGCAAACCACAGACTATGGTGGGGGCACAGGCATCCTACACACCATGAAGTGTGTCTGATATGAAAATCCTCTGGGCTTTGCACAGTAGTAAAAATTCTACAAAAAGGTGCTACCATAGGAAAGTCTAAAGTGTGTTCTATTACAGGAACATTTTATTGCAGTTACATGGTCATTTTAGAGTTCTCGTTTTCCATTCTGAATTAAAAGTAGATTCTCCTGCTATAGACCCTTCAGAGTTTCACAGGGTTCTCTCTGTTAAGGAAAGTCAGGACCTTTGTTTGTGGTTTATGCATGTCTGTTCCTGGCAAAATAAGGGGACCGTATGCCTACTTTATTTTTTATGTGTAATTCCAATCAAAAGTTTTTCTGTTTGGAATACAGTGAGGAATAATTGGATTGCCATAATTTAGAATTCCCTTTATTTTAAATATAGCAAGCAACTCTTTAGACATTTGCAAGCCTCCCCTTTTATCAGTTGGCTTGAGACATGATGTATGAGCATAATTTATCAACCCAAAATGGAGGAGCATCATAATGTATGTACAGTTGTGTCCAAAATTATTCAACCCCCACTGAAATTGAGTGTTTTGGCCAGTTTGACATTGCTTTTGATCATTCAGTCATCTTGCTTACATTTACATTAAAGAGGCACTTGTAGGTCAGACAAATATAACATAACAGTTATAATGAAATAACCACAAATGTCTTTTCTGTGCTCACAGCATTATCAGTTTTATTCAACCCCCAAGTGACATTCAATCTTAGTACTTAGTACAGCATCCTTTTACAGTTATAACAGCTTTTAAACGTGAAGCATAGCTTGACACAAGTGTCTTGCAGCGATCTACGGGTATCTTCGCCCATTCTTCATGGGCAAAGGCCTCCAGTTCAGTCACATTCTTAGGCTTGCGCACTGCAACTGCTTTCTTTAAGTCCCACCAGAGGTTCTCAATCGGATTTAAGTCTGGTGACTGCGATGGCCACTCCAAAATGTTCCAGCCTTTCCTCTGCAACCATGCTCTAGTGGACTTGGAGGTATGCTTGGGATCATTGTCCTGTTGAAAGGTCCAACGTCTCCCAAGCCTCAGGTGTGTGACGGACTGCATCACGTTTCCATCCAATATCTCCTGGTACTGAAGAGAATTCATGGTACCTTGCACACGCTGAAGCTTCCCTGTACCTGCAGAAGCAAAACAGCCCCAAAGCATGATTGACCCTCCACCATGCTTCACAGTAGGCAAGGTGTTCTTTTCATCATAGGCCTTGTTCTTCCTCCTCCAAACATAGCGTTGATCCATGGGCCCAAACAGTTCTAATTTTGTTTCATCAGTCCACAGAACACTATCCCACAACTTTTGTGGTTTGTCCACATGGCTTTTGGCATACTGCAGTCGACTCTTCTTATTCTTTGGAGACAGCAAGGGGGTACGCCTGGGAGTTCTGGCACGGAGGCCTTCATTACGCAGTGTGCGTCTTATTGTCTGGGCTGAAACTTCTGTACCCACATCTGACAAATCTTTTCTCAGTTCCTCAGCAGTCACACGGGGACTTCTCTCCACTCTACGCTTCAGGTAGCGCACAGCAGTCGAAGTCAGCATCTTCTTTCTGCCACGACCAGGTAGCGTTTCAACAGTGCCCTTTGCCTTGAATTTGCGAATGATGCTTCCTAAGGTGTCTCTTGGTATGTTTAACATCTTTGCAATCTTCTTATAGCCATTGCCCTTCCTGTGAAGAGAAATCACCTCTTCTCTTGTCTTCCTGGACCATTCTCTTGCCTTCACCATGTTTGTAACCACACCAGTAAATGTCTAGAAGGAGCTGAGTATCACAGTCATTTTAAAGCTGCCTAATTGGTGCTTATTATGCTTGATTGCTGCTCGGTGACATCCACAGGTGTTTTCAATACCTGATGGAAAGCACCTGTATGAACCTCTGTTCTTCAGAGTGGTAGTCTTTAAGGGGTTGAATAATTGTGGCAATGAAGAAACCACATAAGAACCATTTACTACTGTATTACATAAACAATTGATGTCATTTTAGTTGCATTTGGGTAGTTACAACGTCCTTGTAGGATTTGATTCTGAATACAATTCCAAATGTACACTATAGTCCCTAAACCCCTTTACAGCATTGGGGGTTGAATAATTTTGGACACAACTGTACATTTCTAAATATTATGGATATTTCAGAAGTACAATCAGGATACATTTAGCTCTATCTCTTGGATGGTAATTTTGCTATTTTCATGTCATGTAAAATTTTGCATACTATTGTTTTATTTTCTGTATAATTCCATGCCACAGTAAAGTATACTGTGCTTCTAAAATATTAAGAGGGTAGATTCTTATCGAGGAAAAAAAAAGATTGTGTTTTAACTTGTATTATCAAACTGTAAGGGCTTTCTTCATAATTTACAGTTCGTCTATACAAGGCAGACAAACGCCATTTTCCCCAAAATCTATCTGTGTTGTGCATTTTCTTCAGCCCTTCAATAAATGTTTTTATATATTTTGGAAACAAAGTGGTCATATGTTTTGTATATAAAATTGTACTATGTGTCTTTGTGGTTGTTTTCTTAGTATTAACTAAAGCAATGCTATACATAATTCTTTAAATCTACAGTTTGGTGGCATATGCATGATGTATTGGTTGCGTGGATTGCACTCAAAGTTACAGGTCAAATATGACCAGATTTTTTTTTCTCCCACATTCATCTGTCAGAGACAGGTAGAGCTAAGGTTGCCCTTTGCTGCCCTGTAAAAATGGTATCTGCACAAAAATTCATCATACAATTTTGTTTGCTAGTAATGTTTGCACGATGGAAAATCCCTATTGTGTATGTTTTTTTTTTTTTTTTTTCTCTGGTTGCATATACAGTTACGTCCATATATATTTGGACACAGGCACAATTTTCATACTTTTGGCTCTGTATGCCGCCAGACTAAATTAAAACAAAACAATCCAACTGAATTTGAAGTGCAGACTTTCAGCTTTTCTTCAAGGGATTGAACATAAATATCAAGTACAAATTTTAGGAACTGCAACCATTTTTCTACACAGTCCCTCCATTTAAAGGGGCCAAATGCAATTGGTCAAATTAATATAATCATAAGCAAAAAGGTTCATTTTTAATATTTTGTTGAGAATCCTTTACTGGTAATGACTGCCTGAAGTCTGGAACCCATGGACATTACCAAAGACTGGGTTGCCTCCTTTCTGATGCTTTGCCAGGCTCTACCTGAAGCTGTCTTCAGTTGTTCTTTGTTTGTGGGTCTTTCTGCCTTTTAGTTTTGCCTTCAGCAAGTAAAATGCATGCTTAATTGGGTTGAGATCAGGTGATTGACTCGGCCATTGAAGAATATTCCACTTCTTTTCCTTCAAAAGTTCCAGGGTTGCTTTTGCAGTGTGTTTTGGATCATTGTCCATCTGTACTGTGAAGTGCCATCCAATCAACTTTGCTGCATTTGGCTGAATCTGGGCTGACAGTATATTTCTAAACACTGCAGAATTCATACGGCTGCTTCTGTCTTCTGTCACATCATCAATAAACACCAATGACCCAGTGCCACTGAAAGCCATGTATGCCATTGCCATCACACTACCTCCACCATGTTTTAAAGATGACATTGTGTTCTCTGGATCATGAGCTGTTCCAAGCCTTCTCCACCCTTTTTTCTTCCCATAATTCTGGTACAGAATAATCTTAATTTCATCCGTCCAAAGAATGCTTTTCCAGAACTGCTCTGGCTTTTTTAGATGTTTTTTGGCAAAGTCTAATCTGGCGTTTCTATTCTTCAGGCTTATGAATGGTTTGCACCTTGTGGTGAACCCTCTGTATTTGCGCTCGTGAAGTCTTCTCTTGATTGCAGACTTTGACAATGATACGCCCACCTCCTGGAGAGTGTCCTTCACTTGTGTGGATCTTGTGAATGGGTTTTTCTTTACCATAGAGAGGATCCTGTGATCATCCACCACTGTTGTCTTACATGGATGTCCATGCCCTTTTATGTTGCTGAGCTCACCAGCGTGTTTTTCTTTCCTCAGAATGTACCAAACTGTTGATTTGGCCACTTCTAATGTTGCTGCTATCTCTCTGATGGATTTGTTTAATTTTTGAAGCCTTACAATGGCCTGTTTCACTTGCATGAATAGCTCCTTTGCATGATGTAGGTTCATAGATTCCAAATGCATATACAACACTTAGAATCAACTCCAGACCTTTTACCTGCTTAATTGTTGAAGAAATAATGGAGTAGCCCACACCTGGCCATGAAACAGCTTTTGATTCAATTGTCCAACTACTTTTGGTCCCTTGAAAAAAGAGGGGATGGTTACTCTTAAGAGCTGTAGTTCCTAAACCCTTCCTCCAATTTGAATGTACATGCCCTCAAATTAAACCTGAGAATGTGCACTTTCAGCCCATATCCATTATATAACTATAGCTTGAATGTATTTTGGTAAACACCTAAAAAAAAAAACAAATTGTGCCTGTGTCCAAATATATATGGACCCATCTATGCGCAAAATCCAGATAAACGGATCTGGTGTAAACACATACTGCATATCAAAACCCACATTAACTGCACCAACATAGGTGTAAAAGGTGCACAAATTTAAACCTTACCACCTGTGCTTAGTGTCAAACAAGCAGCAACCCAATATTGGAATACACAATATACCCAAAAACTTATCTAAAATGGATGCACTGTCTCTTTAAATCACTGATGTGTAAAGTGCAATCAAACCAATTCATCCAAAAAAAAATCATATAATCTAAATGTAATCACAAACCCATATTGTACTATCCTGCATTAATTAAATATATCACCTAATCAACTCTTGACAAAAATCAAATGCAAACATCGAAAATATATCATAAATGAATGCATATAGAAATTAATCGTGACCAAAATTTCATTCAATTCATGCAGTGAAAATCAAAATAGATTTAAAAAAACATATAATTGATTGTGACCAAATTCTCATTAATTATTAGACCCAGATCCCAGTTCAAAGTGAATACAATCTTAACACAACACAAATCGCACAATAATCAAATAAAAAGTCCAAAAATTCATAAGTCCCAAGACAGGTGCCGTGAAGTATCCAACTAAATAAAATGTCTTTCAAAGTGCTCCACCACCTTAAACTATACAAAGTCCATACCGGAGAGATCAGACCTCTACACTGTGCACAATTATTAGGCAAGTGAATATTTTGACCAAATCATCATTTTTATGCATATTGTCCAACTCTCCAAGCTGTATAAACTTGAATGCTTATTGGATTTAAGCATATCAGGTGATGTGTATTTGGGTAATGAGGGAGGGTGTAGCCTAAGGAGATCAACACCCCATATCAAGGTGTGCATAATTATTAGGCTGCTACTTTTCCTCAGGCAAAATGAGCCAAAAAAGAGATTTAACTGACTCTGAAAAGTCAGAAATTGTAAAAGGTATTTCAGAGGGATGCAACACTATTGAAATTGCTAAGATATTGGGGCGTGATCACAGAACCATCAAAAGTTTTGTTGCAAATAGTCAACAGGGTGACAAGAAACATGTTAAGAAAATAAGACACTAACTAGAAAAGATTTGAGTAGAATCAAACGTAAAGCTACTAGGAACACATTATCCTACAGTGCTGTCATATTCCAGAACTGCAACCTACCTGGAGTGCCCAGAAGTACAAGGTATTCAGTGCTCAGAGACATGGCCAAGGTAAGGAGGGCTGACACCTGATTACCACTGAATAAGACAAGTTCAAATGTCAAGGCTGGGCCAAGAAATGCCAGAAGACAGATTTTTCAAAGGATTTATGGACTGATGAGATGAGTGACTCTTGACGGACCAGTTGGGTGGGCCCATGGCTGGATCAGTAACAGGCACAGAGCTGCACTTCAACTCAGACACCAGCAAGGTGGAGGTGGGGTACTGGTATGGGCTTGTATTATTAACCACTTGCCTACTGGGCACTTTTACCCCCTTCCTGCCTATGCCAATTTTCAGCTTTCAGTACTTTTGCACTTTGCATGACAATTGTGCAATCATGCAACACTGTTCCCATATGACCTTTTTAGCTTTTTTTTTTTTCTTTCGTTCATTGACGGACACAGCCTTCATAATCTTGACTGTAGGGTTATATTACCATCTTCAGCAGTAGGACTCTGCAGAAAAAGAAACAAGCACAGCACTGCTTATGGGCAGTCCTAACTGGTAGTAAACCACCACTCTGCGATGGGCAGCTCAGTTTTTTTTCTGCCTAGTATAAGAGTAAGGACCTGGCTCCTATACTAGATTTTTTTCTTTTTTCCTTTTCTCTTTTTTTCCTCTCCTTTTGGCAGAGATCTTCAATCAACTGCCGGAGTGGGCGACAGGCTGGATAATATACAGTCGATATAAAAAGTCTACACACCCCTGTTAAAATTTCAGGTTTCTGTAATGTAAAAAAAATTAAACAAAGATAAATAGTTTCAAAACTTTTTCCACCTTTCATGTGACCTTATAAACTGTACAACTCGATTCAAAAACAAACTGAAATCTTTTTTTTTGGGTGGGGGGAGTAAACATAAAAAAAATAAAATAATGTGGTTGCATAAGTGTGCACACCCTCTTATAACTGAGGATGTAGCTGTGTTCAGAATTAAGCAATCACATTCAAAATCATGTTAAGTAGGACTCCATACACAACTGCCATCATCATCCAAAGTGCCTCTGATTAACCCCAAATAAGGTTCAGCTATTCTAGTAGGTCTTTCCTTACATTTTCTTAGTCGCATCCTACATCAAAAGCCATGGGCCGCAGAAAGCTTCCAGGGCATCAGAGGGATCTCATTGTTAAAGGGTATCAGTCAGGAGAAGGGTACAAAAGAATTTCAAAGGCAATTAGATATTTGCTAAAAGGGTATCAGTCAGGAGAAGGGTACAAAAGAATTTCAAAGGCATTAGATATACCATGGAACACAGTGAAGACCATCATCAAGTGGAGAAAATATGGCGCAACCGTCACATTACGAAGAACTTGACGTCCCTCCAAAATTGATGGAAATATGAGAAGAAAACTGGTCTGGGAGGCTGTCAAGAGGTCTACAGCAACATTAAAGGAGCTGCAGGAATATCTGGCAAGTACTGGCTGTGTGGTACATGTGACAATCTCCCGTATTCTTCATATGTCTGGGCTATGGGGTAGAGTGGGAAGACAGAAGCCTTTTCTTACAAAGAAAAACATCCAAGCCTGGCTAAATTTTGCAAAAACACATCTGAAGTCTCCCAAAAGAATGTGGGAAAATGTGTTATGGTCTGATGAAACCAAGGTTGAACTTTTTGGCCATAATTCCAAAAGATATGTTTGGCGCAGAAACGCTGCACATCACCAAAAGAACAGCAGCATCATGCTCTGGGGCTGTTTTTCTTCAGCTGGAACTGGGGGCTTAGTCAAGGTAGATGGAATTATGAACAGTTCCAAATACCTGTCATTATCGGCACAAAACCTTCAGGTTTGTGCTAGAAAGCTGAACATGAAGAGGAACTTCATCTTTCAGCATGACGACCCAAAGCATACATCCAAATCAACAAAGGAATGGTTTCACCAGAAGAAGATGAAAGTTTTTGAATGGTCCAGCCAGAGCCCAGACATGAATCCGATCGAAAATCTGTGGGGTAATCTGAAGAAGGCTGTGCTCAGAAGATGCCCTTGAAATCTGACATATTTGGGGTGTTCGGTTCTGTGGGGTCCCCTCCTCTCCTATGACCCTGGGTTCATTTAGCAGCTCCTTCCCAGGCCAGCTTACTTTGCCTATCCCTGACTATTTTGGGCCATCCTTCCCCAGTCAGGTTTTCTGCTTGGCGGGGTACTCACCGTGCCCGCCATGCACTGTGTGAGCGACCAGCTCCCCTCCTGGTCATGATCAGGCGCCATTTTGTTGATGGGATTGGTTTCCAGGTGTCGGACAATTTTCTGTAGCCTCTTGCAATCCCCGTGGGCGGGACTTCTGGGTGGGTGGAGCGGCATCTCCCAGTGGTCTAGAACGGCCTAGTGCGCTCTGCTTCACGTGGAGCTCCCCTTGCACTGCTCCTCAGCTCTCCTGGTTGATTTACCCTTCCAGGGCGAGCGTCTATTTGGAGCCACTCTGGACAACATTATTAAGGATCTTACAGGAGGAAAGAGTACTTTTCTCTCACAATCCAGGAAGAGCAAGGAGCCATGTCACAAGCAGGGCCCCTCCAAGCCTGCAGACAAGCCCTTTTCAGCATGAAGGTCTGCCTCCCATCCATTTTCTTGGTGGGGGATTGCCTTTGTTGGTTCAAACTGATTTTGTCTGGCTACAATATAGTTTCCATTCTGCCTGCCGGACATGTTCTTTCCTTCCAATCTATACCCTCCCTTTCCACAGGCTCTGTATGGGGTGGTGCAGGGCTTGCTTCTTCAGGGTTAGATAGCTCTGGAGCCACCTTCAGAAAGGTTTTGGGTGTTTAACTCCAACCTTTTCACAATCCCGAAGAAGGAAGGTATCCATCCAATCCTGGGCCTCAAGGCTCTCAGTTGTTTTGGGAACGTTTGGAGGTTCAAGATGGAATCGGTTAATTCTGTGGTGGCCGCCCTCCATCAGGGGGATTTCCTGGCTTCCATAAACATCAAGGACGTGTATCTGCATGTTTACCATTTGTTCTAGTCACCAGTGCTTCCTGAGACTTGCGATCGGGGCTATGCACTATCAGTTTGTGGTGTTACCCTTTTGGCTTGGCTTCAGCCCTGCGGGTGTTCACAAAGGTGCTGGCTCCAGTTCTGGTATTGCAGAGACAACTGGGGATCGCAGTCATGGCTTACCTGAACGATCTTCTGCGAGTGATGTCTAACTCTGCGCTGAGAGACGATGTGATGATCACTATCCTCACCCTGCAAGAGTTCGGTTGGGTGTTAAACCTCCAAAAATCCGTGTTGCTCCTGACATAACATTTGTAATACTTGGGGCTGATCCTTGACTCGGCACAGGTGAAGGTGTTCGTCCCGCTGGACAAGCTGCAGACTCTCCGGGCTGCGGTGCAGTTGCTGCTGTTCCGCAGGTGGTAGTTTCTCTGTCTCTGCCCTGGCCTTGCAGGAGATCTTAGCTGGGACAGATCTCCAATATCCTTGGACAATCAGATCCGAGTGGGATGCGTGACAAAGGCCTCTCTTTTCTGGTGGCTGCAGTTTCCAGCTCTTCGGGTCGGGAAGTAATTTCTCCCTCTCCGTTGTACGGTGATCACGACGGACGCTAGCGAGGCTGACTGGCTGGGCAGGGGTTCTGGGTTTTCAGTTGGCCCAGGGTCATTGGACATTGGTAGAGTCTCTCCTTCCGATCAACTTTTTGGAACTGCGTGCAATCAGACTATGCTTCTCACATTGGACAGAGCTGCTGCACGGGCAGCCGGTCAGAATCTAGTTAGACAATACCGCAGTGGTGGCCCATGTCAGTCACCAAGGAGGGACAAGGCGTTTGGCAGCAGCGCAGCAGGTCTCTCACATTCTTCAATGGGTGGAACTTCATGTTCCGGCTCTCTCCGCTGTCTACATTCCGGGTGTAGAAAACTGGTAGGTGGACTATCTCAGCCACAAAATGCTGGATCAGGGATCATGGTCTTCTTCTACTCCTGGTGGCGATATAACACTACGGTTAAGATTATGAGTGCTATGTTTGTCAATGAACGCAGAGAAAGGGATTTTACCGTAACAAAAAAAAAAAAATAATCCAGTTTTTCACACACATAGAGCTTTTTTTTTGTTGGTATTTAATCGCCACTGGCTGGTTTTCTTTTTTTTGCTAAACAAAGGAAAAAATTATATGCTGCACTGCTGATGCTGCATTTATAGGTGGCAATGATGAGCACTAATAAGCAGCACTGAAGGGCACTGTCTGGCACACATTGGCAGCACTGCTGGGCACATATTGGCACTTTGGGGGCCGCACTGATAACTTGCCGGTTATTTGCTGTACTTTTCTCATGCTGTGAAAGCATGAGGAAAGTAACGCTGATAACTGGCAAGTGTGTTTACATTGTGACTAGCTGTAATTGAACACAGTTGATCACGTAGTAAAAGGCCGCTATGATTTGCCCTTTTACTGTGTCATGTGATCATCTATGTCCAAAAGACACAGCGATCACAGAGAGTGCTGGGTGTGTGCAGCTGGGGGGTGCAGTTCTGGCAGGAAGTCATATGAGGCTCTCCCAGAACCGTTGTGTTGTAGCTGTCATTCAGCTATAGCGTGGTTAGAAATGAGCTAGTTGGACCTTTTCGGGTTGAAGATGGACTCAATATAAACTCCCAAACCTACTGCCAGTTTTTAGAAGACCCTGTCTTCAAGCGGTGGTACAGGGAAAAAGTATCCTTTTTTCAAGACCATGATATTTATGCAGAACAATGCTCCATCACATGCATCAAAGTGCTCCACTGCATGACTAGACAGTAAAGGCCTTAAAGATGAAAGAATAATGACATGGCCCCCTTTCTCACCTGAACTAAACCCTATAAAGAACTTGTGGCCCCTTCTTAACCTGGAGATTTACAGTGAAGGAAAACAGTACACCTCTCTGAACAGTATCTGGGAGGCTGTGGTTGCTGCTGTACAAAAAGTTGATCGTCGACAGATCAAGAAGCTGACAGACTCCATGAATGGAAGGCTTATGACTTATTGAATAGAAAGGTGGGTATATCGGTCATTGATTTTTTTATTTATTTATTTTTTTTAACTGTTAGAAATGTTTATTTGTAAATTTGAAGTGTTTGTTTATTATTCTCACTTTAACAGATGAAAATAAACAAGTGAGATAGGAACATTTTCATTTAGTTGCATAATTTTGCACACTAATAGTTGCCCAATAATTGTGCACACATAGATATTCTCCTAAGAAAGCCAAAACTTTTACTTTTGTAAATATTCAGGTTTGAGGTTTGACATTTTGGATTGACCGAGAGCACTGGAGTTGTTCAATACTGACATTAATCCTCAAAAATACAACTTGCCTAATAATTGTGCACACAATATAGAAGACTCTGAACCATCTACCAACAATTGACCTTATTTTAAATGTTGTAATTGTATAATTTATCTCTTAAAATATTAGTTGTAAAGGGATAAAAACAATTCCTAAATATTACAAATAGACATTCTGGGCTGCATGCACCAGGGGCGGACTGACCATTTGGAAACTCGGGCACTGCCCGAGGGCCTGGGGTCAGTAGGGGGGCCCCATGAGATGCCCCTGGTACCTTTTTCATGGGCTTTTTTGAGTTTGGGCAAGGACACAGGGGCACCATGATCCCCTATTGCCCGGGGGCCTCATGAGTTGTCAGTCCTCCCCTGGCGTGCACGTACAATCCCTGAGAGATTCACAAACAGATATATGGATTCTGCCCATGACAGTCAGGTGGAAACTGGACTATTTGTGGTCCGAACAATCCACTGGTGTGGGAAATCCTGTCCCAAACCCAGACATCAGAACTGGTTGGTCCATATGGCCTTTTCAGAAGGTAGACTCTCTCCTCTTAGCAGAGGTGTCACCAAAGGGGATACAATCATGCTTCACAAATTCAGCAGGCAGCTGCACACCGATGATGTCCAACTTTATCAAACCTGGACTAATACTGCAGCCCCCACTGCCACTCACCCAGTACAGGCTTGATCACAGATCTAACATCAGTCCCACCAAATATGTAGGTATGTTTCCCTTTGAACACATCCTTTCCAAAGATTTAGGGTTTCTGGAAACATAGTTTTGAGCTTGGAGGGTACACTGTACCATTGAGTTAAGTTTTAAACAAGATACCTGTGTTTTGGTGTTAAATAAAAGTGTGGGTCAATGTGGGCAGTTTATTAATTTGATATTTGGAAAAGGTTCAACCTACTTTGGTTTCTCTTTACACAATGAAGTACAAGCCTGGATCTTGGTGGTGATGTAAAGGTAGCTTATACATTAGGAAAGAGTGTGGTTGGGTTTCATCTTTCCCACAAAAAAGATTTCAAAGGGAGTTAAAGGAAATCTGTGATCACAGTATACATTTTTATTTTATAACATTAGCAATAAAATCATTAGTTTTATTTGACAATCCTGTGTTCGGTCTGTCTGCTGTTCATCTCTTTCCACAACTTCCTGGATTCCCTGCATGCTTTGCAGCTTCCCCTTTGCTGTTTACATTTAATTTTTGTACTGACTCTGTATCCTGAAACTTCTCCTCTTAGCACCTCTGTAGTTCAGAATACAGGCTCTGTGAAATGTGTAACACAGCAGTTTCGACTCACAGGGCATAGTGAATATGTGTCAGTGAATTTAGGGAAGTAAATATGTGGTGATCTACACAAAGTTGGTTTATACATTTCAAAATCCTTCAAAGTAATAGGAATAACCTAGAAATAATCAAATTAAAATGTGGAAATTAATATAATTTTACATTTTGATCAAAGATATGCTTTAAGGAGTCTACCAGTCTTGCTGTTCTAGGATGCCTATAAAACAAGGGGGTGGGTGCATATTGTTATTAATTCTGGAGTGAGGCTCTAACCCTTGGGGAATATCTCATTAGCCATTTAAAAACAGCCCCATAGCAGATGTGCTACGTGGCCACGCTGTGCAAAATAGTGTGTGTGATTTCGCATTTCTAGGTAGGGGGTGCATGCGTGTGGCGGCTTACTCACGTTGTCATTGGCTCCCAAAGATGTCAATCAGCAGATCCCGGCCAGTGATTCATGACCGGGACTCGCTGATCAGCGGAGAAGCTGACTGATCACTGTATTAGTGTCACTGGAGATGTCGGTGGGAGTTAGTCTGTTCCCACCCAGTGTCCGTTAGTGTCAGAATGCCTGCCGCAGTCGCTGATCACCGCCATTACTAGTATAAAAAAAAAAAAAAAAAAAAAAAGTTCCAGTATATATACTACCATTTGTAAATGCTATAACTTTCAAGCAAACCAATTAATAAACACTTATTGAGATTTTGTTTTGCCAAAGATGTAGTAGAATACATTTTGGCCTGAATTTATGAAGAAATTTTATTTTTTTATTGGATTTTAAATGTTTTATAGCAAAATGTAAAAAAAAGTATATATATATAATTGTTTTATTTTTTATTTTTTTAAAAAGCTGAGCAAATACCACCAAAAGAAAGCTCTATTTGTGGGGGAAAAATTGCATAAATTTAATTTAACGTACAGCATTGCATGGCCACACAATTGTCAGAATAACACAGTACCATATCGCAAAATAATGTCCTGATCATGAAGGGGGGTAAATCTTCCGGAGGGGTAAATGGTTCAAAGTGAAATTCCTGTTGTGGGGGGGGATGGTGGTGCTAACATTTTACTTATATCCTAGTGCAAACTTCTAGAAAAATCAGTGAGCCAATCACAGAGGTAGAAAATATATTTTTGAAGATGTACAGGTCCCATGAGGTTGCCATATTGCATTGAATGTTTCAGAAACTTAGTGACTTCAGACTGAAATGGAAAATGGTAATATTTTTAATAAGATTAAATTACAATATAGCTTTAGAATCGTATATCTAATATTTTATTTTTTTTACATTTGCTATATGTTTTTTCCATGAAAGTGGAGTTGCTCTTTAACCACTTGCCCCCCAGAGGATTTACCCCCCTTCCTGACCAGGTCATTTTTTGTGATACGGCGCTGCATTACTTTAACTGACAATTGCGCGGTCATTCAACACTGAATATAAATTAAATGTATGTCCTTTTTTTTCCACCCACAAATAGAGCTTTCTTTCAATAGTATTTGATCATATAAACACAGTTTGCACACAGGTCTCTCCACTATCAGTGATACTCGGCGATTGGCGGGTGCCAGTGAATGACATCTGTAGCTGCCAATGGTGGCGCGGGTAGGACGGCACACAAACCTTACCTGGAAATGCACATCACGTGTGTATGTATAATATATATGTATATATATATATATATATATATAAATAAATATTTTGCACAGCCCTGCAGCAGTATTTCTGCTATAGGGCAGAGGGGAAGAGGTTAAAGTGACTGACTTTGTTCAGTTTCTCTAAGGATGTATTTAACTAGCTCCTACCCGGTCAATAGCACCTTGACAGCTGAGCGGGACTTTCGTAGATCCGGGTGGGCATCATATGATGTCCTCTTGGTTTGCTGCTTCGCACGTGCCCATGGCGGGATCTGTCACCAACTTGTCCTTCAGACACAGCCAATGTCTGATCTGTGTACCGGCCCATTGCTGGTACCATGAGACTGCTGTGACCAATCACAGCAGGTCACATGACAATTGTGAACAATGGATGGCTTCCTTTCATGCCATTTCACAATTGTATTGCTAGCTATGATTGGTCACAGTTATCACATGGTACAGACTGGGCCAATCACAGCCCATTTGTTTCATGTGATTAGCTGTGGCCAATCATAGCTAAATAATATACCATAATTTGGGTTATTTTCACCAAAGAAATGTAGCAGTATACATGTTGGGTAAAATGTATGAAGAACAATTATTTGAAAAATGTTATAACAGAAACAAAGAAAAACTTTTCTTTTTCCCCAAAATGTTCAGTCTCTTTTAGTTTAACAAAAAATAAAAACAGTGGTGATTAAATACCACTAAAAGAAAGCTCTAGTTCTGTGAACAAAATAAGAAATTTAGTGTGAAAATTGGCCTGGGCAGTTAGAAGTTAAAAGTGCCTGGTATTGAAGTGGCTAGGTATGTATTGTTAACTTAAGAAAAAAAAAAAAAGAACCTTCTATTTCTCTCAGCATTCTCCAAATTCTTTTTTATTCCTGCTCTGATCTGTTTTCTGTTACAGGATGGCTGCATCCATTCTCCATGGTACCACTGTATGTAGGAATATAGCCACCCTCTCTTGCTCACTCTAGAGATCCATTATAAACTAAGGACTATGGGATGCAGGCCCAGATTGGGGCATAAAATAAGCCTGGGCATTTTAAACTGAGCAGCCAAGGGACCTGGGTGGTTGGTGGAATGGGATGGTGGGTGGCCGTTCGTGGGGGTGGTTGGTGATGAGATGTTCACAGAGTCAGGGTCCTCTGCAATGTGATGTAAAGAAGCACTGTGATATAAAAGGGGACTGAACTGTAAAGGGGCATGCTTTTGATTACAGTGTAGTCCCCCTTACATTACCGTGCCCCAAGCAATCACAGCCCTCCACCCATCACAGTGTTCCTTGCAGTTATGCCCCCCTTTTACTCTCTGCCTCCCCTTCACAGTTCTACCTTTGGCAAAAAGACATCCCCATATATCCACCAAAGAGAAATCCCCATTCAGCAAGGGGACATCCCAATCAATCAGAGAGACATACCCACATAGCAAAGAGACAACCCAATCCAGCAAAGAGACATTCCCATATAGTAAAGACAGTCCAATTCAGCAATGAGACATCCCTCTAGAGGAAGAAGACATCCCAATCAAGCAAAGAGACATGCAAATAAAGCAAAGAGACAGCCCCATCCACCAAAGAGACAGTCCCATATAGCAAAGAGCCCAATCCAGCAAAGAGACATCCCAGAAAACATCCCAGTCCAGCAAAGAGACAAATCCATATAGCAATGCAATAGCCTAGTCCAGCAAAGAGACGGCCCAATCCAGCAAAGAGAGAGTCCCATCCACCAAAGAGACAGCTCCATATAGCAAAGAGATGGCCCAATCCAGCAAAGAGACAGCTCCATATAGCAAAGACGGCCCAGTCCAGTAAAGAGACTGCCTAATCCAGCAAGGAGACATCCCAATCCAGCAAAGAGACAGCTCCATATAGCAAAGAGCCCACTCCAGTGCAGAGACAGCCCCATCCATCAAAGAGACAGCTCTGTATAGCAAGGAGATGGTCCAATCCAGCAAAGAGACAGCCCAAACCACCCCCCCCCCATATAGCAAAGAGCCCACTCCAGTGCAGAGACAGCCCCATCCATCAAAGAGA
This sequence comes from Staurois parvus, assembly GCF_062004578.1. Taxonomy (NCBI): domain Eukaryota; kingdom Metazoa; phylum Chordata; class Amphibia; order Anura; family Ranidae; genus Staurois; species Staurois parvus. The sequence goes on from NW_028317887.1 coordinate 6,350,256, forward strand.
CAGCTCCGTATAGCAAGGAGATGGTCCAATCCAGCAAAGAGACAGCCCAAACCACCCCCCCCCCCCATATAGCAAAGAGCCCACTCCAGTGCAGAGACAGCCCCATCCATCAAAGAGACAGCTCCGTATAGCAAGGAGATGGTCCAATCCAGCAAAGAGACAGCCCAAACCATCTCTCTCTCTCTCTCTCGTGGGATCTGTGGCTGCACTGTGCTCACCTTCCTCCACTGTGCAGCAGTCATGGTTAGGCGAGAGTCCGCCGTTTGTCTCATGCACTGTATTTCCAGCGGCCACCCTGGGAGGTATGTGTCCCCTGCTAGCAAGTCCTGTGTCCTTGACACACTGGGCAAATGCCCTGTGACCAGTCCGGACCTGATGGGATGTGTAGTTTAGTGTGTTGTTGACCCCAACTAATGTGCACTGCTTGTTCCAAACAAATAGACCTGAGTGGAAAAAGATTCAAGACCTCACTGAGGATGTTATAAGGAGACAGAAAAACACAGTAAGAAACAATTTCATACAAAATAATTACAAGGCCATTAGGTTGTGGATGCGTATGGATTTTTTTTTTTTTGGGGGGGGGGGTGGAATAAGTATATTTTTTTAGTGTCACTTTGTTAAAGTGCTACTAAATCCAGGACCCTGAATTCACTCTATCTGGTCACCCACACTACACAGGACATGGAAATGCAATTATTTTAGTAAATATAAACTGCTAAATACCTTTTCTCATCAGTGGTTAGAGCAGTCTTGTGACTTGCACTGGTTACAGCTTGTAGGAGGAGTTTTCATTCTGCTCTAAGAGGGTACAGGACCCCTGACTTTTGTCAGGACAGTGCTGATTGGCTCTGTGCTGATCACATGAGACATCCCATTAAAGAGACAGCTCCATATAGCAAAGCAATGGACTAGTCCAGCAAAGAGACGGCCCAGTCTCCCAAGAAAAAAAAAAAAACCTCTAGCAATACACACTAAAATGCACAGGCATGTGATTCCACACAATGTCTTATCAAGAGATAAAGAGTGGGCACTGGAAGAAGGGGAGGATCAGAGAAGACAAGATCAAATGGCCTTTTAACACAATGCAGAGGATTAACCCCTTAGGTTCCACAGTGAGCATACCAAGCATGCTTGACTGCATATACAGGCTGATTTCACTGTTGTGGGTTCAGTAACACTTTAAATCACATTATTCAGAAGTGAAATGTTTCACATAGCACCCCCAGCCAACTGGGTACACATAATACTCCTGCCCACTTCTGTAGCAAAACTTCAGTCTTCAGTGCAATAATGTTCACATAACAATGACACAAAACACCCATATCAGGACTATCCTGTAACGTGTAGGATGTTAAGCTGCAGAAAGTTCGGGGTGTTTTCAAGTGTGAACTAACAGCCTATTTCAATTGTCCTTGTATCAGGATAGGTTGTTAATGTCAGAAACTTTGTCTACTAGGCACTAATGGAGCCTTTATAATGACGTTCTTAAAAGCTCTTTGTTAAATCTAAATTATGATTCGGCATTTATATTGATGGCAAGCTTGCAAAATATTTGGTTTTTATGATTAGTCATAATTAATATTAATATGTGTAAGTGGTCTTTGACAAATGGTAGTATTTACTATTCTTCAATTATAGCTGAGACCAAAAGATATACAAGTTAAGCTGAAATAGTATATACCAGTTGAAGGCTGAGTATACTATATTTAGATATAGTTGGTTAAAAGTATTTGGTAGTTATGTCAAGGTTATTAGAAGTGACTTACTATTACAGTATGTATTTTAATAGTATTTGTTTGTATTTAGTATACGTTTCTAACATTGATACATATATACATTGATATGTTCTTAAGCTATACTATACTTTAAATATAGCTGAGGGTTACGTCATTAGCTTATAATATTATTTACATCAGCATACATATGTTCCTGTCCATCAAACATCATATGTATAGTATCCCCTCCCTTTTATGAAATGGCTTTTCTAAGCAGTAATACTTTCTGAAAGGATTAAGTGGAATATAACTGAATCCATTTTGTATACACTAATACAAGATGCTAGTTTAATATATATATATATGAGATATGTGCACACTAACAAAACTGTCTATCTCAGCTTCATGTAGAAATGAGTGTTTTTGCAAACCCTTACAAAAAAGCAGATAAGGTTTACTCTCACTTCTGAAAAGTTTTAACCACAACTTGGGTGTTAGGTCAGATTACAGCCATGGTCTTGGGTGTTGGGTCAGATTATAGCCATGGTCTGGGCTTTAGAGGAGATATGGTATGATAGATAAAGCAGAAGAGTGAAAATGCAAACCTCATACAAATAATTGTTGAGTTAAGGTAAAATAATGTACATGTATTTGATTGGAAGGTCTGAGGGTGTGTTTGCCTAAAGACTACAGTATAATAACCCCGATGTTATGCCAATAAAACTGAAGTGTTTGCAATCGCAACTGAGGTGACTTGAGTGCATTCACTTTCCGAGATCTCGTAGCTGTGTCCAGGTGTGACCGTTGGTATCTTGAGGGGGCCCCCAAGGAAAAGGAAAAAGACCACCTACCTACTTTCACTTTCCATAGAAGGTATTAAGATCACTAACTATGACGTACATTTGCCTCATAAAAGACCATCGGATAACGGACAGAGACACTCTCTCTCACACACACACTTACGCGCTACATGACACTCTTGCATACACACGTTTGAGAAGCTGCAACAGCTGCTAGATCATCATCTCCGTCTACTTCCGGCTTCTTTACAAAGTCTAGAAGGACAGCATTAAGGACAAGGACATGGAGCATCGCACATGGCAAGAACAGCCATGACAGATAATGGTGACTTTTTCTTTGAACTTTCGCTTGTCATTTTCACAGTAGTTTCATCTACATGGAACTGTTCATAATACGCTTACATTGTTATTTTACACCATTGTGTGATAGAATAAAAATCACACTTCATTTTTTATTTCAATGGCTCTTTCATTCATAATCGCCTCAAGACACTAGAAGCAGTATTATATGTGTCTAAAAATCCAACACTCTTCAGCAGAGGATATGTACTGGCCAGGGGCGGACTGACCATTTGGAAACTTGGGCACTGCCTGAGGTCAGTAGGGGGCCCCATGAGATGCCCCTGGTGCCTTTTTCATAGGCTTTTTTGAGTTTGGGCAAGAACACAGGGGCCCCATAATCCCCTATTGCCCGGGGGCCCCATAAGTTGTCAGTCCGCCCCTGGTACTGGCCTTCCAAACATGTCTTCAATATGCAGCCTCAGGTGACATCTGCAGAAAAGGGATTTAAACATGAACTACCCTAACTGTTTGCCAAGAAATGAGCTAAAAATAGCACTGATAGCAGAGACTTAGTTCAACATTATAAATATTTCATTCAGCTAAAACTGTACTTGTAGAAAATGCACAAAATGAGTACCCAAAGGCAGAAAAAATGCAAGTGGGCCAAAACGGCCTCTGGATGTCACTATTACTCAATAGAGAGGAGACATTTCATTCCCTGGATACGCTCGAGAGGACAAATCACTTTCTGAATGAATGAACCAGTCAGCAGGATCCCCAGCTATTCGCTGTCTCTTTTATCAATTCATTCATCTTTTCTGACCCCAGTGCAAGGGGCTGAGCATCGTGGCTGTTTATTTTTCCACTTCACTATTTCATTATAAGATTTATAGCCTGTTATCACAGAAGGAAAACACAATGACGTAATAATACCAATTGGATTTGTTCACACTTTCTTTTGTATCCAGGAGCGTCATGTACATGCATTTTTGTTTTCTTCCGCAATTCAGTAGGGGGTGAGGGGAGGGGGAGATATTGTCTCTCCTGTAATTAGTGCTGGACAAGGTCATCCAGTGCCCAAGGCAAAAATTGGAAACTTTTCCCCTACTTCAGCACCACCTGAGGTATCCCTGAGTCAGTGGTGTCACTGGAAAGAAAATAAAAATTGCCCTGCATCGGTGGTGTCATAGAAAAGAAAAAAATGTCCTTGCATCAATGGCCTCACTGAAAGGAAAAATGTCCCTGCCACACTGGTGCCATTGGAAGAAAAAATGCCCATACCTCAGTGGTGTCACTGAAAGGAAAAAATGTTGCTGTGTCGGAGGTGTCACCAGAGGGAGAAAATTACCCTGCATCGATGGAAGACAAAAATGTCCCGATGTCCGTGATGTCACTGAAAAGAAGAAATGTCCCTGAGTCTGTGGTGTTACTGAAAGGAAAAATGTCCCTGCCACACAGGTGCCATTGGAAGGAAAAATGTCCCTACCTCAGTGGTGTTATTGAAAGGTACAAATGTCACTGGGTCAGAGGGGTCACAGGAAGGAAAAAAATGTCCCTGCGTCATTGGTGTCACTGAAAGGAAAAATGTCCCTGCCACACTGGTGCCATTGGAAGGAAAAATGTCCCTACCTCAGTGGTGTTACTGAAAGGTACAAATGTCACTGGGTCGGAGGGGTCACTGGAAGGAAAAAAATGTCCCTGCGTCATTGGTGTCACTGAAAGGAAAAATGTCCCTGCCAGACTGGTGCCATTGGAAGGAAAAATGTCCCTACCTCAGTGGTGTTACTGAAAGGTACAAATGTCACTGGGTCAGAGGGGTCACTAGTAAGCAATGTTGTCAGGAAGTGACATCTTGCTTACTACTATTCGTACTACTATTCATGTGATCACTGATTGGCCAATCAGTGATCACATGATTGGGACCTCACACAGAGGTCCCATACAGTGATCGGTGTTCTGCTGTGTCCTCCAGACACAGTGGTTACCGGATTGCTGTGCCGCGCGCTCCCAGGGAGCGGAATGTATAAACGGCCACCTGCTCCTGCACTGCCACCATCCGGCCGTTTATGTACATGGGCTGGACTGGAAGTGGTTAATGCAAGATAATAAACTATATTTCTACCGCTTTACAAAGGTCTGGTTCAGCCACATCTTGATTATGCCATCTAGTTCTGGTCACCGGTCCTCAGGAAGGATGTCCTTGAACTTGAGAGAGTTCAGAGAAGAGTGACAAAATAGAGGGGAGCTGGAGGACCTCATATATGAGGAATGGCTACAAATAATATCGCCCTTACAGGCCTAATCCACGATAGAAGCCACGTGAACAGTCCCATGCCCCACTCCCACAGCAGCAATATATTTGCATACTAAAACTGGAAATGTTGCCATTAAAGTGCTTCTAAAGTTCTAAAGTCAAGGCATTTTTATACCTTAATGCATTCTCTGCAAAATGTCCCAGTAGTTGTATCGCCCTCCCACCTCCCTAAACACTTACTTGAGTCCTCTCTTGATCCAGAACTGTGCCCTTCTGCAACGGCTCTTTCCCCTCTTCCTTTTCTCACAACAGAAGAAGCAGTGGGTGCCATTGGCTCCTGCTGCTCTAAAGCAAATCCTGTGTGGAGGGAGAGGGGGGCCTGGGCTGAGCCACGCAGTGTTTGTCTATGAGTGCACACAGCCCGGCTCCGGAGAGCTATGGTGCAAAAGTGTATGTGACCAACACACTGGAAGGATATGGCTTGGGGGGGCTGCATGGGGTGGTGGAGTGATTCCAAAACACTAGTGCAGCACCTCTCAAGATTCTCTACAGTAATAGATAAGGCCAGTAGAGGGCGCATCTGAGTGTAGCCATACAAAAACTCCAAAACACTGTAATGCAGTACCTCTCAAGATACTCTAGTAATAGTTAAGGACAGCACAGGGCGCATATAAGTGTAGCCATACAAAAACTCCAAAACACTGTAGTGCAGCACCTCTCAAGATTCTCTACAGTAATAGATAAGGACAGCACAGGGCGCATCTGAGTGTAGCAGTACAAAAACACATTTATTCACATGACAATTGGCATATACATATAGAAACGTCATTCTGGGTCAGCTTCTGGGAAGGATCTTCACTGAGCAGGTGGAGCTTCATGTTTGGGAGTGTCAGACATTTTATTAAATTTTGCAAGTACTTTAGCTTGGAGTCTAATTTCAGTGTTAAACTTGTGTCTTTGCAAATACAGGTGAAACTCGAAAAATTAGAATATCGTGCAAAAGTTCATTTATTTCAGTAATGCAACTTAAAAGGTGAAACTAATATATGAGATAGACTCATTACATGCAAAGCAAGATAGTTCAAGCCGTTATTTGTCATAATTGTGATGATTATGGCTTACAGCTCATGAAAACCCCAAATCCACAATCTCAGAAAATTAGAATATTACATGCAATCAATAAAACAAGGATTGTACATAGAACAATATTGGACCTCTGAAAAGTATAAGCATGCATATGTACTCAGTACTTGGTTTGGGCCCCTTTTGCAGCAATCATTGCCTCAATGCGGCGTGGCATGGAAGCTATCAGCCTGTGGCACTGCTGAGGTGTTATGGAAGACCAGGATGCTTCAATAGCGGCCTTCAGCTCTTCTGCATTGTTCGGTCTCATGTCTCTCATCTTTCTCTTGGCAATGCCCCATAGATTCTCTGTGGGGTTCAGGTCAGGCGAGTTTGCTGGCCAATCAAGCACAGTAATCCCACGGTCATTGAACCAGGTTTTGGTGCTTTTGGCAGTGTGGGCAGGTGCCAAGTCCTGCTGGAAAATGAAGTCAGCATCCCCATAAAGCTCGTCTGTGGAAGGAAGCATGAAGTGCTCCAAAATCTCCTGGTAGACGGCTGCATTGACAATGGACTTAATGAAGCACAGTGGACCAACACCAGCAGATGACATGGCTCCCCAAATCAACACAGACTGTGGAAACTTCACACTGGACTTCAAGCATCTTGCAGTGTGTGCCTCTCCATTCTTCCTCCATACTCTGCGTCCTTGGTTTCCAAATAAGATGCAAAAATTGCTCTCATCAGAAAAGAGGACTTTGGACCACTGAGCAACAGACCAGGTCTGTTTTTCTTTAGCCCAGGTAAGACGCTTCTGACGTTGTTTGTTGTTCAGGAGCGGCTTGACATAAGGAATAGGACATTTGAAGCCCATGTCCAGGATCAGTCTGTGTGTGGTGGCTCTTGATGCACTGACTCCAGCCTCAGTCCACTCCTTGTGAAAGTCCCCAACACTTTGGAATGGCCTTTTCCTGACAATCCTCTCCAGGCTGCGGTCATCCCTGCTGCTTGTGCACCTTTTTCTTCCACACTTTTCCCTTCCACATAACTTTCTATTAATGTGCTTTGATACAGCACTTTTGAGAACATCCAACTTCTTTTGCAATTACCTTTTGAGGCTTTCCCTCCTTATGGAGGGTGTCAATGATGGTTTTCTGCACAACTGTCAGGTCAGCAGTCTTTCCCATGATTGTGATTCCTACTGAACCAGACTGGGAGACCATTTAAAGGCTCAGGAACCCTTTGCAGGTGTTATGGCTTAATTAGCTGATTAGAGTGGGACACTTTGAGACGAGCCTATTGCACCGTTTCACACTATTCTATTTTCTGAGATTGTGGATTTGGGGTTTTCATGAGCTGTAAGCCATAATCATCACAATTATGACAAATCACGGCTTGAACTATCTTGCTTTGCATGTAATGAGTCTATCTCATATTTCAGTTTCACCTTTTAAGTTGCATTACTGAAATAAATGAACTTTTGCATGATGTTCGAACAATTAGAAAAAACTATCACATCTACATTCCTAAATGAGAGAATCCTGATTTGTACTCATTGTATCGCTTGATACATGTCCCTCTGTGTGTTCAGTCTACTCCCTGCCTCCATTCTTAGCATCTCCAGAAACACTAAAAGGTATTAAAAGTGCCACAGCTGTCTCTGTGAACATGCCAGCCAAATAAAAACTATTTTTGGTACATAGGCAGACAAAACAATTAAAATAGACCTTGCAGACAAATAAAGGTCTGCTCTTCCTTTAGTTCCCCACCCCTGAATAAAAATGCTAATTGATCTTCAGTAATGATCTGTGTTACATTTCTACACAAATGAATACAATTGTCTGTGCAACCAACTCTAAGCCTGGGTTCACATGTATGCGGTGCGGTACACTGCATGTGATTCGCACAGGAACCACACCGCATTCCTGTGCAAATCACATGCGATTTGTGTACATTTTGCACATTCAGGTAAATGTTTTCCTCTTTCCCCCAGCACTTTTTTTTCTGTGTACACTCCCAGCTGATGGACAAACTACTGACAGCCTTGACTAAGAGGTGTTAGAGGAGCAGGGCCAGTGCTAGACTATTTTGCACCCTAGGCAAGTCCAGCTACTTGCACCCTACCAAAAAAAAATAAAATAAAACTTCATCTGTAGTTCTACTTCACCCATCCTAGCATACATCCTCTTTGCCCTCAAATTGTCCACCATAGCACAAATCCTCTCCCCCAATACACCCCTCCTAGCATGAATCCCCCTAATCCTGCCTCCTAGCAAAACCCCCTCAAAATTACCCTTCCCAGCACAAATCCTGCCTCCCCACTCAATTTCACCCTCTTATCACAAATCTCCCCTCCTAGCACAACCCCTTCCAATCCCCCCGCTGAGCACATCCCCCCCAATCCCCCCTCCAAATACAAATCCCCCCCATCCCCTCTCCTAGCACAAATCCCCCCAATTACTCCTAACACAACTCTCTCCAAATTACCCTTCCCAGCACAAATTCTTCCTCCCCACCCTAATTCCCCCTCCTAGCACAACCCCCCAATCCAACCTGCTGGCACAATTTACCCCCCAATCTCCCCTCCTAGCAAAAATTCTCCCCCAATCCCCCTCTCTTGGTGCAAATCCCCTCTCCTAGCACAAATCTTCCCTCAATCCCCTCTCCTAACACAACCTCCCCAATCCCCCCTCCTAACAAAACACCCTCAATCCCTCCTCCTAGTACAAATTCCCCCAGTCCCCTCTCCTAGCACTAATTCCCCCATCCTCCTTCCTGGCACCAATCCTCTTCTTTCAATCGCCCTACCTAGAAAACAATTCCCTCAAATCTCTCCTCTAGCTAAAACTCCTCCAAATGACCCTTCCCAGCATACTATCTTCCCACCTTACCCAAATAACCCCCCCCCCTTTTAGCACGAAAATCCCCCCCCCCCAAACTTCCCTCCTACTCTTAGCACATATCCCCCCAGTCCTCCCTTCCCAGCAAAAACCTCTCATCTCATCACACAAATCATTTCTTCCACTCCCCCTTTACTGTGTACAGTTCCCCTGGCCTGTAAGCTTTCCCCCCCGAACTTACAGGCAGGAAACCAGGCAGAGGTGCAGGTTGTGCTGTGCTGTCACTCCTGTCAGTAGATAGATCCTCCATACAGCAGATGACACAGGACTGCTTGTGGATCATGCTGTACACAGTTTGATTACCCTGTCCCCTATCTCCTCAATTGACTGCTCATCTCTCGGCAGCAGGGGGCCAGGGTATGAATCAAACGGTGAACATGCCGATGTAAGAGCGATCTTGTGTCATCTACTTTCTGGAGGATCGCTCCACTGACAGGAGTGGAGAGCACAGCCCGCACCTCCCGGCTCTCTTCTGTCATTTCTCCTTTGCAGGCTTCACTGCTCCAGGCTGCTCTCCCCTTGTCCCAGCAGTGAGTGCTAGGATGGGGGAAGGTACTCAGTGGCCCTTCCCAGCACCCCATGGCTGTGCCCTAGGTGGCTGCCTAGTTTGCCTAGTGGTAGCACCAGCCCTGTAGAGGAGGGCACACTAGAGGAGGGTAATGTAAGCGTCCCACAATGTACAAGTATGCAGTGTACACTATAACAGCCCACTTCCCAGCCGCAGCAGTTTAGTTCTGCTTTACATTTACAGTTTTTCATGGTTGCCCATTTCAAAGTCTGTTGGCCTAAAGTAGAACTATAGGGAAAACATTTTTTTTTCATTTTGAATAGAGTAAAGAAGTCTGATTTTTTTTCACCATCTGTGCCCCGTTTTATCTTCACTTCCTGTCCCACAGCCAAAACAGGACGTGAGAGGAAATCCCTGCAAATTAAGGAATTCCTTGGGGACCCCCAGGTTACCAGAACAAATGTCCCCATTGGAAGATTTCCCATCTATTACTTTTCTGGGGACAACCCAAAAATTAAGGTTTTCTTTTACTTTCACTTTCGATGATAATCAGGACGAATAGAGGTGGTTAATCTCTTTAACGGGGGGCACACACTGCAATAGAAGCTGGCATTCTAATTCTTCTCCACTCTATCCAAACCTAAGAAAACAAAGGATTGCCTTTAATTACACTTTAAATGTATTTATTTATTTCAGGTACTTATATAGCGCTGTCAATTTACACAGCGCTTTACATATATATTGTAAATTCACATCAGTCCCTAACCCTCAAGGGGTGTACAATCTAAGGTCCCTAACTTACATTCATACATACACATACAAGGGCCAATTTAGACAGGAGCCAATTAACCTACCAGCATGTCTTTGGAGTGTGGAAGGAAACTGGAGTACCCGGAGGAAACTCATGCAGGCACAGGAAGAACATGCAAACTCCAGGCAGGTGGTGCTGTGGTTGGGATTCGAACCAACAACCCCTAGTACTGCCAGGCGGAAGTGCTAACCATTTAGCTCCTGTGCTGCCCGTAATGCATAATGCTGCTTCTGTACTAATAGTTGTGCCTAAAAACAAGCAAAAAAGCTCCTAAATCTCCTAGCTATGCTCACACAAAGTGTAAATAGGGTTCAAAAAGAGGTATGTATGTATTTAATTGTTACTGTTAGCATGAGACTGTGATATTGCATTTGCGTGCATTCCTTCAAACCTAATACTGCTGTCTTAAACCCAGGACCCTGCATTCACTATATCTGGTCTCACACAGTACACACAACATGGAAATGTAATTATTTTAGTAAATGTTGTGTTAGGGGCGCTATGTTGTGTTAGGGGCGCTGTGTTGTGTTAGGGGCGCTGTGTTGTATTAGGGGCGCTATGTTGTGTTAGGGGCGCTATGTTGTATTAGGGGAGCTATGTTTTGTTAGGGGCGCTGTGTTGTATTAGGGGCACTGTGTTGTGTTAGGGGCACTGTGTTGTGTTAGGGGCACTGTATTGTGTTAGGGGTGCTATGTTGTGTTAGGGGCATTATGTTGTGTTAGGGGTGCTATGTTGTGTTAGGGGCGCTGTGTTGTGTTAGGGGCGCTATGTTGTGTTAGGGGCGCTGTGTTGTGTTAGGGGCACTATGTTGTGTTAGGGGCGCTGTGTTGTGTTAGGGGCGCTGTGTTGTGTTAGGGGCGCAATGTTGTGTTAGGGGCGCTATGTTGTGTTAAGGGTTCTGTGTTGTGTTAGGGGTGCTGTGTTGTGTTAGGGGCGCTGTGTTGTGTTAAGGGGCTCTGTGTTGTGTTAAATCGAAGCTCCACTCAAAAGGGAAAGTTCCGCTTTAAGCCTTTGTCCCCCACTCCCCATTAAGGATTGGCACCTTTGGGGAGCGGGTACCCGAATTTGACAGGTACACGCTCCCACTTCCGCTGCAATCATCTAGGCGATCAAAAGCAGAAGTTGCTCTCCCCCCTCCCTCCCCGTAGTCTTCTGGGACACATGACAGGTCCTAGAAGACTACGGGGCCATTCACAAAGCGCAGCGCTTCTCACGCATGCGCAGTGGGCATCCGGCTGTGAAGCCGCAAGCTGTCACACCCGGGTGACTACACTAAAGATTCCGGCACCAGGGAGAGAAGATGGCTGGTGAAATGAGCCGTGGCGAGGACATCGCTGGACCGAGGGACAGGTAAGTGTCTGTATTTTAAAACTCAGCAGCTACTGTATTTGTAGCTGATGATTTTTTTTTTCCAGCTGGATCTCCCCTTTAAGGGGCAGCTGTGTTGTGTTAAGGGGTGCTGTGATGTAAAGGGGGGCAGTGATGTGAAGGGGAACTGATGACACTGTGGGACTTATTTAAAGAGGGGACTGTGACATAGAGGGACTACAGTGTGAAAGGAACGCTAAAGATGATAATGTATCGGGGGACTGTGATGTGTTATATTGCTAACGAGATTCGGACCTCTGCTGGAAGGAAATTATGCTGACCGGACCTACGTAAATTTTAATTCAAGACCCCTGCTCTAGGAGGATGCAGAACCCCTGACCTCTGTCTGGACAGTGCTGTTTGGCCTTGTGCTCATCACGTGCACTCTACCAAGAAAAGAAAAAATCTCTCTAGTATTACACACCAAACTGAGCATGTGCAGAGTCACTCCACACGATATGTCTAATCAGGAGATAGGAGGGAGACACTGGAAGAAGGGGAAGATCAGAGAAGTCAGGATCTAACAGTGTTTTTACACCTAGCAGAGGATTAACCCCTTAGGTTAAACAGTGAGTATAACAAGCATGCTTTACTGCATATACAGACTGATATTACTGTTGTGGGTTTAGTAACACTTTAAAACCCAATTGCGGGAAATTTGGAAATCATCCCTTGCAGTGGGGCTGCTTTTACTTACCTGATCCTTTACTCCCCTGAGAGATGGTGCTCACCCACCCACGTCTCGTGGTATGCATTACATCCAATGCAGCTCTATGAACCCTGTATTGGTCTTGATGACATCAGGACTTCAGAGCCTAGGTAAGAGGACAATGTGGGGACCAGTCTAGCAGTGCACGGGGTAAGTACATCTTCCTTTCTATATCTCCTAGACCTAAACATGCAGTTAAACCTTTCTCAGCTACAAGGGCATTGTTGCAGTTCAGGAATGGCACATCCAAATACTCAGGTGGGATTAGTGGTTTATGCAGCATTTGCAATCACTCAAAAACCTAGCTACGAAATCCAAGAGACAAATGTTTTGTGAACCAAAATAAAGCATGCGTCATACAATAGCAATCAATGTATCAATAAAAGATGAGGGCGACATGTAAACAGCTTCCTCTTTAGAGTTCATGGCCTTGTGACAAAAAAGGAAAGCTTTTCTGTGATTGTGAAGCAGGGTATTTGTCGTCATCTTGATCCGAGTTATGAAATAGCCCTGATTCCCTCTTGTTTGTGTTACATAATTCCACATCTGCTGGCTGGAGCTAAGTGCGATGTGAATGTTGTGATACAAATGCAGAGAGGCCGGGCAAAATCAGATCATCCGGACTTACAGAAAAAAAAGAAATCTTATTGGCGCATTCATTTGCTTTGACTGTCTCTGACTGAAAGCCTATTGTGCTGCTCTGTTTAAAGCTAGACGCTGGGCACATGTGACAAACACCATTTTAGGAATGTTATGTATTCAATAAAACATCATTCAGCCCTGGTTCACACTGATGTGGTGCAGAATTCAGAGTTCTCAGTGTGAATTCCGCACCGCCTCAGAATCGCGCCCCGTTCATGCGAACCGCTGCGGTTGTGTATGTTGAGTTAACAACACCCCGAAAGCGGTCTGCAAAACGCAGAATCAGATCGCATAGGTGTGAATACACATGCTATCCGATTCTAGTGCGGACCAAAAAAAGTGTCCTGCACCTTTTTGGTGCGGTGCAATTAGAGCCATACAAAATGTGTGACTCTGATTGCACCACGCACAAATCGCATGTGATATGCATAGGAATGCGGTGCAGTTCCTGTGCGAATTACATGTGATATACTGCACTGCATATACAGTTGTTTTCAAAATAATAGCAGTCAGACATCACTAACCTGATCAATCACTGTTTTTGGTAGAAATGATATTTCTACATGGCAAATAATTTACTAGCAGGTGTAGTCAGGGGTGGACTGACAACTCATGGGGCCTCCGGGCAATAGGGGATCATGGGGCCCCTGTGTCCTTGCCCAAACTCAAAAAAGCCTATTAAAAAGGTACCAGGGGCATCTCATGGGGCCCCCTACTGACCCCGGGCCCTCGGGCAGTGCCCGAGTTTCCAAATGGTCAGTCTGCCCCTGGGTGTAGTAGAGTAATAGAAATGCAACAGACCCAACAGTCATGACATGCATGCTGCTGATTCTGTGTAATTGAATCACTAATTGAAAGGGGCATGTTCAAAATAATAGCAGTGTGGAGTTCTATTAGTGAGGTCATTCATTCTTTGATAAACAGGTGGCAATTATTGCCCTTATTTAAGGAAGGAAGGCAGCAAATGTTGTACATGCTGGTTACAGTGCATTTCTCTCTGAAATTCTGAGGAAAATGGGTCGTTCCAGACATTGTTCAGAAGAACAGCGTACCTTGGTTAAAAAGTTGATTGGAGAGGGGAAAACATATAAAGAAGTGCAGAAAATGATAGGCTGCTCAGCTAAAATGATCGCAAATGCTTTAAAATGCCAACCAAAACCTAAAAGACGTGGAAGAAAGTGAAAAACTACCATTCAAATGGATAGAATAGCCAAAATGGCAAGGACTCAGCCAACAATCAGCTCCAGGAAGATCAAAGAAGGTCTAAAGTTACCTGTGAGTACTGTTACAATTAGAAGATGCCTATGTGAAGCCAAGCTATGTGCAAGAAGCCCCCGCAAAGTCCCACTGTTGAAAAAAAGACGTGTGCTGAAGAGGTTACAATTTGCCAAAGAGCACATTGACTGGTCTAAAGAGAAATGGCGCAACATTTGTGGACTGATGAAAGTAAGATTGTTCTTTTTGGGTCTAGTGGCCGGAGACAGTTTGTCAGACGACCCCCAAACACTGAATTCAAGTCACAGTACGCTGTGAAGACAGTGAAGCATGGTTGCGCAAGCATCATGATATGGGGATGTTTCTCATACTACGGTGTTGGGCCTATTTATGGCATACCAGGGATCATGGATCAGTTTGAATACATCAGAATACTTGAAGAGGTCATGCTGCCTTATGCTGAAGAGGAAATGCCCTTGAAATGGGTGTTCCAACAAGACAACGACCCCAAACACACCAGTAAACGTGCAACATCTTGGTTCCAGACCAACAAGATTGACGTTATGGAGTGGCCAGCCCAATCCCCGGATCTTAATCCAATAGAAAACTTGTGGGGTGACATCAAAAATGCAGTTTCTGAGGCAAAACCAAGAGATAGAGAAGAACTGTGGAATGTAGTCCAATCATCCTGGGCTGGAATACCTGTTCACAGGTGCCAGAAGTTGGTTGACTCCATGCAACACAGATGTACAGCAGTTCTCAGAAACAGTGCTTATACAACTAAATATTCATTAAGTGATTCAAAGGAAAGCAAAATCTTCAAACATTTTTCAGTTTATATAGTGAATGTTTGAGTTTGTAAAGAAGAATACAAACACTGCTATTTTTTTGAACAGTCTAATATCCGCTTTTCTTCAATTTGTTTTAGAGGAACAACACAAGTTTGATATATTTTTCTTCATGTTTTGATTTGGAATAGAATGTGTAGTGTTCCCAATGCATTTGTGTGTATGGAAATAAAAGCTATTAGAAGGATTTTGAGCTTTAGTCACTTTTTTCAACACACTGCTATTATTTTGAACACAACTGTATGTGAACGCAGGGTAAATGTGTTTTTTTTTTAAGTTTAAGCAATTAGGTAACTGATTATTCCTTTTTTTTATCTTCCTGTGCTCTCCTGCACTGCAGCCTTAGAAGGAGAGGGTTACCTTAGAGAGGGCTCCAATGCTCTGGTCAGTGCTGTCAGTCTAACATTCCCAGCCAGCAGTGTCTGCATCAGCGGTCAAAATAAGAAGCACTTTTTATTCTGACTGCTGGTGCAGACACTGCTGGTCGGGAATGCTACTCCAGCAATCATCTCCCCTGCACAGATTCAAACAGGAAAGCCTTTCTTTGAGCCCATTCAAGGTTCTCATTTTTGATTGAAGCCCTGGAAGTGATGCCACAATCACAGAAAGAACACTAAGCAAATTTCAAGCTTAGTAGTTACTTAAAGCTGAACTCTAGGAATGAACTGTATTGCAGATATACATTGGTCCTGCTTGGTACAATGTAAGTATACATACACTATATTGAAAGAAGTATTGGGACACCCCTCCAAATCATTGGATTCAGGTGTTCCAATCACCTCCATGGCCACAGGTGTATAAAATCAAGCACCTAGGCATGCAGACTGCTTCTACAAACATTTGTGAAAGAATGGGTCACTCCCAGGAGCTCAGTGAAATCAAGCGTGGTACCGTGATAGATTGTATTCTGTGCAATAAGTCCATCTGTGAAATTTCCTTGCTACTAAATATTCCGTGGTCATATGTTAGTGATATAATAAAAAAGTGGAAGCAACTGGGAACAACAGCAAGTCAGCCAGGAAGTGGTAGGCCATGTAAAATGACAGAATGGGGTCAGCTCATGCTGAAGCGCACAGTGCGCAGACATTTCCAACTGTCTGCAGAGTCAGTAGCTAAAGACCTCCAAACTTCATGTGGTCTTCAGATTAGCACAACAGTGCGCAGAGAGCTTCATGGAATGAGTTTCCATGGCCGAGCAGCTGCATCCAAACCTTACATCAGCAAGTTCATTACAAAGCGTCGGATGCAGTGGTTTAAAGCACGCTGCCACTGGACTCTAGAGCAGTGGAGACGTGTTCTCTGGACTAACAAGTCGCACTTCTCTGTCTGGCAATCTGATGGATGTTTCTGGGTTTGGCTGTTGCCAGGAGAATGGTACTTGCATGACTGCATTGTGCCGAGTGTAAAGTTTGGTGGAGGGGGGATTATGGTGTGGGGTTGTTTTTCAGGGGTTGGGTTTGGCCCCTTAGTTCCAGTGAAAGGAACTCTTAAGGCATCAGCATACCAAGACATTTTGGACAATTTCATGCTCCCAACTTTGTGGGAACAGTTTGGGGATGGCCCCATCCTGTTCCAACATGACTACGCACCAGTGCACACAGCAAGGTCTATAAAGACATGGATGAGCAAGTTTGGGGTGGAGGAACTTGACTGGCCTGCACAGAGTCCTGACCTCAACCCAATGGAACACCTTTGGGATGAATTAGAGCGGAGACTGAGAACCAGGCCTTCTCGTCCGACATCAGCGCCTGACCTCACAAATGCTCTTCTGGAAGTATGGTCAAACATTACTATAGACACACTCCTAAATCTTGTGGACAGCCTTCCCAGAAGAGTTGAAGCTGTTATAGCTGCAAAGGGTGGGCCAACTCAATATTGAACCCTACGGACTAAGACTGGGATGCCATTAAAGTTCATGTGTGTGTAAAGGCAGACATCCCAATACTTTTGGCAATCTAGTGTATCTTATCCATTCCCAATCTCCTCTGTGAGAAGGAAACTGAAAGCAATAAGGATTATGTCACTTTATGGTTTAGAGCTGTCTTTCCCTGGCCATTATAACATGTGAAGTACCAGATCTGTGTTTGATCAGCTGCCTTGGAGAGTAGGGGAGGCATCAAGTGTTTGATAGGCCCCTGCTAACTCCATAAATAGTACCTGTCATTGCCCAAAGCTTTCACAAGGGCTCATGTTCACATCTTGTGATAACAATAAAGTTTAATGAAAAAAAAGTTTTTTAAGTTAAAAAAAAATTATTTAGAAATATAATAAAAAGAATTCAAAATATTTTAAAGCACCCCTGTTCCACTTGCTCATTCGTAAATGCAAATTTACACATATAAACAGTGCTTGCACCACACATGTGAGGCATTGCCATGAATGTTGGCACAAGAGCAATAATTCTGGCACCATAGCCTGTAAAGGTTAAACTGTAAAGGTTCTTAATGCATCAATTATGGACATGTAGTCGGGTGCTGGCTATATCATTATGCCTTTCAGGGACATTTAGAGATGAGACTATGATTAATCCTTTTAGCCCTAATATCAGTACTTGGGCTGCCACATCACTTCCATTAGCAGAGTGGATCCAGTTCTTCTGACAGCAAAGGATCTTGGGACCAGTAGTCCTATAGCCAGTACATACTATATTTATGAGTGCTGACTGAACTACAACTACCAGAGAGCTGGTGAACCAGCAGGATGCTGGGAGGCAGAAATATTCTACAGCAAAAGACTAGCTCTCTCTCTGGGTGCGGAATTCAGAAGTGACCACAGGGGTCTGCAGTTCTCCAGAGACAGATTGCTGGCCTACTACTGTGGGACTCTGCACATCAGTTCACCACAGTGGTGACATCAATCACCACACCGGAATCGCATCAACTTCTCTGCATCGGAACTGTTACTGTCTGGTCTTCACACAGACATCTCTGCTCGCCACGCTGACAGGCCATCAGGTGGTAACTCTGTACATCCCTGAAAACAGTGAAGAGCCTGGGCAGCCTTGTTCCTAGGAGGCCGTGTTATCCATAGGATTGGTGAGCGGATGGATACCTAACCTCTCTCTGTCATCACTCTAGAGACACTATATGCAGACACCTTTACACTTCAGTATCAGGAGATCTTTGCTTTGAGAAGTACCACGGCTTATCTGTTTAACTTAATTGAATTACCAGTATACACTAATGCTTATTGGCCCCACCATTGCTAGCAAAAGACAGCAGATACCACCATATCAGGAACTTAAAACATCGCAGAACTTTCAGAAGTCGCAATCTCTAGTTGAAGGGACTTTTCCTCTTCTAAGGCCATTGTTATTCAACTTAGTGTTGAATTGTTATAAAATTCCTGCTGCGGTGTAGGTGGCATGTAGGGAGCTGATAACTCAACAAGCCCTTTCTTCCCCTCTTGCTGCTGGTGTTGCAATTAAATACACTGCTCAAAAAAAAAATTCAAAGAACACTTTTTAATCAGAGTATAGCATTAAGTCAATTAAACCCCTGGGATATTGATTTGGTCAGTTCAGTAGTAGAGGGGGTTGTTAATCAGTTTCAAATGCTTTGGTGTTAATGAAATTAACAACAGGTGCACTAGATGGGCAATAATGAGATGACCCCCAAAACAGGAATTGTTTTACAGGTGGAGGCCACTGACATTTTTTTTCCTTACTCATCCTTTCTGACTGTTTTTCACTAGTTTTGCATTTGGCTGGGGTCAGTGTCACTAATGGTAGCATGAGGCGATACCTGGACCCTACAGAGGTTGCACAGGCAGTCCAACTCCTCCAGGATGGCACATCAATACGTGCCATTGCCAGAAGGTTTGCTGTGTCTCCCAGCACAGACTCAAGAGCATAAAGGAGATTCCAGGAGACAGGCAGTTACTCTTGGAGAGCTGGACAGTGAAAGTAGGTAGGTGGTCTTTTTCCTGTTTTCCTTGGGGGCCCCCTCAAGATACCAACGGTCACACCTGGACACAACTACGAGATCTCGGAAAGTGAATGCATTCAAGTCACCTCAGTTGCGATTGCAAACACTTCAGTTTTATTGGCATAACATCGGGGTTATTATACTGTAGTCTTTGGGCAAACACACCCTCAGACCATCCAATCAAATACATGTACATTTTTTTTACCTTAACTCAACAATTATTTGTATGAGGTTTGCATTTTCACTCTTCTGCTTTATCTATCATGCCATACAGACGATGGCTGTAATCTGACCCAACGCCCAAGTTGTGGTTACAACTTTTCAGAAATGAGAGTAAAGCTTATCTGCTTTTTTGTAAAGTTTGCAAAAACACTCATTTCTACATGAAGCTGGCATAGACAGTTTTGTTAGTGTTTATAACAATGATGGTGTGAACCTCCTGCGCTCCCAAGTGTTATTTGAAATTTTTTTTTTTTTTTTTTAAACAAAATAAATATGTGTCTAAATCCCAAAGAAAGCTGCTAACATCAAATCATATACCAGTGACCATATACAATGAAAGTAATAAGGGATGCAGCGCTACATTCAAATAATGCAACTATGTGAATGAGGGATCTTAAATCAACAAATTAAGTGAAATTAGATAACAATGGCAACATTAATAATACATATCAATACGTGCTCGTTAAATATCATTAACACAAATAAAGTAAATAGCTCAAAACTTGTGAAAAACATTTTTGAAAAACACCATCCATATATATATGAATGAAGCAAAAATACACATATATATGGTGCAATCCCACGTGCCTATTGTGAAGTGAAATGATGGTAATAATAGTACAAACAAAATGAAATCTCAAAGTCCAAAAAATATATACTAATGGTGACAAAACAGTAAATGGTGCTTCCAAATAATACTGTTAGTGACCATAGGTGAAACTCGTGCAAATTTCTGAGTGCGTCCAAATCTGAGAATCCAACCACCATCTGGATTAGCCTCTCACCTCATCCCTTCGACCCTTGCGGATCAAAGAGCAGTAGTGGATCCCTCTCACGGATCCTCCAGGCAATGAAATACTCCAAGGGCAGTTTTCTCAGACCAATATTCCCACACTGGCTCTTCTCCAGGAAAAGTTGTAGTATCAATCTCTCAAAGGAGACAAAGGAATCCTCCCATAGTGTAGTATATTTAATTATACCATAGGGACAAACAGCATTTTTTGCATTACACTTACGTAGCAGCCAGTTCAAGAAAAAAACCTCATGCTTTCAGATGAGGATATATCTGTTTGGGTGTACAGCTGAATCCACAGGTGTACCAAGATGGCCGCCACGCCGGAAATACGTCACCACGTCAAGCCGACGCGTTGCGTGAAGCCCTGATGAAGTCACATGACATTGTGACGCAACGCGTATTATTTGGAAGCACCATTTACTGTTTTGTCACCATTAGTATATATTTTTTGGACTTTGAGATTTCATTTTGTTTGTACTATTATTACCATCATTTCACTTCACAATAGGCACGTGGGATTGCACCATATATATGTGTATTTTTGCTTCATTCATATATATATGGATGGTGTTTTTCAAAAATGTTTTTCACAAGTTTTGAGCTATTTACTTTATTTGTGTTAATGATATTTAACGAGCACGTATTGATATGTATTATTAATGTTGCCATTGTTATCTAATTTCACTTAGTTTGTTGATTTAAGATCCCTCATTCACATAGTTGCATTATTTGAATGTAGCGCTGCATCCCTTATTACTTTCAGTTTTGTTAGTGTGTACAAATTTCATATATATGTTAAACTAGCATCTTGTATTAGTGTATACAAAATGGATTCAGTTATATTCCATTTAATCCTTTCAGACAGGGCTGTAGAAGGTCCTTAACCCATCATCAGGACCGGTATCTACTCCTTTGTGCAGAGGAACAGGATGAGCGCTGCCAGAGCCCTACAAAATGACCTCCAGCAGGTCACTGGTGTGAATGTCTCTGACCAAACAATCAGAAACAGACTTCATGAGGGTGGCCTGAGGGCCTGACATCCTCTAGTGGGCCCTGTGCTCACTGCCTGGCACCATAGCACTCAATTGGCATTTGCCATTGAACACCAGAATTGGCAGGTCTGTCACTGGCACCCTGTGTTTTTCACAGATGAGAGCAGGTTCACCCTGAGCACATGTGACAGATGTGAAAGGGTCTGGAGAAGCCATGGAGAACATTATGCTATCTGTAACATCATTCAGCATGACCATTTTGGTGGTGGGTCAGTGATGGTCTGGGGAGACATATCCATGGAGGGATGCACAGACCTCTACAGGCTAGATAATGGCACCCTGATTGACATTTAGTATCGGGATGAAATCCTTAGACCCATTTGTCAGATCCTACATTGGTGCAGTGGGTCCTGGGTTCCTCCTGGTACACGACAATGCCCGGCCTCATGTGGCATGAGTATGCAGGCAGCTCTTGGAGGCTGAAGGAACTGATACCATTGAATGGATGTGCAAACCCTCTATATAATCAAAATTGTATCTACATCATTATTGGTGCAAAAATACTCTGCTGTACAAAATATGTGTAGTGACCATCAATAATTGGAAAAAAAAATTATGGGTCAGAGGTCGTGACCATGGATCTAGTGCAGTGATGGCGAACCTTTTTGAGCCCGAGTGCCCAAACTGCAACCCAAAACCAACTTATTTCTTTCAAAGTGCCAACACTGCAATGAAACCTGAATATCGAGCTTTTGGTTTAGAAAAAACAACTCGTACAGTAGTGCAAACTAATTAACAGTACAGGGATGACCAGAGACTGCGGACACAGTACAGGGATGACCAGAGACTGCGGACACAGTACAGGGATGACCAGAGACTGCGGACACAGTACAGGGATGACCAGAGACTGCGGACACAGTACAGGGATGACCAGAGACTGCGGACAGTACAGGGATGACCAGAGACTGCGGACAGTACAGGGATGACCAGAGACTGCGGACACAGTACAGGGATGACCAGAGACTGCGGACAGTACAGGGATGACCAGAGACTGCGGACACAGTACAGGGATGACCAGAGACTGCGGACACAGTACAGGGATGACCAGAGACTGCGGACACAGTACAGGGATGACCAGAGACTGCGGACACAGTACAGGAGATGACCAGAGACTGCGGACAGTACAGGGATGACCAGAGACTGCGGACACAGTACAGGGATGACCAGAGACTGCG
Source organism: Staurois parvus (assembly GCF_062004578.1). NCBI lineage: Eukaryota > Metazoa > Chordata > Amphibia > Anura > Ranidae > Staurois > Staurois parvus. Next base: position 6,372,541 of record NW_028317887.1, read on the forward strand.
GACATAGTACATGAGATGACCAGAGACTGCGGACACAGTACAGGAGATGACCAGAGACTGCGGACAGTACAGGGATGACCAGAGACTGCGGACACAGTACAGGAGATGACCAGAGACTGCGGACACAGTACAGGGATGACCAGAGACTGCGGACAGTACAGGGATGACCAGAGACTGCGGACAGTACAGGAGATGACCAGAGACTGTGGACACAGTACAGGAGATGACCAGAGACTGCGGACACAGTACAGGAGATGACCAGAGACTGCGGACACAGTACAGGAGATGACCAGAGACTGCGGACACAGTACAGGAGATGACCAGAGACTGCGGACAGTACAGGAGATGACCAGAGACTGCGGACACAGTACAGGAGATGACCAGAGACTGCGGACACAGTACAGGGATGACCAGAGACTGCGGACACAGTACAGGGATGACCAGAGACTGCGGACACAGTACAGGGATGACCAGAGACTGCGGACACAGTACAGGGATGACCAGAGACTGCGGACACAGTACAGGAGATGACCAGAGACTGCGGACACAGTACAGGAGATGACCAGAGACTGGGGACACAGTACAGGGATGACCAGAGACTGCGGACACAGTACAGGAGATGACCAGAGACTGCGGACACAGTACAGGAGATGACCAGAGACTGCGGACACAGTACAGGAGATGACCAGAGACTGCGGACACAGTACAGGAGATGACCAGAGACTGCGGACACAGTACAGGAGATGACCAGAGACTGCGGACACAGTACAGGAGATGACCAGAGACTGCGGACACAGTACAGGAGATGACCAGAGACTGCGGACACAGTACAGGAGATGACCAGAGACTGCGGACACAGTACAGGAGATGACCAGAGACTGCGGACACAGTACAGGAGATGACCAGAGACTGCGGACACAGTACAGGAGATGACCAGAGACTGCGGACACAGTACAGGGATGACCAGAGACTGCGGACAGCACAGGGATGACCAGAGACTGCGGACAGTACAGATGACTGCTGACCTTTGGGGAGGGAGGGGGAGCGGGTACCTGAATTTGACAGGTACCCGCTCTTACTTCCGCAGAGTTTTTTTTTTATCTTACCTGTTCCTTTATCCAGCCGCGCGCTGTCTTCCCGGCTTCTGTAGTGTGGGCGCTCGTCGGACAGCCGGATGCCCAGTGCGCATGCGCGAGAAGCGCTGCGCTTTGTGATTGGTCCGGCGGCTTCTGGGATCTGTCATGTGTCTCAGGTACCGCCTTACCATTCACAAAGAGCACTGCTTCTTGTGCATGCGCACTTGGGACCCGGCTGTCACGCACACTACAGCCGGGAAGACAGCGCGCTGCTGGATTCTCCTGGCGTGCCCACAGATAAGGCTCGGTGTGCCGGCTGTGGCACGCGTGCCACGGGTTCGCCATCACTGATCTAGTGGATCATATATCATTTATATATTATATATTTCATTAATGATCATATTCTATTAATTGAATTGAGAGCTTTTAGAGAAGAGGGACAGACAGAGTAAAGAGAAATACTGTATATGAGAAAAAGGTGGCCACTAAAAAAATGCAGCTACTGTATTGATATACCTCCCCCCTGTTCGTTGCTCATCTTGTATAAAAATATGCTGAATAGACCATGGAAATCCAAGGTGGTAAAGATCAAAAATAGACTGGTTGACATAAAGACAACCAACTGGTAATTTCATTGGATCGATTGCATTTAGGCCATCCTGGATGGATATGTATGGTTGTAGTGTGTCCCGGTCATGAAAAGAGCAGCTGAATGTGATCCAGAGGAGGAAAGTGGAATTTAAAAGTTGCCTATTAATGTAGATCCACTAGCGTATGTATAGACCGGGTGTCGGCAACCCGCGGCTCAGGAGCCGCATGCGGCTCTTTTTCACCTTTCCTGCGGCTCCGGAGCACACTGCCCACCAGGTGACAGGCAATAGGGTCGGCAAGCCGCGGCTCTTTTAATGCAGATCTTCTGTGTGCCGGGCGCCCGCTGGCAAACATTGGCTGTCAGGATGTAGGCGGGGCAGCCCGGATGTAGGCGGGGCAGCGTGACGAACTCCTCTCCTCTCACAGTCCGCCCTGAAGACCAGAACGGCGCGGGAAACCCAGCGAGAGGAACGCGCGGAGCAAAGGTAAGTGAATTCACACAATATGGGGAATGAATTACTATGGGGGATGAATTACTATAGGGGGGATGAATTACTATATGGGGGATGAATTACTATAGGGGGGATGAATTACTATATGGGGGATGAATTACTACGGGGGATGAATTACTATAGGGGGGATGAATTACTATATGGGGGATGAATTACTATATGGTGGATGAATTACTATAGGGGGGATGAATTACTATGGGGGATGAATTACTATATGGGGGATGAATTACTATATGGGGGATGTATTTTCAGTTTTAAAAATGTTTCTCTCAAAATAAATTTCAATCGTGGTTTTGGCGAGATTTGGCTCAGTCGAAAAAAAAGGTTGCCCACCACTGATCTAAGGCTATGATTGTGATTATGACGATACACTGTGGCCCTGATTAACCCTTTGCTTACTGGGCCCTTAAACCCCCTTCATGACCAGAGCGTTTTTTGCAATATATGCAGTGTCGGATTTGTTTTAAATGTTGCAATGGTTTTGCGGCTCCCAGTCTTTTTTTCCCTCTCGGAAACGGGTCCAAGTGGCTCTTTATGTCTTAAAGGTTGCAGACCCCTGGTATAGACAGATACCATCCTCATACATAAAGCCACTTGGAGCTATGTTTGCTCCTGCTTGCATGGATATCAACAACGCAGATGTAGATAGCAGGCACATTTCCCATTGATGGTGCAGAGATAATGACCAGATTTCATTCCATTGGTTCAAAGTATTGTCCCTCTTTTACTAATATACTTATCGGTTGACACATCACAGATCCAAGTCTGACCGGTGACCCAGCCTGACCTGTTTCGCTGGATTCCCACCTGCCTGCATCAGAGGCGTCCTTACGTTCCTAACACATTACCCAGTCTATATCAGTATAGATATCCAGATTGATATTTTTCCCCATTGAGATCTCATGTGTTTTCAAAGTGTTCCTTAACTTTTTTTTGCGCAGTGTATATAATATACACACACACATCTTTTAACACATTTTAAGGCACAGGTGTCAAACTGTGGCCCCCCCAGCTGTTGAGAAACTACAAGTCCCATCATGCTTCTGCCTTTGGGAATCATGCTTTTAACGGTCAGCCTTGCAATGCCTCATGGGATTTGTAGATATGCAACAGCTGGAGGTCCGCAGTTTGCCACCCGTTTTTAAGGAATACTTTTTCTCTAGTTTTTAACCCTGATGAAGGAAGCATGCTGAGCCTGAAACACGCTGGCTGTTGCAAAATAAAAGCATTATTTAAAAAAATTTAGCATTCTATAAAGACACGGACCAATGTTTGCCAGAAACAGCCAATCAATATGCTAGAACTTTTAAGTGACTAAGAAAACAGTGAGCTGGCAAAAGCCATGATGATTGCAGAAAAGAAATGTCACTAATTCTGTCACACAAGCTACTTTATATATCTGTTTAATACAGGGGTGTCAAACTGGCTGCCCTCCAGCTGTTGCCAAACTACAAGTCCCATCGGGCCTCTGCCTTTGGGAGCCATGCTTGTAACGGTCAGTCTTGCTATGTCTCATGGGACTTGTAGTTTGGCAACAGCTGGAGGGCTGCCTGTTTGACACCTGTAGTTTAATAAGTACAGTTTATATCACTTTTTAGTTTTGTTGCATTTTGTAGGGAAGCCACAGCAAAATCATGGGGACAAAAAGCTGCAAAACTAGTAGATAGAAGCATATAGCGGTCCTGTTTGCATAGTATATCACTCTATACTCTGCATATCGATGTGTATTAAATTTAAGAGTGGATCTGTGACAGCACAAGTAAGAGAAAAAAGGTGTTGTGTTCATATCAACCAGAGTAGCTGAGTCATTTTACGAGTACAGATTCAAGGAGAAATGCTGAAACCGGATTGGCTATGAGGGAAAGCTCTATATCTTGCTGTGGTTTTAAAAAATTAGAAGGTTGCTTTAAAGAGCATCTATTCTAACAGCTGTAAGGAAAGAAGCCTTTTCTGACTACGTTCTGGGATCAGCGAGACTATAATGTAATTAATATATAATGTTGGGTAATGCATAGGAGAACATCTAGAGCTAAGATCATGTTTTATATGATTTATTCATTATGATACATTCTGTGACCAGCTTTTACTACTGTATTTGATCCAAAGCTAAAGCACTGTAGTAGTGTGCAAAGTAGCAGGATACAATGATGCCCATGGATACTGGACCTAGGCTCTTAAGAGGTCTATAGGGGTCTTCTCACACATGCAGCTACATGCATTTATGAAATGTTTCATGAACTTACATGTGATTTTATTGCAAGATTATTGTGCATACAATATGAACATTGAAGGAACATTTTTCATTGTGCAAAAACAAGAGATACATGTGTTCATTTCTATGATCCTGGTAAAATGTGCACATGTGCAAACAAAAGCTACATGTCCTGAACTGTAAGCCCGTGGGTGTGAAACAGTCATGAATGTGATTTCTGCTTGAAATGCATTTATAGGCAGTAAACTGCATGTGTTTTACTGCATGACAACAGGCAAGTGTATTAGGGCCATAAGGCTATACCGTGGGTTTACTTTCAATGAATTTGGCTACCTGGATTCTGTAATAATGAGAAGGTTCAATACAGCATTACAAAGAGCAACCATTCAAAGTGGAGTCATCTACGGCAATTAGATTTCAGTTTGGTGTTGCCCTTTCACTTAGCAAACAAATGTTAATAAACAGAAACATGGATACCATTTTTCATTTTTTTTAAATTAGTTTTTATTTTTTTCTTCAAACAATCTTTCAGGCAATAAATTAGCATTTTAAATAATCAGAAAACAGACATATATACACACATCATAAGAGCTGCCCTGATACAGAATGAAATAAAACCACTTAAAATGATAACAACACTAAAATATAGAATTATGCTATTGCATCAGTTTTAGAATCTCATGCTTCCAGTGGTAAAGACTAGTCTCCCTACCCTCCCTACCTTACCACACATCTTCCCACAGACATTTTCACCAGGTTTCAGTGCATGAATAGTCCTCTCTACTTTATTTTATCTGCACAACATTACTTATACGAAATTAACATTTTTAAAAAATATTTTTCGAGTGGTAAAAGCACTTCTGCTACAAGTAAATGACAACATCCATGATGCTTATGCAGCCTGTGGAACCTTAGTAATCTGTTAACTTCAAATTTCAAAATTCTATCTTGTGTAATTGAAATGCAGTTCAAATACTTAAATCATTTAGGCTGGTCAGACATGCCACAAAGGACACAGGGAACTGATGGTAAAAGTGCTAGCACTTCTTGTCGTGAGTATGAACATAAGCAGTTTTTTCATTATTAAAAGCCTTGGCATACTTTGTCCATGTTGAGCTGGATAATACTCCATCAGGATTATGTTGGTATATGCCCACTGATGTACAAGGGGGAGATATTCCTCTAAAGACTTCTACAACAAGCTGATGCAGAGTTCTTAGAATGGGGTAGCACAATAGTGCCTTCATTAAAAAAAAAATCCAGAAATGTAAAATACTTGTATGATACGGTCTATAAAGACTGAACCACCAAACATGTATGCAGCCAAACTGAATGTTATTATTCTGCTTGTGCAAACACAAATTTATTTCCTTCTTTTCCAAAGTGTCCAATGTTAATTTCTCTTTAGAACAGATATGTTATATGTAAAAATTGCAATTAAAAAAAAAATGTGTGGGTGTCTGTATATTGCCCCTTGCAGCTTTGCCTTCCCAGCCCATGTTGCCTATGCAGAAATCAAGTCCTGTATGAAATGGATGATACCTATGCATGGGCCCTGTCAAGTGCACAGGTATCTAATCAGTTTTGATTAATCTGCATTTAAAGCTGACCTTCAGATAAAATAGAAAAATGTAGGATGAAATGAGATCTTGAAAAATGTGAACCTTACAGCTAATGTGGGTGCAGTGTAAACCCCCCCCCCCCCCTAAAAATGCCCCTAACCACTGACGTGGCAGCACTGTCCCTTAGCAGATCATTACTGCTGTTTGGATAGAAATTCAGACACCATGAATGCCTCAGTAAGTGTGACTTTTGCTGCACAGCCACGTTGGATAGTGGAAATTGTAGTCCCCGGACAAGCGCTCTACAGCAATGAATTGTGAAATAGCAACTCCATGTTTCTTCTCCCCCTGGCCAGCAACGTCTGTTATGCAATAGACACTTTAACTAGGATCATACTAGAAATAAAAAGGTATTTATGGTATATTTTTCTATCAATAATCCGTAAAGAGATACTGAAAAGGGTAACTTTTGTGAAGACTGGAATTCAGCTTTAAGCGGAGTTACAGAATATACCCCACCAGACCTCTCAACCTAAGAAAATTTAAGAAGTACTAAAAGTAACCATCTTGTGAAGTCATTTACTAGAAATGCCATTAAAACGTGCTAATTTTTGTCTAACTGAACTGAATTTTCAGTGGTATTACAATTTATGTTACCAGAATAATACTCATCTGGCATTGAAAGGTTAAAGGAGTACTTTTTACCACACAAGTGCCAGAATAATTCCAGAAGGGGTTATTCAATAAATGCATGTAATGGGTGAGAATTGTGCACTAAGTGCAGTAAACTACCTGCCACATTTCAATTTATTTAGGCAAATTCATAGAAAGATGATTTCTGATTGGCACACTGAATATTGTTAACCGTGTAACCTAGATGCCTGAAAATTCTCCTTCCTACCAGTAAAAGAATTTTATGACTATAGGAGTCATTTACAAACATGCATTCAAGAACAAATTTCTTTAGATCCATTACGGCCAATTAACTCCATTCAGCCTTTTGCATGCACCAATTCAAGAAACACATGTTGCCTATTGGATCTCTACTGCTGTAGATGTAGTGAAAGCTGACATGTCTTTTATGTCTGTGAGTATCCTAACATGCACTAATGGTTTTCTGGTAATACGCAAACTAATAGGACCTGAACATGTCTGGCAAACAAAAAAATATCCTGTTCACATTTTAAGATCTATACATAGGTTGGGAACTGCTGAAGAAAATGTAAAGGATACGTTCACTTTTAGAAACATGTTACCCATTTTTAGGGTGGAACATGTATCATGTTCCCAATGCTGCAGCTGCTTGTCCGTACAGGCAAGCAGATATACTGACAGGTCTGCAGGAGACCTGCATGGCACCAGTGATCTGCTGATCGCTGGTGCAACGCTTTACAGGCTCCTGCAACCAAAAATAATAAAATGCACATTTTTGGCCAAAAGGTGAACTTATCCTTTATCCCCTTGGTGCCGTGCCTCCCGGCCCTTTAAGGGTTCCAGAAGCCTGGAGGGCGGCAGGGTTTAGGGTCATGTGACTGCTGTGACATCCCGTCACATAATTGGGAAAGGTCTCGATCGAAAGAGATCAGGACCTTTCCGTGAGTACCGGACATGTGTGCTGGGAGCGCGCAGGGCGCACGCTCTCAGCACGTGTTTTTTTTTTTTTTAATAGAACGCACATATGCGGCAGCTTGGCGTCTAGGCCCAGATGCCGGGAGGCCGCACATTTGCGTTTGGCCAGCGCCAAGAGGTTAATCTCCATTTCCATAGAACAACGTAAAGAAAAATGTCTTAAATCCTCAGAATCTCAAGGATTTTTTTTTTCTTGGCAATGGATTGTAATCCATGCAATGTTTCTAGTATCAGAAAAAGAGAAATTTATATTCATGAGTACCTTCAAGTATAAAAAGGCTATGGATAAAAACTCATGGGTGCACTCCCCTGTACCTACCTTCTTACAAAGACACAAAACACAACAGATAAAATTAAAGATGCAATATCATTTTAAAATTGATATTTCAAAAGCCTACCATGCATCTTCAATGGAAGACTATATGAAATAGTACAGAGCAAAAACTGCCTTTTTTTCATGATGCCTTTTATATGTTGTGTTATGGCATAGTTTAAAAGGGACTCCCCTAAAAGCAATTTATCACCAAAAGCAAGCGAGGCACTGATTTTTTTTCTTCTGTATTCTTTATCAACAGGAAACAATGGGCGTCCTTTGAACATATGGACAAGGGTCCTACTCTGATTTTTGCTATGCTGGTCATGTAGATTACAATCTAAATCATTTGGTTTGACCACAAAATCAAATGTGCAATATGGAAATGCTTCTGTAGAATTTACAAATCAACTGTTTTATAACAAGTTGGTAAATACTTGGCCTAATCTTGTTATGCCTGTTTTAGGCATATAGACCAGAACACCTTTTAGTCTTAATATTACACTAAAACATTCTCTTTTTTTGTAAAGAACAGAACTGAATTATCCTGCAGGTATGATGCAGTAATATTCCAGTAACCTGTCACCAAACACCTGGGCCTTTTAAAAAAAATATAGGTCAACAAACTCAAAATTGTGAATCGTTTTTTTAAATGATTACTGTTTAACATTCTTCTATTCCAATGCCTCTAACTAAATGTTTAGGAAGGACCTTAACTAATAATGTATTTGCATGGTTTAAAGCAGTAGACATCAAAAAGGCAGCTTATATGAAGGCATTAAATGTTTCTGTTTGAGAAGATCATGAAAGGGAAATTAAACTGCACATTTCCTTATGGATCAGAAAGTTATAGGTCAGATTACAAAACCCAACACTGATGAAAATTTTCAGGTAAAATGCATATGCTACCTTTTGCATCATATACCCACTTTGTTTTTAAAAACAAAAAGGCATCACTCACAATGTTAATGAAATACTGACAGCATTGCTAAGGTGTGCAACACCTTAAGTAGACATGGTTTATGGAACTACACACAGCACTAATTAGTTGCAAATGATGCAGCAGACTGGCATCTATCATACGATTACGTAATGTGGGTATGAACAGGATGGAATCAACAGTAATCCAAACAGGAACAACTGTATAAAGCATTAAATATAATTTAAATGTCTGCATACTAAAAGCTTATTACATGAGTATAACATATCCAGTGTCATTTTCCAGACTCTAAAAAAATGCCCACTAACAGGCTAGCTTATGGTAAGAACATGCCAAGAACATTTAAAATCCATCTTGTATCATAGGTATGAAATACTAGAGAAACGCATACAGAACAAAGCAAATTCCAGGCTTGAGCTTCAGAAATGATGGCCGAAGATAATATCCAGTGTAATCTTTGTTGTGCTCTTGATTACAATATCTAGTAACCTTGATGTTCCAGAAATGTTGCTTTTCCTTTATTGCATTTTGATACTTTTGGAGGACAGAATACAAAATAATTTAAAATACAATACCAGATTGAAATTGGAGGAACATATAAATAAAAATAGGCACTTTGGGAAAATAAAAAAATTTCCCAAACTTTATTTGCTTTAAGACAAAAAAAGCTGCCCTGAAGCCACTCTTTTAAGAAGAAAAAAAGAAACTTAAAAAGTTATAAATACAAGTTAAACATGAAATATCCATGTTTTCATATATATATATATAAATATTTATAATAAAAGTCAAAATCAAATGTTGAAATAAAAGCGACAACTACACCTCAGATGGCTTTGAAGATGGAAAACATCTAAATTATTATTGCTTGTGGGGTTCCCCCTATTTCAGGATTTACATTTTCTGCAGTGTAAAGTTTTTCTCTCTATATAAAAGGTCTTTTGGACATAAAGTGGCCAAAGACAGAAAGACAGTCAGTTTGCCCATTCCATTCACTTCTAGCAACTGGGAGAAGTTGTGATGGGACTGTGAAGATAAGGGAGGCTGTTTGGAGCTGCTACTGACACAGGAAAGCTGAAGACAAAAGGAGATGTGGGTGAAGAAGTTGTCTTACTGCGTTCTAAAAGTGTGGCAGAGGGACTGGCAGCCTCTGTCGCACAGGTAGTGGTCAAGACCTGAGATTCGAATTGTAGCAGTTGTCCCATGAAACTGAAGTTGGGAGAGATTATACTCCTACGTTGCTTGACAAATTCAAAGGCCTCTTCCAATTTTACCCTTTTCTTCATCATCAAGTAGGCCAAGCATATGGTAGCAGACCGAGAAATGCCAGCTTGGCAATGCACCAGTACACGTCCATGATTATCCTTGATGGAGTCTAAAAATAAATAAATAAATGCAATTACTTAAGCGGCAAAGAAAAGTTATAATTCCTCATATGTATGCCTCATCCCTATCTATGTATGGAAGCATTAAATTAAAAAATTGCCTCTATCTGCACGTTAGTACTGTGCTATCACAAAGTACAATAAAGTGTATCACAGACAAGAGAAAAAAAGGAAAGAGGGAATCCTTTGCTAATGTTTGTAATATTTTACAGTTAAGCGGAAATAATGAAGTATCCATATACAGAACTAAAAAAATCCCATATGTCAAGAACAGAGGAAACATCAAATTTCGACAGAAGTAACTAAACATCAATAGAATATTAACAGTCCAAAGGTATATTTTACATAAATGACAAGGTTATACCCAATACTGTATACAAGTTATAATTTCCAAAAGAATGCATAGTAGTCTCTTTACACCTAACGTTTCTCAATAACATTTTCATATAATAAAGAAAAGTATATTGAATGTACTAATGAAAAGGGAAGCAAATGTTAAAGGATGAACTAGGAGAAAGACAAAAAGAAGTGGCTCCAAGGGCTAGTGAAGGCAGAGTACATGGACAGTGGCCTGTGACATAATAATGCAAGCCATAGATGGTGCAAATTTCTTTCCTGTAACCCTGGGTTAATGTTGACAGATGTAGAATCTTTCCCGCCGAGCCATTGTGTTCTCCCACAGGGGGCAGGGGAAGCTCTCCCCACCAGGAGAAGACTGTGATTATTGCTCGTGGTTATAATAGCTGCTAGCGATAATTGCATGTAAAACCCGACAGGCTGGTAGTACCCAAGTTGAACGATCATCAAAAACCGGCCATAGATGGTTTGAATCTCAGCCTGCCCATACATGGTTCGAATCTTGGATGGTTCCTGCTGAACCGGCTGAGATTCAAACCGTCTATGGCCGGCTAAAGTTTAGTCAATTATTGGTGCATAAAGCCTCCTGCTGTGATTCATCCAATACATAGGGGACTCTGTCTTATGTGATCCTGTGTAGAATGCAGAATGTTTGAATACTCTGCAGTGGTACTAAATATCATGGTTTAACATCACAAGGTTAAACAGAAGGTCTCTTCAGCACCTTTTATGCCTATTGTTTGGTTTACTATATATGTGGTTAAATTATTGAACCAACATGCTACGGGTAAAGGTTGTGGTTTCCTCCATTAAAGAGATGAAAATGCTGGGAGCCCTGACCAGGTGTAGAAGCACCAAGTACATTACGGGGTACATTACGGTTACAAAGCAGGAGGGGACGGCTGCTATTTATAAGCCTGCAAACTTCTGGGAGATTGTACAGTTTCCTAAAACTCTTAATTTAATTTGTTCAAATCTGAAGCACTTCAGATTGCAGAAGAATTTTGCTCACATTTCAGTATTAGCCATTTCATAGTAGGCAAACTATTACTTTTATTTAGTATGCTGAACAGGAATTATTTAGCTCATGGTAAAAAAAATGCCCTTCTCCTAAAGCAAGTTTATATCCAGGGCCTTCCAAATTTTGCAGAGATTTAAAGTTGGCCATCTAATTGTACAATTTTTTTTTGGTTAAGTAGTGTTTATGTAGTTTGAAGGCCTGTTTGATGGATATTAAATTGAATGGACTTTTAGGCAAGCCCCCATACCACACAGTTATTGATAATACAAAGCCTGCCAATCACAGCTTGATTTTCTCTCTTTCAGCCTGCAAGTAAATCATGAGTCCTGCTAACACAGGGGTGGGCAACTGTGGTCCTCCAGCTGTTGGTGAACTACAAGTCTCATCATGCCTCTGCCTTTGGGAGTCATGCTTGTAACTGTCAGTTTTGCAATGCCTCATGGGACTTGTAGTTCTACAACAGCTGGAGGGCCACAGTTGCCCACCCCTGCGCTAACAGAAGGAATGGCAGAATCTCCTCTGCTTGCTACTGTGGGGCTGTCAAACAGTGCATGCATCTCACAAAGTAAGCGACTGTTTGGTTGATAATTTTCCACCCACTTCAGTTGATTTTTAAATCAAGTTGTGGAGCTGGGGAAGGAGGGGGGGACCTTGCAGGGGATTTACAAATTTGATCCAACTATGGGGTTCTTAAAGGAGATTCTACAATCAGATAGTAATGTGTACAAACAGCTTTTTGCAAGAATGTCAAACAGTCCCAAAGCATTATTTTATGCGACCTTGCATAGAAAGGAGAGCAGGGGGTGTGCAACTGTATGCAGGTTCTGATATTTTACTTGGGATTGAAACACAATACCCGTTATTTGTAGAATGGGAATATATTTGCTAAAAGTGGTATTAAATTCAAAACCAAAAATGGATTATATTACAGCTCACCATTCATTAGATGTGGTGGCTGCATTCATTTTCTTTAGGCTTTGTTTTCAAAATGGTGACCTGGCCAGTAACACACCTGTATTAGAGTGCCCTAGCTCTGGATGCAGGAGCATAGGGGGCACATTTTAATGCAGCATTATCAGTCTGGGGAGAGGGAGTATTAAATAGATTATCAGATTTAAAATACACTAACAAATTGATGTCAAACTCCAGCTCACACTTTAGAAGCAGTTACAGCAACAGTTTTTTCCTTTTGGGATAAGGTTGTTCTACAAATAAATAAGAGCTGATTATTGTAAGCACCCCAGCCAGTGTTGAATATTTCGTCTTATTCTTATAAATGATACATCTGTAAGAGAGCTTGTTCTTTTGAAGAACAACACTTACTGGCCAGATCTCCATTTAAAATAGAGGAAAGAAAGCCTGAACAAGAAAACTAATACAGCCATCGCATCTAAGAATTTGTAAGCTGCAATAAAGGTTTGCTTTTGGGTTTAATACCGCTTTGATAAACCTCTTGAAAGGTTTACAATTTTTTATGACGGTCTTAACCGCTCAGGAGGCGAGTGGTTAATGTCACCATGATAAACAAATTGTGATAATTGTATTGCTTTATTCAGAGGCAACATCATAGAAGCCAAAATATACATATACAACATTGGTACTTTGGATATTATATTAGCAGTAATACTTACCAATATATTCTATTGCCTCCATGAACCAGGAGCTAATGTCAGCTTTATGGTTGTCTTCCACTGGAATACATTTATACTGGAAATGCCCTTCAAAATGGTTGGGACAGTCGGAAGATACGTTCAGTAAGGCTGTGATACCTAAGGCATCCAACATGTCTCTTCGGGCAGCATGATAAGCACTACCGAGGTAAAGGAAGGGAAGGATGTCCACTGGACCACCCTGTTTCAAAAAGAAATACAAAACAATTGTTTCTCAGCATGGAGGAGGAAGCATACTAAATATGCATAAGAATATTTCACCAAGTTTCTCAGTTAAGCTACACAGACCACCCAAACATGAGTTTCCCTACAGTTAGAAAACATCTAACTTACAACATGCTCCTTTCTTGTTAATTTCCTTACCGAGACCTACATGTCCAAGGAGTATGGTCCATTAGGGATATTGGACAGGCCAACTAGTTTGGACATTAGAGCAAATAAACTCTATATACTGACTGTATTCATACAATCTTTTTCATTTAACACTAAAAAGGGCAGTTTCTGCTACCATTAAAACAAGAGTAAGGAGATATAGAGAAACTGCAGTGCACAGTATATTTGCCTTTGGTAAATCAACCCCTTTGTGTTATGTGAAAGGCTTCTGTGAATGGGCAGCAGAGGGGAGAGGAGGAAAGAGATACTCTGTGTGCTTATCTCCTCTCAGAGTCCTAAGTGTATCCTCTGGGAGAGCCATCAACCTGTCAGATGCAAATGATAGACATAAGTCCAGAAGGTGGCCTGCACCTCAATGGACTTAACTCATAATATGCCTGCACATTTATCAAAGTGGTTGAGTTCCTGAAATTCAGCTTTAAACAATGCTCTCAGCACAGCTCTAGCCTAGATGTTTGATTGAAAAAAAATTTAAAAATTTTACCCATTTTTCAGCTTATAATTATAAAAGAAACAACCCCAAAACTGAGCATGGTATTTATTAAAACAAAATAAGAGCCCTATAAGTATTTAAAAAGGCACAATAGAAAATGTATTTGAATTAGTCAATAGATTTAAGCTGGCCATACACTGTTGATGAACCAGCTGAAATTCGATCAGTGGGTGGCTTTGTAAGCCTCCTCCAGTCTGACATCCCATCAACTGAAAAAAAAAACTAAGGAGCCAGGTGGAAATTGTCAGTACCCAATCAGTTGCAGCTGCTTTTTGCCCGGGTTCACACAAATGCGGTGTGGGAAATGCTGAGAATCCTGTGTGTTTCTCGCACCGCATTGCAATCGCATGGCGTTCATGCGATCTGGTGCGGGTGCCAATTATAAATTAATGACACCTCGAAACAGATCACAAATCGCGATGTGATTGCCAGAAATCACATTGCATGGATGAGAACACCCATGTGATGTGATTCAGGTGCGGATACAAAAAAAAAAAAAAAAAAAAGAAGGGTCCTGCACCTTTTTGGTGCAGATGCAATGCAATTTGAGCCATACAAAAATCGCACTGCACAGATATTGCATGTAATTTGCTCAGGAATGTGGTACGATTCCTGTGTGAATTACATGCGGTGTCCTGCACAACATTAGTGTAGACCCAGTCTTTAGGTATTATAAACAACTCATCCACGCCTTGGTTATATCCCGCCTCGATTACTGCAACTCCCTCCTCACTGGTCTACCGTTACACAGGCTATCCCCCCTTCAGTCTATTATGAATGCTGCTGCTAGACTCATACACCTTACCAACCGATCAGTGACTGCTGCCCCTCTCTGCCAATCCCTTCACTGGCTTCCACTAACCCAACATATAAAATTCAAAATACTAACCACAGCTTACAAAGCCATCCACAACACTGCCCCTAGCTACATCACCAACCTCATCCACAGATACCGCCCAAATTGCCCACTCCGCTCCTCCCATGATATCCTCCTCCCTAGCTCCCTCATGACCTCCTCCCATGCTCGCCTCCAGGACTTCTCCAGAGCCTCTCCCATCCTCTGGAACTCCCTACCACAGCATGTCCGGTCAGCCCCCACCCTGTCTGCCTTTAGGCGATCTTTGAAAACTCACTTCTTCAGGGAAGCCTACCCCACCTCCACCTCAGAACTGTACTTGAATCATCCCCTGTAGCTATCACCTTTTGTACCACCTCCCCCTTCCTTTAAACTGTAAGCTCCAAGGAGCAGGGCCCTCCTATTCCTTCTGTACTGAAATGTATTGTAATTGTACTGTCTCCCTTATATTGTAAAGTGCTGCGCAAACTGTTGGCGCTATATAAATCCTGTATAACAATAATAATATTTTGATAGCCAGCCCCAGCGGAGGATTCATTGTATCTGTATGCACCGCATTGCAATCGCATGGCGTTCATGCGATACATCGTATGGATAGAAGAATCAGTTTTATTTTTTTTTGTTCAGCCTCCAGGCTGAACAAAAACAATTAATGTACAGTATGGTCATCTTTACTGTTTATTAATTGATAAATACAGACCGTGCTTAATTTGATTTGAGCATGCAATCTTCAATGACTTCTGGTCACGAACGTAATAAAATACTGAATTCCTGAATATCCATTCAGAACCTGTTACCCTAATCCTTTAGCTTTTCTTCTAGACAGCATACAAGCAAATCATATCCTTTGCATCAATTGGTTGAGAAAACATTTTAGAACAGAATTAAATCTTTATGGTCCGTTACCTGATCATGAAGTGGTGTTGTACAGGAACTGCAGCCTGTTTCAGTCGGCTCTAAGCTGGCAGGCAGGGAAATACTGTTTATAGATTTTGTCTTTGCACAGAATTCTGGGTACTCCGAGTGAAATCTTTCATAACCTCCTGCAGCAAAAAGAAGAAAAAAAAAAAAGGTGAAAATCCTTTGCAGCTGCAAACTCAACTCAAATGTAATCCGCTACGTTTAAATACATTCTGCAGACCAAGAAAAAACCACTGAAAACCAAACATTACCAAAAAATATTACAGGGATCTTGTTAGTCCTGCGCACTTAGGGCTTTTGCACATGAGCGCTTTGAACCTGTGCAGCGTAAAGTCCGGCGTGCAGCCCAGGTGCTGTGTATATTCACCCATAGATAGATATGAATAGCTGTGCATTGCTGTACTCAGTTATACGCCAGTACTTGTGTACAGCATTTGGATGTATTACAAGAATAGAACATTTTCTATTTTCAGAGTACACACATACATACAAGCGTTTGCGCATGTACTGGTTTATTCCCAAATACAGCCATTGGCAGCTGTGTGCGTCACCAGGACTTCCCAGACAAGGGAAATATGCAGTTTATATAGCACATTGCAAAGACACCTTGTATTATCAGTTTCAAAATAGTTACAGTTATCACAGACCTGCTGACTCTCAGAAATTCACATTTTACATGCAAATGTATAAAAGGTGATATTTATTAATATCTATAAAACACCTGTAAAATATACACTCACCGGCCACTTTATTAGGTACGCCTGTTCAATTGCTTGGTAACACAAATTGCTAATCAGCCAATCACATGGCAGCAACTCAATGCATTTAGGCATCTAGAAGTGGTGAAGATGACTTGCTGAAGTTCAAACCAAGCACCAGAATGGGGAAGAAAGGGAACTTAAGTGACTTTGAACGTGGCATGGTTGTTGGTGCCGGACAGGCTGGTCTGAGTATTTCAAAAACTGCTGATCTACTGGGATTTTCACACACAACCATCTCTAGGGTTTACAGAGAATGGTCCGAAAAAGAGAAAATATCCAGTGATCGGCAGTTATGTGGATGAAAATTCCTTGTTGATGTCAGAGGAGAATGGGCCGACTGGTTGCTGCGACTTTCAGACGGTAGGGTCAGAATTTGGCATAAACAACATGGAAGCATGGATCCATCCTGCCTTGTATCAACGGTTCACGCTGGTGGTATAAGTGGCCGGTGAGTGGGACACAGCTATTTGCACTCACAATTACCATTTCTTGATGCATTTTTTTTAATGTATAGTGCAGTTCTTATGCCATAGGATAAGTGAAGGAAGCAGTATTTTTTTTAAAGAGGTCAGCAATGGCAGCCTCCTTACTTCCTCAGTCCATGTTTCCTAGAAACCCTCTAACCCCACACCTACAAGAGTCTATGTCCTTTCATCATACAGATAACATTACTATTTTTAAAATGGGGTTAATCTCACAAAAGTCCTTTTTTTTTCGTAATCTTTTCCATAGTTCAATTACTATATTTGCAAACATTATCTTGAAGCAGACATTGTCAAGCTTGCCGAGAGCTGTTAGTTACACTACAGCTGTCTGAAAGAAAAATGCCAGGCTAATTAAAAAGAGAGACACTGTAGATGTAATCCAAATCCAAGATCTCATAAAAGCTTTAAATGTGTTAATGTCATGTCAAACATTATTTTTTTAAACTACAACTTTCACTGAGGGCCAATTTACACCACATGCAGTCCAATGCGTTTTTCTGCATCAAAAACACATGGATAGTAGGTTATATGGTTTCCAATGGCATGGTGCTGTCAGTTTTACTCATTTCAGTTCCAGGGAAAAAAAAAAACCCCGACCATGCAGCATTTTTTTCTGCACTGAATGGTACTGGAACATTGTAAAATGCATCTAAGCAGGGCCCTCTGTCTTGTACCAAATTGTATTGTAATGTCTACCTTCATTTCGTAAAGAGCTGCACAAACTGTTGGCACTATATAAATCTGTATAATAATAATAATAATACAAAAAATAAAAAATGCGCCAGAAACGCACCGGAAGCACATATCCTTATTTAAGGTGAAGAAAAAAAAAGGGGAAAAAAATGCACAGGAATGCATCAAAAATGCATTAAAAACGCACCAAAAGCATCAAAATTTGTACATGTAGAAACTAATCTGGACTGCATTTCTTTGGTGTGAACCAGCCCTGAACAAATGAATACCTGGTGATCCTGCCATGAAGGTCCTTGTTTAGGCATTACCTGGAAATGGGGGACAACACCCTGTTACTGCTCTTGCATGGTCACCCTGCTGTAAGTGCTTCAGTTGGGGACTATAAGGAACAGTGGCAACACACCTAGCACAGGCAGGCATGAGCTGCTACTGTCACTAACAGGTAAACCAGTCTAGATCAATGATGTGGACAGGAGTGGCAGGAAGAGGCTGCAGGGAAACAGCGGCACAGAGATTCAACAAAAAAGAAAAATAGGAGAAAATAAAATAAAATGGGAACATTCAGATTGTTTTACCAAACTAAATGCCATAGGGGTTTATGTTCTCTTTAGAATGGGATGGAGCTGAAATCATGGAATATAAATCGGTTAATTGTCTTACTTTTTTCCAATAGGAAAGATAGGGGGTACATTTTTGGCTCTCCATAAACCTGTCATGTGACCGGTTTCCGCTCTTGAATCCTCACCCCACCATGTATTGAAATAAATGGGGCTTTGCTTGGTCCTAAAATATGTGATTATTATTAAAGTGGACCTTCAATCTAGAAAATGTTCATTTGCAACCCTTCTGTTTACTTACATTCCTAAAAAAAATGTTTAAGTCTGGCCCACTCCCTGCTGCCATTCTTGCCACCTGGGATACCCCCATCAAGTATGCCAGGAGGTTTCGGCAACCAATTTAACAGGTAATGGGGATTAAAAATAAATTAAATTAGAAAAAAAAAAGAAGGAAAACAGAGGGGGGGAAAGGAACTTTCTTTTAGGGGGTTTTCAGGAGGCTTGATTGAAGAAGGGGAGTGGGGGGCACAGGGGACCGACACAGGGTGCTGCATATATTTAATGACTTCATATGAATTTTGAGTTTCTAAAGTGAGACTTGGTAGCCATAAGAAGGTGTCATGTTCCACATTTTTTTTCACTTTTTTGGTACATTGGAAAGGGAACTTATTTTATTTATTACCAGTACTTATACAGCGCCGTCAATTTAGGCGGCAATTCATCCATACACTGCACCTTCACACCAGTCCTTGCCCTGAAGGAGCTTACAACCTAATATCCCCAACTAACAGTCATACATACGCATGTAAGGGCCAGTTTAGACAGGAGCCAATTACCCTACCAGCATGTCTTTGAAGTGTGAGAGAAAACTGAAGAACATAAAGGAAACCCTCATAGGCGCAGGGAGAAAATGCAGGTGGTGCTGTGGTTGGGATTCAAACCAACGACCCTAGTGCAGCCAGGCAGAGGTGCTAACCACTTAGCCACTGTAATTTACATATTACAAAATTAAAGAATTACTTCTCATGCATTAAACCTTTGTAATCGAATGTGTATTTACGTAGTTAAATACAAATTCTGCATGTATAATTCTAGGATACTATGGGGTTGATTTACTAAAGACAAAATTGGCTGTTAACTTTGCAAGGGAAGTTGCACTGTCCAAGGGAATGTTCCCCAGAGCTTAGGTAATGTGGTGCAACGTCAGTTTGCCAGGAATACCCAACAACGTGCAAGAAGAATAAAAAAAAACAAAAAACAAATTTTTGTTTGCATATGTTTGAAGTCAGCACAACATCACATCCTTTACTAAGCTCTGGGGATAATTCCCTTGCAAAGTGCATTTTTCCTTGTAAAGCAACTGGTCTATTGCCTTTAGTAAATCCACATCTATGACTCTAAAGCAGGTCAATTCAATACAGGAATGCAATATGGGTAATATCAGTTACATAGGAAAGAGCCTCTATTTACAAGGCACAATGTCTTTAACTGATGCTCCAAATACTCCCCCATATGATAAAGCTGTAAGGACTCTGTAATCCAATGTATTTTCTTTTGTTTCTGCTCTATGTTTGAGCCAAGCTGCAACAATATGAGCCCAGGAGAACTGCCTTCACATTTGTGAATGGAACCATGAGGAAAATCTGAGTGGGAGGCAGGATTAACACCTCAACTACAACTGGAAACACAAGCTCAGGAAGGAAGCAGAGCAGCTGCCCCGCTTTAATTTCCCTAGGGTCGCTCAGAAATTTCTGAATGGACCTACGTTGCAACAGCATCCAAGGACAGACTTCCTGTGTCCATTAATTATCGTCATCACAGGGCCTGAAGAGAGGAGCCGTGCTGACTATACGATCTGTATCACTGCGATGATTCATATTTTCATGTACACCACATTAAAATATACCAATCACATAGGCCAGTTTCTATGGCAGCATATCTGTTGTATCACAATGCACACTCCATGAAAATAGAATAAAGGAAGATAGATATCTGGCACGAAAACATGGCATTTCTCTCAATCAATCATTCAGTCATTCCAGTACTTTTACATTAAGTACTTTTGTTACTTTGGCATTGCAGTGCGTTAAGCCTTGTGTTCGTTTAAATTACGCAAAAAATGGTCTGTGAATACCAATGGAGGGAGTCTATAATTATAAGAAGCAGAAAGGCAAGACCGGGCAGAGCAGGTTTGCTTGGTAGGGTTGCTAGGTCAGACATTTAAAACCAGACACATGAAATATTCATGCTCCAAGGTTGTTTTACAATTAGTCCTCCATACTGGCTACTATTCTGCTTGCTGCTATGCTAGCATGTATCGGAAGCAGGCAGCATGTGATTTTATGGGTGTCCATTTTTAATTAGCTGACCTGGCAACCAACGCTAATTCGAGACTGAAAAGTAAGGCGTCTGTCTCCGGTTATCTACAGTACAAATAAATATACTAATAATGATACAACAAAATATGGACTGTAACAACCCCATCTGCCATAACCAAACACTCAGTTTACTGTGAAGACTACCCTAATAATACAAGTGCAGTAATGGAAATGGAAATACAGATTAAGTGCAATATGGCAATGTGATTCATGTTAAAAATATTTTTTTATAGCCAGACAAAATTAGGGCCCACGTTTTATCTTTTTTACAAAGTTGCCCTTTTTGGTCAGATTCTAAGAAACAGAGATGTTTTAGGTTTGCTGCAAAGCATTGCAGCGCATACCAAGAACAGTGAGATGTACAATAACATCAGTGCTTGATTCTCGTCTTTCTCTGTGCTAATATAAAACATGCCCCTGACCACTTGCAAAGCTTGTTTTCTTTAAACTGTATGTAAAGCCAACAATTTTATTCTAGTTGGTGATATAGCAAGGAAGAATTAACAATTAGAACCAGTGTTTTGTTTTTTGGGGGGTTTTACTGCTCTCTGGGGCTCCAGAGAGACTGATCTGTGTAGGGTAACGGCACAAAAACAAGATGGTGGTAGGGGATCATTTGGATTAATAGTCAGGTGCTATGGGAGCCACTAAAGGTCCCCTATGTAAGATACATATAGTTAGGGGGCACTTAGAGCTAATGCCAGCCCTACCCTGGGGTACCTTGAGTAGAGGACTAGAGCACAGGTGTCAAATTGGTGGCCCTCCAGCTGTTGCGAAACTACAAATCCCATGAGGCATTGCAAGATTGACAGTTTCAAGCATGACTCCCAAAGGCAGAGGCATGATGGGACTTGTAGGTTTGCAACAGCTGGAGGGCCACCAGTTTGACACCCCTGGGTAGAGTATAAATAGATTTGGTATGGAGTCACCAGGGGTTCATCATGGAAAGTGTCTAAGGACCAGGCTACAAGATATAGACTGTAAGGATCCACTGCAGGATCCTTACAGGGAAGGATTTTTGGAATTACTTGATCCCTTGTCTAAGGATGCAGGACTCTAGTAAGGGCTACTCCTTGACTCTCTCTTCTCAGCCATCTAATGACTGTTGGCAAGTAAGCCCCTTCTTGGGATCAGGATGACTGTGTGTATACTATGGATTTGACCAGCTGTTCAATACAGCATTGAAAAAGGCCCTCCACTTCTGGACTTGTTCTCCTAATCTCAATTGGAAACATCTCCTGGTAACATAAAGGGCTTGTGACACCTGCTGTGGGACTCATTGCTGTAATACCTGTAGTGGGTATGTGGAAGTGCAGCTGGAGAATACTGCACAGGCCTCGCCGTGTGTCTCTGCAGAGGTGAGCTCAGGCAAAGGGGAAAGCAATGGAGGCTTCCAAAGCCCCCAGGTACCTTGAGGAGTCCTGTGGCCAGTATTGCAGGGTACTTAGAAGAACAATCCACGTCCAGGCATGAATAGGTTAAAAGTACATACAGTGATCATGCAGTCCAGCACATGGCATGATATCATTACACAACACCCTCACTTCCTGTCCAGATAACAGGAAAGAAGGGAAAAAAAAACTGCAACAGGGACAGACAAAAAATGCTTTGGCTGCACAAAAACTGCCATAAGATTCATGATACATCTCAGTGGAGTAACTAGAATCTACAGTGCCACTGTGCAAGAAACCATGAAGGGCTCCCCTGGTCGGGGCCCTTCCCTCTGAGCATTCCAGTGGTGATAGTTTATTTTAATTAAATTTTATTTTTACAATTTTGTTTCTTTTTATCATGTTTTTTTTAGAGCCCCGCTGGGGGGCTTTGGTGAGATATCAGGGTCTAAACAGACATCTCACCTTTGAGACTGAGAAAGGAGATTGAGGACACATCTCTCAATCTCCTTCTCTGCAGCCTCAGCTGCACTGAATGAATGGACAGGAGTAGCTCTGTACAGAGCTTCCCGTACATTCATAAACTGAAGCACAGCAAACACATTTTTCAGTTATGAATGGATAGAGTCAATGCAGCCGACAAGAGAGGGAAGGGGAGAACCCAGCAGAGTTACAGGGGGCGGGAAATAGCATGGGGGGGGGTAGCAGAAAGAAGCTGGATAGGAGGAGCAACAGGGGCGGCTGCATATAAAGGAATCAATCTCTCCATTTTCCTCCTGCAGTTGCTGAATGCCCGCTTCTGCTCCTCTCACTCTCGCAGGCATTCAGTGGCTGGAGGAGGAAAATGGAGAGCTTGGTACCTCTATATGCAGCTGCCTATACAGGTAACGGGGGGGCGCAATTGTGACCCCTGTAGGTACAGCCCTGATAAATCTGTTTGCTCATGTTTGTAAATTCATCTCATTTACCTGCCCAAGACTGCAGGTACAGGAGTTAAAATCCGTTATTAAAATGACAGGCACCACAAAAATAACCAGTCTGGAGCCCAGATCTGCTAGTACGTTGTTGATAAATCCCCTCTGCTACTGAATTTTCTCCTACCGTATTCTGTATGTTTGTGCTTCATGTTCAGAAAAAGCAATTAGGTGTATAAAAAAGGGGCATGATTCGGTTTTTAGACTATTAAAGCTGAACTCCAGGCTAAACAAATATGTTCTAAATACAGAGACATGGGTAATCTTATTTGAATGTTGATGTTTCTTGAGTGAATTCTAATTCACCCTGTTAGACCAGACCTTTACAAGATGGTTGGGGCTGGTCCAGTAAGTACAGTGACTTGAAAAAGTATTCACACCCCTTGAAATTTTCCACATTTTGTCATGTTACAAGCAAAAACGTAAAATGTATTTGTAGCAATTGTGCACATAGATATGGATGCGGTCATCCATCTTGCTCAAGATTCCCCATCTTGTATCATTATCTCTCCCTCCAATCCCCCTCCCTCAGGAATGTGGCGTGTGCTGGGTTCAAAAGGGCATCAGGCACAGCTGGATACACTTCATGGTTGTAATCCCAATTAGCTGGTGCCCGGGTGTCTGTTAGCTTCTCGATCTGAGATGATTGTAAAGCTATAAACCAGTCCTTCACTGGACATGAAACACATTCCAGAATAGTAGTAAAACATACATCCTATTTAAAAACCACTTTTCATAACTTAAAATAGGGAATACATACAATTGAACAAAACATATATTCGGATAGCTCAGTTTAATGTGAGTCGCCTGATATATTACACCCCTAGATTACATCTACCCGAGAGCAGAAAGCGATATTTCTTTAACCATCACAGGTAGATATGTCATATCTGATATCTAGACGTTTAGCAGATAATTCTGCATATTATCCTACCAGTGGATAGGATGCTCCATGTACCTATGGAAGATTATTTACCATGGTATAAACGTGTGAGGAATTTGGTCATAGCAGAGTTCCCCACCTAAACACCCTCCCCAAATGAGGCGATTGGTTCTCTGCTTTAAGGAGACACCCTGCTGGTGGACTAGAAAATAGGCTGTCAGGCCTGAGAGAGATAAGTTGAAGAGATCTCCCTTTTAACATCAGGAACCAACTTTGGGAGAAAAGGCACCCTTTTGCTCAGGACCCTTGAAGCTGCTTAAACCAAGGCTGACGGCAAGTATTCTACCTCTCTAAACTTCTTTCTGTTATCTCTCTGTTGTGGTATTGCTCTCTGCATATATATATATATATATATATAATTATATATATATTATATACAGTCATGGCCGAAATTGTTGGCACCCTTGATATTTTTCCTGAAAATCAAGTATTTCACACAAAAAAGGTATTGCATTAACACATGTTTTGCTATACACATGTTTATTCCCTTTGTATGTATTGGAACAAATATAAAACAGAGGCAGAAAAGCAAATATGACATAATGTCACACAAAACCCCAAAAATGGGCTGGACAAAAGTATTGGCACCCTTAACTTAATATTTGGTTGCACACCCTTTGGAAAACATAACTGAAATCAGTCGCTTCCTATAACCATCAATAAGCTTCTGACACCTCTCACCCGGAATTTTGGACCACTCTTCCTTTGCAAACAGCTCCAGGTCTCTCTTATTGGAAGGACACCTTTTCCCAACAGCAATTTTAAGATCTCTCCACAGGTGTTCAATGGGATTTAGATCTGGGCTCATTGCTGGCCACTTCAGAACTCTCCAGCGCTTCTTTGCCATCCATTTCTGAGTGCTTTTTGACGTATGTTTGGGGTCATTGTCCTGCTGGAAGACCCAGGATCTTGGACGCAAACCCAGCTTTCTGACACTGGGCCCTACAGTGCGACCCAAAATCCTTTGGTAATCCTCAGATTTCATGATGCCTTGCACACAGTCAAGGCACCCAGTGCCAGAGGCAGCAAAACAACCCCAAAACATCATTGAACCTCCACCATATTTTACCGTAGGTACTGTGTTTTGTTCTTTGTAGGCCTCATTCCGTTTTCGGTAAACAGTAGAATGATGTGCTTTACCGAAAAGCTCTATCTTGGTCTCATCTGTCCACAAGACGTTTTCCCAGAAGGCTTTTGGCTTACTCAAGTACATTTTGGCAAACTGTAGTCTTGCTTTTTTATGTCTCTGTGTCAGCAGTGGGGTCCTCCTGGGTCTCCTGCCATAGCGTTTCATTTCATTTAAATGTCGACGGATAGTTCGCGCTGACACTGATGCTCCCTGAGCCTGCAGGACAGCTTGAATGTCTTTGGAACATGTTTGGGGCTGCTTATCCACCATCCGGACTATTCTGCGTTGCAATCTTTCATCAATTTTCCTCATCCGTCCACGACCAGGGAGATTAGCTACAGTGCCATGGGTTGCAAACTTCTTGATAATGTTGCGCACTGTGGACAAAGGCAAATCTAGTTCTCTGGAGATGGACTTGTAACCTTGAGATTGTTGATATTTTGCCACAATTTTGGTTCTCAGGTCCTCAGACAGTTCTCGTCTCCTCTTTCTGTTGTCCATGCTTAGTGTGGCACAGACAGACACACAATGCAAAGGTTAAGTGAACGTCTCTCCTTTTTATCTGCTTTCAGGTGTGATTTCTATATTGCCCACACCTGTTACTTGCCCCAGGTGAGTTTACAGGAGCATCACATGCTTGTAACATTCTTATTTATCCGCAGTTGTGAAAGGGTGCCAATACTTTTGTCCAGCCCATTTTTGGAGGTTTGTGTGACATTATGTCGAATTTGCTTTCTTTCCTCCCTTTTTTTGTTTTGTCCCAATACACACAAAGGGAATAAACATGTGTATAGCAAAACATGTGTTAATGCAATACGTTTCGTGAGAAATACATGATTTCCTGGAGAAATATCAAGGGTGCCAACAATTTCGGCCATGACTGTATATATATATATATATGCGCTACATCTTTTTTTGTAAATATTTTTATTGCACCATTTACAGACGCTTATTCAAACATCATAGTGTTACTGCTAAGATTGCCGAGTTTCCTCCTACTCTGTACAAAAAGGAGGTGGTGGCAGTGTGGAGGGTTAATTGCGTAATTAACCTGACCCAGTAACAATCGCTCTCAGGCTGCGGTACATAGATTGTGGAACATTAGCTGGAAAATTTGTGTGCAGGGTGCAGCTGAGCGTGGTATTGTTACACACCTGACAGTGCGGTTTTAGATTGGCTAGTCCTTCGGTCACGAGTTGGTGAGAAGGGCTGGGGGTCTGACGCCGCGACCGTCACAGTATTTTATTGGGATTTTATGTGATCGACCAACACAAAGTGGCACACAATTGGAAAGTGGATGAAAAATGATAAATGGTTTTAAAAATTTTTTACAAATAAATATTTGAAAAGTATGGCGTGCATTTGTA
Source organism: Staurois parvus (assembly GCF_062004578.1). NCBI lineage: Eukaryota > Metazoa > Chordata > Amphibia > Anura > Ranidae > Staurois > Staurois parvus. The sequence continues at coordinate 6,399,147 of NW_028317887.1, forward strand.
TACAGCCCAGACTTGCAACTGTAATTACAGCGAAAGGTGATTCTACAAAGTATCAACTCAGATGCAAATGCACGCCACACTTTTCAGATTTGTAAAAAATTTTGAAAACCATTTATCCTTTTCCTTCCACTTCACAATTATGTGCCACTTTGTGTTGGTCTATCACATAAAATCCCAATAAAATACATTTACGTTTTTAGTTGTAACATGACAAAATGTGGAAAATTTCAAGCGGTATGAATACTCTTTCAAGGCACTGTATGTTTGTTTGTTTTATTGAATACAAGATTATTCAACAGACTGTGTGCAGAACAAATTTTAAAGTATTGTACACAGCAAGCAATCAGAGATAACCCTATCAACCCAGACCAACACAAGATGGTTGGTGCTGGTCCATCAGGTTGATTCTTGCAATATTAAATCAAATAAAGTGTTCAGAACAGCTTTGAAACTAAAGTAATCAATCTTTGAATCCACTGGATTCAACCAAATATAGTACACCTATCACAAACATGTTCTATAACATATAGGCCACCACTAGACCCATTTCATCAGAGTTGCCTTCTTTTCTAAAGAAGACAAAATATGAAAAATATGCAACTTGTGTGAGTTTTCCCCAATGCTACATTTAGGCAATTAACTAAACCTGAGATACTTGCCAAAAAAATGATATATTTGACATTAGAAAATTGCCACAAAATAGCAAAGTTTCTCACAAGAAGTGGGGTGGTAAAGCCAAAAGTAAAAGCCAACCTTTCCATTTAGATGAGCATTCTTTCCCCCTTTACCATCCTATGAAGATATACATAAGAAATAAAAAATAGTTTACCACTTGCACTCCTGAGGATTTACCTCCCTTCATGACCAGGCCATATTTTGCGTTGCGGCGCTGCGTTACTTTAACTGAAAATTGTGCGGTCATGCAATGCTGCACCCAAATGAAATTTGTGTCCTTTTTTTCCCACAAATTGAGCTATCTTTTGGTGATATTTGATTGCTTGTGCGGTTTTAATTTTTTTGCACTAAAAGGCAAAAAAAGACCGACAATTTTGAGAAATAAAAAACAATATTTTGGACTTTTTGCTATTAAACATGTCCAGTAAAATTTTTTTAAAAAAAATCAAGTTTCGTCATAAATTTAGGCCAAAATGTATTGTGCTACATGTCTTTGCTAAAAAAAATTCCAGTACGTGTAAATTGATAGTTTTACATGAAAGTTATAGCGTTTACAAATGGTGGTATAGATACTGGGATTTTTTTTTGTTTTCTACTAAAAGTCAGCGACTTTTAGCGGGACTGCGGCGGACATTCGGACACTGGGAAACATTCTGAACTAACTTGGTGTCACTGACACTATACTAATGGCACTGGGCAAGAAGGGGTTAATGTGAGGGGTGATCAAAGGGTTAACTGTGTGCTGGGAGTGTTTTACTAGGGGGCGGGTGCTTTACTGTAAGCACACTGATCGGGATGGCTGTGCTGAGCACAGCCATCCCAAGCAGTATGTTTGAACTGACAGGGAGGAAGACTGTAAACAATACAGTCTTCCTCCCCGTCGGTGATTGTCGGTAATCACCAGGCGCTGGGGGGTAATTATCGTCCGGGACCCGGTGATTAACATCCGTGGCCGTGAATGGTGGCGCAGGTAGGGTGCGTGTGCACCCCTACTCGGAAATGCAAAATCACATATATATACGTGATTTTGCACACAGGTGCCGCCGTGTAGCAGTATATCTGCTACACGGCGTCGTGGAAGCAGTTAAAGTGTTACTAAACCCACAACAGTAAAATCAGTCTGTATATGCAGTAAAGCATGCGTGTTATACGCACTGTGGAACCTAAGGGGTTAATCCTCTGCATTGTGTAAAAACACCGTTTGATCCTGACTTCTCTGATGCTCCTCTTTCCCCCCCCCTCTTATCTCCGGATAAGACATATTGTGTGGAGTCACTCTGCACATGCTGAGTTTAGCGTGTATTGCTAGAGATACATATTTTTATTTTCTTGAGACTGCGCATGTGATCAGCACAGGGCCAATCAGCACTGTCCAGACAGAGGCCAGGGGTTCTCCATCCTCCTAGAGCAAAATGAAAACTCCTCCTACAAGCTTTAACAGGTGCTCGGCTGGACACTGATAGAAGTCACAAGACTGCTCTAACTGATGATGAGAAAAGGTATTTAGCAGTTTATATTTACTAAAATAATTGCATTTCCACATTCTGTGTACTGTGGGAGACCAGATATGGTGAATGCATGGTCCTGGATTTAGTAACACTTTAATGTGACTTTAAAATAAAATTGTTTCAGGTTTACATCAAAGAAATAGCCTGTTTAATTAAAAAAAATGGAAAAAGAAAATGACCTCAAAGTGGAGTAGTTGCCCATAGTGACCAATCAGATTTTTTTGTGTGATCTTTTACTGCACAGGTAGGCAAGGTAGAGTTTGGTCTCCTTCAAGGTGGCTGCTAGATCTTGCATGAAATCTTAATGTTAGAGAGATTTGTATGGATATCCCACAAAACCACAAGGCAGAACTGGCTAAGTTGTGCTATAGGGTGCTCTTACATTGGTCATTTTAAAAATCTAGGACCTGATCAGTTGTCCTGGTTGCCATTGGGTTCCAACCCTACCATACTTGTACCCACTGAAACCATTGACAATTTAAACTGTGCAGTGGCTTAGAGTGCCTACTACTACAGTACAATGTGGGGCTAAGTTGGCCAAATTAAATATATATTTTTTTTCTTTGTTTAGGAAATGCATGCAATAACCTTAAAACAAGAATGTTTTTAATGTAAAAAAAAAAAAAAATAATATCTTGCTATTTACTATTAAAATTCTATATTTACTGCATATGAGGTAGTCGTATTTGCTTGCCACAACTGCTTCCTGTTCAGTAGTGTTGTGCAAGATGGAGCTTCAGCTCAGAATGGCTGAAAACAATATACTATGAGCAGCAGCTGATCACGAGTTTTCTTGCAGTACCGAGTGACTTCTGTCAGACAGGGAGGGCCACACACAGATCAAAATTCGGCCGGTCCTTGCTGAATTTTGATGTTTATGTACCCATTTTAAAGAAGAAACTACAAATCTGAAATTGACAGACACAGATAATGTTACAAAGCCACGCCAACAAAAATTGTGTTCAAGGAAAAATGACAGTGCTTGCTAAAAAAAAACACCATGTCTTCTGTTTAAAACAGGAGGTATTTAGGCTTCATCACTTTTATAGAAATGAAAAAAAAAATGTAGAGGTTTAGACTTTGAGTTAAGAAACCAATGCAATGCTACGAAGCAATGCATGCACCACGCAAAAGCATCACAAAACAGAATCCAAACTGATATATGGTTGCATTGTTCTACATCAACCATACCACATAGTAGCAGACTAATAGGATCATCCAGCCACTCTGTATGCAGCAGGGGCAGACTGACCATTTGGAAACTCGGGCACTGCCCAAGGGCCCGGGGTCAGTAGGGGGCCCCATGAGATGCCCCTGGTACATTTTTCATAGGCTTTTTTGAGTTTGGGCAAGGACACAGGGGCCCCAAGATCCCCTATTGCCCGGGGGCCCCATGAGTTGTCATTCCGCCCCTGGTATGCAGATTTGAAAGCAACCTATATGCATTAAATGTTTGTTTCTTTTAATTACCATCAGTGTTTTCCCACTCTCTGGTTGAGTTAGGCACTATAAGCAGGGCCTCACAGATGCATCACCAGTGCCTTTCTGGGAAATTTCAATTTCTAAACTTGCAAGATCTCATGGGAAAGACCCATGTACACCGTCATATACCAAAAAGAAGTCCCACAGCTCCAGAAAGTTAAGGGAGATGAATAATAATATAATTATAATAATGAATGCAAAAAATAAAAACCTTCATTTATCTATTATTCTTGCTCTTTCACTCAGGTGTTCTATGCTAGCAGAAAAACAGTCAAACCCATTATCATAAGCAGCTTTACACAGACTAAAGCCAGCCATAAATGGATTGAATCTCAGCCAGTTCAACAGGTTCTGGCCGAGATGTGATCTTTCCATGGGCAGGCTGGTTGTATTGAAGTCGGTCCTTCGATTGACTTCGACCAACCAGCCTGTCAGATTTTTTTCATGCGATCACTGCCGTTGGCTGCAGCCGCAAACAGTGATCATGGTTTTCTTCTGGCTGGGAGGGCTCGACACCAACAGAACATAATAGCGCTGCGGGAAGGATTCCCCCACCATCGCTGACCATGTTGATGGGGGAATCAAGCAATTTTCTTCCTTCCACCAGGTGGAAGGAAATAAAACTGCATAATCTATGGGCTGTGGGCTCATGTACACGAGCAGCTCCTAAACTCGAGTTTAGGAGCTTTTGGCATTTTTTTGCCAAAGTTCCTAAACTCAACTCCATAAAAGCCTATGTGTCCATGTACACATAGGCTTTTAGCAGAGTTTAGGAGGTGAAACCTCCCTCCGGAAGAATCCCGCTCAGGATAGGAACATTTTGACTGCAGGAAAATGCAAAATGTAGCAAAACCGCGGTTGCCGCGGTTTTTGCGCAATTTGTGGTTTCCCACGGCTGGCAGTCAGGGTAGGCTCATATACATGGAACCTACAGTGTTGAAGAAAGTAAGTGGGTGTGACCAGGTCTGTTAGATTATAGAGTGCAGTGAGCAGCATGATCTGATGTCTACTGAACCGCAGAGATATATTTAGACAACTGTGCAACTGGGGGTAAGACTACAAAACTGAAATCTTTTAGTAAAATGCCTTACTGAATAAAGAAGCACGCACGGGGAGCAAACACCTAGCGCAGTATCCAAGGTTTATTTAAAATGTATAAAGAAGCGTAAACATACTCACAGACATAGGAGCATAAAAGCCAATAAATGTCACTGAGATGACCCAACGTTCCCGACTAGTATTGAAGTCGGCCGATGCGTTTCAGGAACGTGTCCTCTTCCTCAGAGCTAAAAAAGCTCTTGTTTTAGCTTGGAGGAAGGGGACACATCCCTGAAACATGTCAACTTCAATACTAGTCAGGAACTCTGTCACCAAGTTGAGTCATCTCAGTGACGTTTATAGGCTTTTATGTCTGGGAGTATGCTTTCGCTTCTTTCTACATTTTAAATAAACCTTGGATAGTGCGCTAGGTGTTTGCGCCCCGTGTGCTTCTTTTTCTAGTTTGCGGTTTGATTCCCCAGTCAGAGTAGGGCTGCACTACCAAGACTTTGGTCCAAGGCTAATTGTATTCCTGATTTTCATACCCATTATCTGGAGAGGTGGTCTGTCTAACTGAATACCTATACCTTGTTAACACACACACACGGCTAGTGGAAGGGGGGAGCAGTAAAAATCAGTGGTTGTGTCACAGCCTCCTGACCGCACTTCTTAACCGAACACCAGAGGGGGTTGTACACATGCTGCAAAAAAATGATTCCCCCTGGGGCCGTGCTATAACCACGTGCAATTTATATAGCTGTGGCGTGTGTGTGCAGCTTTTTAGTGTTAAACAAGATGTGAAGAGGCGACATATTGCCTCCCAGCCGCCTGTCAAGCGCCCTCTGAAAAACAATCCGCCACAGTGTAAACAAGCCCTGTTATTTTAGCATGGCTTTAATATATCTTCTATATTTACAATGCTTTATTAAAAATAGAATGGTCTACTCCCAACTACACACTTAAAGAAAATAAAAAAAACACGTTTTACAATTACCATCAACCATATTTTTATAATCAGTATCAGGCAATAACTTCTAGACCTCCTATGTATTGGGGCAGCACAGTGGCTAAATGGTTAGCACTTCCGCCTGGCAGTACTAGGGTCGTTGGTTTGAATCCCAGCCACGGCACCTCCTGCCTGGAGTTTGCATGTTCTCCCTGTGCCTGCGTGGGTTTCCTCCGGGTACTCCAGTTTCCTCCCACACTCCAAAGACATGCTGGTAGGTTAATTGGATCCTGTCTAAAGTGGCCCTTGTATATGAATGTGAGTTAGGGACCTTAGATTGTACGCTCCTTGAGGGTTAGGGACTGATGTGAATGTACAATATAAATGTAAAGCACTGCGTAAATTGACGGCGCTATATAAGTACCTGAAATAAATAAATATATGAAATGCCATATTAATATACCTAATCTGCATGTGTCCAATGAGTGCTGTATACTAGAACAATTTTGTACAGTTAGCATGCTCTGTGTTGGAAATGGAATATTCAATTTCTTAATATTTTTTCCTGCCTAGAAAACTGTAGGTTCATACACATGTCAAATGGGTGAATACTGGACTATCCTGTACCAAATATGACATGCATTAATTGTATTATAGTCAGTTAATGTGCTGTGTCTGGTCACATGTTTTAGATGCTGCTGTTTTCAGGTAATAGGTTCTTGTTCAAAATGAAAGAAACGCATTGAATGTGGTAAAAAGAGGAAGACTGAAAAGGAAGTGGAAGTCTAAAGGGTTACAAATGTGAATGAAACATTACAGCTACTATTATGACTAATGTAGACCAACATGTCTGTCTCAAAACAATACTCTTAGTATACTCATGTATGTCATGAACAGTAATACAGTATATATCACTATATGGCAGTATTATTTCCTGTAAAAGCAGGAACGTAGACAGACATTCAGAAAGGCAGCACAATCTGAAATCTAAAAATCTGAATCAAAGTGCTGTTAGCTATATCAACCAAAAGCATTTATAGATTAAACTATTTAAAAATAGGAGAGGTTGGCGTGAATACATTCCCTTTGTATCCCATTCTCACAATGTGCACCATGCTCAGTGAATACACTTGGAAAAGCTAGCACATATTTAATTTTGACGGCTCCAGCCTCTGATGTCTGCTCTGCATTCTCTTTGTTTGTAACACGTATAGAAAGAAAAATAATATTATGGCCTAGACATATATTTAAACACTCCGGTCTTTGAATAATTAAGCACAAAATGAAACAGGCACCATAGTTGTTGATATTGAAGTTTCATTGATTAGAAAAAAGGTAACAATTCTGGTCTTTTTTCATTGGATAATAACAGGGTGGGATGAGGGAGGGGGGATCGAGGGCTGTTCACACACTCACAGACAACAAAGGCTGAGAAATGACAAGAATGTATGCTAAATATTCAGCAGAAGAAAAAAGAAAATGAAAAAAAAAAAGTCAGATGGGCGGAATTCCTAAAATGAATGTAATGCAAGTTAAAAAAGATCTTGTGATCAGCGGGCTCTTCCGCTGTAGAAAATCATGAATGAGTATAGCTGGATATCAATGAGAAATCGTGAATGGACTGGCAGGTTTACAGACAGCAATGAATTAAATATAAACACAGTTCCATCCATCATGTGTAAATAGAAATTGACGTTCTTGGATTTCACAAGAGCACTGCATCTAACAAGTATGAAATAAAACAACATCTAAATGTAGTTATTGCATTTACTAAACAGATTCGGGTTTAAAAATGTCTGTGTCTAGCAATTCACAATGTTCAACCTATACAGGATACAGTGAGACAAAGAAGGTTTAAAAGGTTAAGGGTGTTCACTGTATAGATAATACTTATTTCTCTTAAACATACCCATCTATATGGAAAAAGATCAAAGTTATAAAAAGAAAAAAAACACCTAATGAGTTTACAACATATGGCATTTTCCCACCCTGGTTCATTGGGGTCAAGGCTTGCTTGCAATGAGGTTTACCCATTCAAATAAAGGCTGAGCAGGTCTGTATTACACATGGGTGACTGTATGAAGAACCTCAATATTACCCTGCCTTTAGATCCTGAATGACTTCACTTTACAACCAAAGTCAAACTGATTGTCGGCTGGAAGTCATTTCATTCAAGTGTATGATTCAACATTGACATTCGTATGATTCTGTTACAAAACCATTTTGTGTCACCTATTAATATCTGCTACATCTCATGTTTTAATCTTTATACCATATCAAATTTTATGGTATGGTATAAAGATATGAATCTTTATACCATACAATACAAAAAAAATCTAATTATTTCTACATGTTAAACAACATAGTAAATACATTTGGGCAACCATAGAGGAAAGGAAATAGAACTGCGAATAACCATATGTTAATACTTACAATATTTGTGTTATCATTACTTGACAGCTCATTTAAGTACTGAAACTGCCAGCAAACACAATATTCCTGGCAGTAAATGTAATTCTTGTGTGTATTTATTATCTCGCTTTTGGTCTCCCCTTTACCACATGGGAGATGCTTGCAATGTTATAACATTTTATCATTTGACTCAAAAAAAAATATATATATTTTTAGTTGGTGCACACAAAAAGGAAAAAATAGCACACTTCTAATGAATAACATGACAAAGGAGGGCTTATACAGCAAGATCCTACAAAGGATAATCAGCAGAAAGCCATATGAATAGGATGTCTGTTTACTCAAATCAGTGAAAGATAATTTGCCAGTTGCTGCGAGATACTCTGCTTTTTATTGCCTTACTGAAGAAGACCAGATTTAGGGCCTATTAAAGCTGTTCCCTTAAATTTTAAATTACAGTGATAGTCGAAGGGTCATTTTAAGCTTTCTTGAGTATAGTACTTGCGGCCTGCCATGCAAAAACAAACCTTCCAAGAGATATTGTGGAATAAATTGTTATATCAATATGCTATTAAATTCACAGACACCGTATATGGTAACCATATGGTGTACAGAGCAAAAATGTGAGGGGTCTGAAGCATAGATTGGTGTAAGGATCAAAAATGTGAGGGTCTAAAATGGAGATTAATGTATGGGACAAACTGAGGGCCTAAAACATAGATAGGCATGTAGAGCAAACATTGAGCATCTAAAGCCTAGGCTGTTTTAGGGAGCAAATAAGTGAGCCTTTAAAAGCTAGATTAATGTAGGGAACAGAAATGTGAGTTTCTAAAACCTAGATTGGTGTAAGGAGCAAAAATGTGAGCTTCTAAAACCTAGACTGTTGTAGGGAGCAAATAAGTGGGCCTCTAAAACCTAGATCGGTGTAGGGAACAAATAAATGAGCCTCTAAAACCTAGATTGGTGTAGGGAACAAATAAGTGAGCCTCTAAATCCTAGATTGGTGTAGGGAACAAATCAGTGAGCCTCTAAAAGCTAGATTGGTGTATGGAACAAAAAGGGGGGCCTCTAAAACCTAGATTGGTGTAGGGAACAAATAAGCGAGCCTCCAAAACCTAGATTGGTGTAGGGAACAAATCAGTGAGCCTCTAAAACCTAGATTGGTGTAGGGAACAAAAATGTAAGCTTCTAAAATCTAGTCTGTTGAATGGAGCAAAAATGTGAGCTTCTAAAACCTAGACTAGCGTAAGGGGCAACAATGTCAGCTTCTAAACCCTAGACTATTGTATGGAGCAAAGATGAAAGCTTCTAAACCTAAGCTGGTGTAGGGAACAAAAATGTGAGCTCCTAAAACCCAGACTAGCATATAGAGGAAAAAAAAATATGAGTTTCTTAACCCTAGACTGTTGTAGGGAGCAAAAATGTGAGCTTCTAAAACCTAGACTGCTGTAGGGAGCAAAACTGCAAGCTTCTAAAACCTAGACTGCTGTAGGGAGCAAAACTGCAAGCTTCTAAAACCTAGACTGTTGTAGGGAGCAAAATTGCGAGCTAAAACCTAGACTGCTGTAGGGAGCAAAATTGCGAGCTAAAACCTAGACTGCTGTAGGGAGCAAAATTGCGAATTAAAACCTAGACTGCTGTAGGGAGCAAAATTGCGAGCTAAAACCTAGACTGCTGTAGGGAGCAAAATTGTGAGCTAAAACCTAGACTGCTGTAGGGAGCAAAATTTTGAGCTTCTAAAACCTAGACTGCTGTAGGGAACAAAATTGCGAGCTTCTAAAACCTAGACTGCTGTAGGGAACAAAATTGCAAGCTTCTAAAACCTAGGCTGCTGTAGGGAGCAAAACTGCAAGCTTCTAAAACGTAAACTGTTGTAGGGAGCAAAAATGTCAGCTAAAACCTAGACTGTTGTAGGCAGCAAAAATGCAAGCTTCTAAAACCTAGACTGTTGAATGGAGCAAAATGTCAGCTTCTAAAACCTAGATTAGCGTAAGGAGCAAAAATGTGAGCTTCTAAACCCTAGACTATTGTATGGAGTGAAAATTAGAGTGTCTAAACCTAGTGTAGAGAAAAAAATATGTGAGCTTCCAAAACTCAGACTAGCGTAAGGAACAAAAATGTGAGTTTCTCAACCCTAGACTGTTGTAGGGAGATAAAATGTGAGCTTCTAAAACCTAGATCAGTGTAGTGAGCAAAAACGTGAGCTTCTAAAACCTTGATTGGTGTAGGAAGCAAATATACGATCTTAAACAACCTAGATAAGTGTAGGGATCAAAAATATGAGCTAGAACCTAGGTTGGCATAGGGGTAAAAAAATAAATAAAATAAATGTGAGCTTCTAAAACCTAAATTGGAGGATTGACAGGTCTCCAACCCACCTTGTGACAACCTGTTTTTTAGCAAATCGTGGCCAGAAGATACCAACTAAGTCACAACATGACACAACTAGAACTGAGCACCTACCTAGCCTACTCTACACTTAAGTGTATGTCTGGAAATAGAGAATAGATGCAGAAACACTGGTTGTTGGTGTTCTCGGAGAACCCAAGCTACAGCATTGCTATTGTTCGGAGACTCCCCAAAAAGATGGCTACCAATACAAGGCACTGTCATTTTGGGTTCCCCACCTGGTCCAATAGAGGTGCCTATAAAGCTTCTACTATTCTTCATTTTTGCCCGAATGTACCATATGGTGTTTGTAGATCAAACAGTCAGCCATAGCTAAGACATCCAGACTTGTGAATGGAGCTGGAGCCTTCATTGATAAAGCTCCCCTTCCATGATGTGACAGTGCTGTGGTATGTGAATGGTACCCTGTGCATTGTTGTACCTTTGAGTAGACAGATGTCAGTGCTGTCGTTGTCCTTGCGCAGAGCCTGCACCACCAGTGACACCGTGCTGTCCTCCCGCAAGCACTCGACTCTGGGGCTCCTCTCATCATACACAATGATGGCAGAGTAGAGTCCTGAACGGAGCCGGGTCAGCACCTCCTCCTCGTCCTTGCTCCCCGCCGGTAGGATCTGCTCCAGGCTCACAAAGCCCTTGGCCCTTCTCCGGACAATGGTGTTACAGCGTACGTTCACCGATCCCTGGATGAAGCCCGCACTGTGCGCCAGGAAAGGTCTACAGTCCAGAAGCAGGCAAGTACCTCCGACCCCCACACTGCCGCCTCCGCTCATGCCGTTACTATTAGCGCTCGGGCTGGAATGGAGCTTGTGGCCGCTGTCGGTACTGCTCCGGTTCGGGATGCCGTCTCTTTTGAGCAGCCGTTTCAGTACGCTGCAATCCATCTCCCTCAGCTCATCCATGATCAGCATAATACAGAGCGGGAGGGAGGAAGGCTGTATGTACAAAGGTACCTGCTGGACGACAGAACACAACGCACTACTCTGCCTCCCTCACTGACGTGTTGTCTGCATCCAGCGAGATGAGTGAGCCCAATCTGGTGCACGTTGTCCTTCACTCCGCCCTACAGTTGTGACGGGGAGGGAGAACACAGCATCCCCGGCCTCCGTACACACGTGTCATCAGGGCTGCCACAACTATGACACCGAGGGAGACTTTACCCCGTCCTTGGGGCACACCATCTCCTGATGACACCAAACATGGGGCACTATTCTCCCACCGACACCACAGATAGGGCACGATTTCTTCAAGGCACATCAAGAATAGGCCACTATTCCTTCTACTGACACCAACGATAGGGAACTATACTTTCCACCCACAACAACAATGGGGCGCTGTCCCTTCCACTCACGCCAACGATGGGGCGCTGTCCCACTCACGCCAACGATGGGGCGCTGTCCCACTCACGCCAACGATGGGGCGCTGTCCCTTCCACCCACGCCAACGATGGGGCGCTGTCCCTTCCACCCACGTCAACGATGGGACGCTGTCCCTTCCACTCACGCCAACGATGGGGCGCTGTCCCACTCACGCCAACGATGGGGCGCTGTCCCACTCACGCCAACGATGGGGCGCTGTCCCTTCCACCCACACCAACGATGGGGCGCTGTCCCTTCCACCCACGCCAACGATGGGGCGCTGTCCCTTCCACCCACGCCAACGATGGGGCGCTGTCCCTTCCACCCACGCCAACGATGGGGCGCTGTCCCTTCCACCCACGCCAACGATGGGGCGCTGTCCCTTCCACCCACGCCAACGATGGGACGCTGTCCCTTCCACCCACGCCAACGATGGGACGCTGTCCCTTCCACTCACGCCAACGATGGGGCGCTGTCCCTTCCACTCACGCCAACGATGGGGCGCTGTCCCTTCCACCCACGCCAATGATGGGGCGCTGTCCCTTCCACCCACGCAACGATGGGGCGCTGTCCCTTCCACCCACGCCAACGATGGGACGCTGTCCCTTCCACTCACGCCAACGATGGGGTGCTGTCCCTTCCACCCACGCCAACGATGGGGCGCTGTCCCTTCCACCAACAATGGGGCGCTGTTCCTTCTACTCACAACAACGGTAGGGCACTGTCCCACTCACACCAATGATGGGGTACTGTCCCTTCCACTTACACCAATGATGGGGCGCTGTTCCACTCACACCGATGATGGGGCGCTATCCCTTCCACTCACATCGACGATGGGGCGCTTTCCCTTCCACTCACACTGACGATGGCGCGCTATCCCTTTGCACTCACACCGACGATGGGGCGCTATTCCTTCCACTCACACCAACGATGGGGTGCTCTTCCTTCTACCCACACCAACAATGGGGCACAGGGGCAGACTGACAACTCATGGGGCCCCCGGGCAATAGGGGATCATGGGGCCCCTGTGTCCTTGCCCAAACAAAAAAGCCTATGAGAAAGGTACCAGGGGCATCTCATGGGGCCCCCTACTGACCCCGGGCCCTCGGGCAGTGCCCGAGTTTCCAAATGGTCAGTTCGCCCCTGATGGGGCACTCTTCCTTCCACCCACACCAACGATGGGGTGCTGTTCTTTCCACCCACACCAACAATAGACCATTATTCCTTTTACTATCACTAACAATGAGGCACTTTGCCTACCACCAACACCGATGATGTGGCACTCTTCCTTCCACCCACACCAATGATGGTAAACTATTCTTTTCAACCACACCAAGGCTGGGGCGCTATTCTTTACACGCACACCAACAATGGGGCGCTGTTCCTTCTCTTATCTCTAACAATGGGGCACTACCCTACCCGTGCCCTCCGCTCCTCACAGGACCTCCTGCTCTCTAGCTCCCTGGTCTCCTCCTCCCACGCCCGATTGCAGGACTTCCCCCATCCTCTGGAACTCCCTACCCCAATCCATCAGACTGTCACCTACCCTCCTCACCTTCAGGCGCACCCTGAAAACCCTCCTCTTCAGGGAAGCCTACCCCAACCTCACCTAACAACTAACCTCCTCCACTCCACCCACCACTCCATCCCCCACAGCCATCTCCTCCTGTGCCACCTTCCCCTCCCTCCTAGATTGTAAGCTCGAAAGAGCAGGGCTCTCGAACCCCTCGTGTAGTGTATTGTTACTGTCTTGTCTCATGTTATGTCCCCCTTGCTACTGTACAGTGCTGAGCATACCCTTTGGCGCTATATACTGTATAATAATAATAATAATTCCTTCCACCAAAAGGAACAATAGGGCACTATTCTTTCTACCAACTCCAACAATGGAACATTATTCCTTTCTCCCACAACGATGGGGCAATAGTCTTTCCAACCACACCAATAGAGCGCTATATTTTCCACTCACACCAACGATGTGGGTGCTATTCTATCCACCCACACCAATGATGGGACATTATTTCTTCTATCACTAACAAAGAGGCATTATGCCTTCCACCAACACCAATGATAGGGCACTCTTCCTACCACCCACACCAAGGATGGGGCACTCTTCCTTCCACCCACACCAAGGATGGGGTACTCGTTCTTCCACCTACACCAACAATGGGGCACTATTCACTCCACAAGCACCAATGATGGGGCACTATTCTTTCCACCCACAATAGCGACGGGGTGCTATGCTTTCCACCCACACCACTGATGGGGCACTATGCTTTCCACCAACACCAGTGATGGAGCACTATGCTTTCCACCAACACCAGTGATGGGGCACTATGCTTTCCATCCACACCACTGATGGGGCACTATGCTTTCCACCAACACCAGTGATGGAGCACTATGCTTTCCACCAACACCAGTGAAGGGGCACTATGCTTTCCATCCACACCAGTGATGGGGCGCTATGCTTTCCACCCACACCAACAATGGTGTGCTACTCTTTCCACCCACACCAACAATATGTCACTATTCCTCCCCTATAACTAATGATGGGGCACTATTCCTTCCACAGACACCAACAATAGGGAACTGTTCTTTCCACCCACACGAACGATGTGGTGCTATTCTTTCAACTCACACCAACAATAGGCTACTGTTCCTTCTCCAATCACTAACAATGGGGCACTATCTCTTCCACCGAAAGCAGCAATAGGGCACTATTCCTTCCATCCACACCAACGATGGGGCACTATTCCTTCCACCCACACCAAAAATGTGGCACTAGTCCTATCCACACCAAAGAGGGATCACTATTCCTTCCATCGACACCAACGATGGGGCACTATTCCTTCCATCCACACCAACGATGGGGCACTATTCCTTCCATCCACACCAACGATGGGGCACTATTCCTTCCATCCACACCAACGATGGGGCACTATTCCTTCCATCCACACCAACGATGGGGCACTATTCCTTCCATCCACACCAACGATGGGGCACTATTCCTTCCATCCACACCAACGATGGGGCACTATTCCTTCCATCCACACCAACGATGGGGCACTATTCCTTCCTTCCACACCAACGATGGGGCACTATTCCTTCCTTCCACACCAACGATGGGGCACTATTCCTTCCTTCCACACCAACGATGGGGCACTATTCCTTCCATCCACACCAAGGATGGGGCACTATTCCTTCCATCCACACCAAGGATGGGGCACTATTCCTTCCATCCACACCAAGGATGGGGCACTATTCCTTCCATCCACACCAAGGATGGGGCACTATTCCTTCCATCCACACCAAGGATGGGGCACTATTCCTTCCATCCACACCAAGGATGGGGCACTATTCCTTCCATCCACACCAAGGATGGGGCACTATTCCTTCCTTCCACACCAAGGATGGGGCACTATTCTTTCCATCCACACCAACGATGGGGAACTATTCCTTCCATCCACACCAACGATGGGGCACTATTCCTTCCATCCACACCAACGATGGGGCACTATTCCTTCCACCCACACCAACGATGGGGCACTATTCCTTCCACCCACACCAACGATGGGGCACTATTCCTTCCACCCACACCAACGATTGAGCACTATTCCTTCCACCCACACCAACGATGGGGCACTATTCCTTCCACCCACACCAACGATGGGGCACTATTCCTTCCACCCACACCAACGATGGGGCACTATTCCTTCCATCCACACCAACGATGGGGCACTATTCCTTCCTTCCACACCAACGATGGGGCACTATTCCTTCCTTCCACACCAACGATGGGGCACTATTCCTTTCTTCCACACCAACGATGGGGCACTATTCCTTCCATCCACACCAAGGATGGGGCACTATTCCTTCCATCCACACCAACGATTGAGCACTATTCCTTCCACCCACACCAACGATGGGGCACTATTCCTTCCACCCACACCAACGATGGGGCACTATTCCTTCCACCCACACCAACGATGGGGCACTATTCCTTCCATCCACACCAACGATGGGGCACTATTCCTTCCTTCCACACCAACGATGGGGCACTATTCCTTCCTTCCACACCAACGATGGGGCACTATTCCTTTCTTCCACACCAACGATGGGGCACTATTCCTTCCATCCACACCAAGGATGGGGCACTATTCCTTCCATCCACACCAAGGATGGGGCACTATTCCTTCCATCCACACCAAGGATGGGGCACTATTCCTTCCTTCCACACCAAGGATGGGGCACTATTCTTTCCATCCACACCAACGATGGGGAACTATTCCTTCCATCCACACCAACGATGGGGCACTATTCCTTCCATCCACACCAACGATGGGGCACTATTCCTTCCATCCACACCAACGATGGGGCACTATTCCTTCCACCCACACCAACGATGGGGCACTATTCCTTCCACCCACACCAACGATGGGGCACTATTCCTTCCACCCACACCAACGATGGGGCACTATTCCTTCCACCCACACCAACGATGGGGCACTATTCCTTCCACCCACACCAACGATGGGGCACTATTCCTTCCACCCACACCAACGATTGGGCACTATTCCTTCCACCCACACCAACGATGGGGCACTATTCCTTCCACCCACACCAACGATGGGGCACTATTCCTTCCACCCACACCAACGATGGGGCACTATTCCTTCCACCCACACCAACGATGGGGCACTATTCCTTCCATCCACACCAACGATGGGGCACTATTCCTTCCATCCACACCAACGATGGGGCACTATTCCTTCCATCCACACCAACGATGGGGCACTATTCCTTCCACCCACACCAATGATGGGGCACTATTCCTTCCACCCACACCAATAATGTGGCATTTTTTCTTCCATCCACACCAACGATGGGGTACTATTTATTCCATCCACACCAAAAATGGGTCATTATTCCTTCCACCCACACCAATAATGTGGCATTTTTTCTTCCATCCACACCAACAATGGGTCATTATTCCTTCCACCCACACCAATAATGTGGCATTTTTCCTTCCATCCACACCAACAATGAGGCACTACTCCACTCTCACCAACACAATTGGAAAGTGGCGAGTGTGGATCGGGAGATATACCTTGCCAAGGAGGTAGGCTATCAGTGGACTCTGATGCTCTACCTTGATTAAGAGAAGTGACAGTGAGGGACCCCGACCCCATGGGTACCCTGACCAGTCTGCGACTACACAGCCTCCTACAAAACAAACTGCGATGTACTGTGTGTTCTGACACCATTCTATCGGAACCCGTGTCAACGTTCTCAGCTCCAGTAGCTCTTCCTTTAGATACGTGAGAAGGCTGGACCCATCAATGAGCCTTGGTCACCTTCTTTGGACCACTTTTGGTAGGTCCTGACCACTGCAGACCAGGAACACCCCACAAGAGCTGCAGTCATGGAACTGCTCTGACCCAGACATCTAGCCATTACAATCTGGCCCATGTCAAAGCTGCTCAAATCCTTACCCTTGCCCATTTTTTCTGCTTTCAACACATCTACTTCAGGGACAATATGTTCACTTGCTGCCTAAAATTTCCCCACCACTTTCAGGTGCCATTGTAAGATCATGCTATTTGCTTTACCTGTCAGTGGTTATAATGTTATGGCTGATAGGTGTACTGTATATATTTACAGCGCCACCTAAAGGCCAGCAGGAGTAGTGCGGCACGTCCGCGGGTATACATGGATGCGGGCTGAGGCGCTCTCAGCTTTGTTGCTGTGTGTGTTGGGGAGGGCTGAGGAAAGAGTCTGAAAAGAAAGAATGGGGGGAGGGGAGAGCGCTTTAGCCTTCACCCTCTCTACAACCACTCTTTCCTCACACACCTTGGAATCCGGTGCGCGCTCCATTATTACACACACACGTCTAGAGAACCCCCTGGCAATGTAGAGGACATGGGCGGCGTATATGAGCCCTGTTCGTCGTTCACTCAGCAGTAGTGTGACTTCTATCTCCAGACGTCAGGGAGAAGGATGTATGAGGAGCCGTGTCTTTGTCTCCTGTTACCTCCCTTCACAATGGCCGGGCCGTGAATGAATGAGCCGGAGCTGGAGCCATGACGTCACCAGGCAGAGCGGCCTAACAACACCTATGTGTGGGAGAGCTCCATTCATAAGAGTGTGCGGGGAGGGAGGAGGACGGGGCGGGGCCTCGTGTGAATGGACGTCGGGGCTCTGCAGTTGCTTCCTGCTGTCACACGTACACTCCATCTCCCATTCACAGAACAGGAGAGCCTGCACGGCCTATTGTCAGCTATCGTGTCATCCTGTCCTCTCTTCTGTCATCACATTCATGGGGGAAAAGAGCAAGCCCTGCTTATCTGGAATGACAGCATTTAACCACTTGATGACCAAGACTTTTTTTTTTTTGCTAGAAAATTTCTTAGAACCCTCAAACAATATCTATTTTTTAAAGCAGAGGCCCTAGAGCAAGGGTGTCAAACTGGCGGCCCTCCAGCTGTTCCCAAACTACAAGTCCCATCATGCTTCTGCTTTTGGGAGTCATGCTTGTAACTATCTATCTTGCAATGCCTCATGGGACTTGTAGTTTGGCAACAGCTGGAGGGCCTCCAGTTTGACACCCTTGCCTTAGAGAATAAATTGGTGGGTGTAGCAATTTTTTTTATGTCATACGATATTTGCGCAGCGGTTTTTCAAACACAATTTTTTGAGAAAAAAACACTTTTTTGAGATTGGATGCAAAAAAAAAATACATAATCCAATTTTTTGATAAATTAGAGGATGGTATGTGGGCAGGACACTGGCCAAATGGGTCTACCTGGCAGTACTAGGGTCGTTGGTTCAAATCCCAACCACTACACCCCCTGCCTGGAGCTTGTATGTTCTTGTGCCTGTGTGGGTTTCCTCCAGGTACTCCAGTTTCCTCCAAAACTCCAAAGACATGCTGGTAGGTTAATTGGATCCTGTCTAAATTGGCCCTAGTATATGTATGAATGTGAGTTAGGGACCTTAGATTGTACGCCCCTTGAGGGTTAGGGACTGATGTGAATGTACAATATATATGTAAAGTGCTGCGTAAATTGAAGGCGCTATATAAGTACCTGAAATAATAAAAGAAGGTTGAGTAAATAGATACCAAACATATCATGCTTTAACCTTCCTGGCGGTCTGATTATGTCAATATTTTTGAATGTCAAAGCAGTACATTGTTTTGCATGGACATTTGTTGTTTTATATTGTAGGCCTGTAATTCTTAGGAATAACTTACTTAAATCTGTCCAAACAAGAGTCTAATACACATCCCAGGTACGATAAAGTTTGAAACACAAAATAATAAATGATAAAATAATAAAAAATAATAGTATAATAATAAATGTAATCCAATAAAGTAATCAAACCAAAAACACTGAAATTTGAACTAGAGCACCAAGTTCGCACATCACTGAGCTCAGTCGCAGAATTGTCGCTCTCGTCAGTTTCAGTGTCTGATGACGAATTTCCCCATGAATCATTATCACTCAATTCTGCAAGTAGTTCTAATTCACAGTCGCTGTTCTCTTGCTGGTCTAAAACCACTTTTGACCTAAAGGGACGCTTTTTGGACGCCATGGATGTTCTCAAGTTTCCAGGCAGAAAGAACAGTAAAAATGCAGGCAGGGCACAGGACAAAGTACTAGGGACAAAATGTATGTGAAATGGTTTGACACAATAATGGAATCCTAACAGATTACAATGTATTGTGTGTATGTCATGTTTTGTTTACTTTTTTGAATCTCCCACCGGTTCTGCCCCCCTGCGTCGTGGCTCTCGCAGGGAAGGGAACCCGGAAGACGGATGCCGGCATCAGCCGGAGGACACAGTGGGAGGACATCGGGGGATCACAGGACAAGGTAAGTTACACTACAGTGTGGCTCGGTGTTACCGTTTTTGGTACTGAAAACGAACCCCGAGCCACACTCGGGATTACCGCCAGGGAGGTTAACACTGTGCATGCCCATGCAATGGCGACAGCAAAAATATTACTTTCCATAGGCGATGCTTTAAACGCCTTTACAGGTAAATCTTTTTTTTTTTTAATGGAGCTGTTTATATTTACCAGAAAAAGAAGTGATTTAAGGTCATCGCTTCCAGTTCCCTATATCATAGAGACGAACAAAGCGGTTCTGGTCTTTGTTCATTTCTATGATCAGCTGGCAAAAGTGCCGGCTGGTTGATCAGGTGTCCCAGTGGGACGGGACAGCCTGATAAAGCCGCAGAAGAGGGGGGATGTCCCCTTCCGCTACTTGTACAAGCAGTCCAGCAGCTAGTTAGCTGCTAGGTTTGCTTGTACAAAAAAGCCAACCATTGGTGCTAAAAAACGGTACCAGGATGATGCTTGCAGCTGCAGGCATCATCCTGGTAGAACCACTTGAAGTCCACCAATGCACAGGTAGTACATCGCTGGTCATCAAGAGGTTAATATATTCAATTCTTTGTGTCCTTATTCCACATGCCTTGTATTTATATTTTTCTGCATAATTACAATAACCTCTTCCTGACTATGGCAGCAGGAAAAGTGGGACTTAATACCCGGTCACATCGGGTGCAACTTGGCATGCAATTTCAATGCCATGCGACTTGCAAATCGTATGCCAAGTCTCACCTTATTGTCCGCAATTAGAGCGATCATATCGGTGCAGTTCCGACTTGGTCAGAGCCGCACCGATTTCTAAATTACTGCATGCACTACTTTTGGTGCGATTTGCATAGACATCTGTGTCACCATACATGTTACAATCTGACCATACAGTCGGCTTTAGAATGACCAAAGCTACATATGTAACATGGTGACCTGCCAAAACTATTCAATTAATTTGTTTTCATTCTGCCAGGCCCTTGCATTACCATGTTGTTGGTAGAGCTAAAAGAGATTGTATAATCAGACTGTAATATGTGCAGTGAGTTTTAGAAACCATAAAAAAAGCCAATAGATCATGCTCCATTAGCTTCTTCCCTGGTCAAAGCAGCCTGGGAAAGTATCAAATGATCCCAAAAGTGATGTAATACATGTCACGTCAGCATTGATTCAGCAGAGGGGAGATCAGCAAATGGAGGTTCACTAATCCCCCCACCATTCCATCTACCAAGCCTGTCCCAGGTGAGACAGTGGAGCCAGGGATACATGGCAGGTGGGGTGGTACACGTAGTGGGGTGTAGAAATGATCAGGAACTTTTACAGCTGCTCAAACCACTTCCACAAGAAAGCCCATTGCCCACAGAGCAAATCTAAATGCACTAGCCACCAGGAGTCTGTTTAAAATCCCCAAAAATGGTGCAGGTTGACAAGTGGTTAAAGGTGAATTAAACCTTTGGTTTATATACACTCACCGGCCAGTTTATTAGGTACACCTTGCTAATACTGGGTTGGACCCCCTTTTACCTTCAGAACTACCTTAATTCTTTATGGCATGGATTCAACAAGGTGTTGGAAACATTCCTTAGAGATTTTGGTCCATATTGACATGAGTTACTGTTGCCTTTCTAACATCTTGAACCAGTCTGCCCATTCTCCTCTGACCTTTGACATCAACAAGGCATTTTCGTCCATACAACTGCCGCTCACTGGATATTTTTTTCAGACCATTCTCTGTAAACCCCAGAGATGATTGTGTGTGAAAATCCCAGAAGATCCACAGTTTTTGAAATACTCAGACCAGCGCGTCTGGCACCAATAACCATGCAACATTCAAAGTCACTTAAATCCCTTTCTTCCCCATTCTAATGCTCGGTATGAACTTCAGCAAGTCGTCTTTACCACATATAGATGCCTAAGTGCATTGAGTTGCTGCCATGTGATTGGCTGATTAGCAATTTGTGTTGCCAAGCAATTGAACAGGTGTACCTAATAAAATGGCCATTGATTGTAGACAGCTGTACACATCCCCTGTGACTCCCAAGCACAGAAATAGGGGCAGTTTATAAAGTGTGCAGTCCTATGCACCCTACGAATTATTGAATGAATGGCACCACATCACCAACATGTATTAATTGTACACCAGACAAGCACCTGGGGATTTTGTCATAAGCCACAGACCATGAGAGGTATTTATTTCTTCTTGGAGGTGACATAACCGCAGCATTAGGAGAGACATTGAGGGGGTGGCGCGCTCATCTTCAAGTTGACTAATGAACCGTATGAGGGGGAATCTCAGTGTTAAACAGATTGAGAGGGACTCTGTACTTACTCCAAAGCAGCAAATTGAGAAGCTGACCAGGCCTGGATCCTCCTATTTCAATTTGAATCCCTTTGAGGTGCTGCAGATTGACCCAGAGGCTACTGATGAAGAACCAAAGAAAAGATTCCGTCAGTACCTTTGTTTGGTGGCTTGTTTCTGAGCCATTTAAGGTGGAGTAGTACCAGTTTGGCAATCTATTTTCCTGGTGAAGACGCATAGAAGGAGCTGTCCCTGTATGCTGAGAGCAGGGGCGGACTGACCATTTGGAAACTCGGGCACTTCCCGAGGGCCCGGGGTCAATAGGGGGCCCCATGAGATGCCCCTGGTACCTTTTTCATAGGCTTTTTTGAGTTTGGGCAAGGACACAGGGGCCCCAAGATCCTCTATTGTCCGGGGCCCCATGAGTTTTCAGTCCGCCTCTGGCCGAGAGGGTCCGGTTTGTGAGGTCTGGAGTGACTTTCCTGTGTGCTGTGTGTGTACCAGTAGAGCCCCCTGTCCCTGACAGAACCCTGATGACCACCAGTGTTTCCCGGATATAATTACATGCTCATTAATATTGCAAGCACACTTCAATTTTATATCACAAGAAGTCAGAAGCACGGAAGTTTGATGCATCATCTTTATTGAACTACCTATTTTTAAAGATATCTTCGATGGTCATCTAATTTATTACGATATATTTTCCAGTATTATTAATCATTAATTGATCACTACTGTATACAGTTCACTAATGTATATATTTGCCACTTGATACACTTAATTGATTATCCATTCACGTTTTTTCTCGTCACTCATTTGATGACACTTTCTGTTACACTTACCTAGCGCATTCATTTGCGCCTTTTCATGCACTTGTCACTTTCTCATCGATTTTAATATTTAGCGCTGCATTTTATGTTTCCAGGTAATAAAACTACTGTAGGCAACGTATCGAAAAACACAACATGTGTATTAATGCTAGTTACAGACTTGCATCGTAGCTTAGTTCCAGTTTAATACACAGGACTCTCTGTATAGGCTAGGGTTTGTAGCCAAATATTATCTCACAATGACAGGAAACAGAAAAAAAGGAAACCGTTTCTATAATTTGCATAGTTTATTCTTATCTTTCTGCGTGCAGTGTAAATTATGACACAGTCAGTTAAAATAGTTTGCATGTTATTTTGATGATTAAAAAAAACACAGTAGTCATTGTCCAGAAATAGAGCACACATATAGATCATTAATTATGTGCCTCTTCCTATGTAATAAGGAGTGTCACTCATTCAAAATGAAACTTAACACAGTATAATGTTTTTCGTGGCTTTATTCCATTCATGTTTAGAATTTAGTTAAGTGTTTGGCTTCACAATACCATAATGGGTAAACAGTTAGATCGATTTGCATAAAATGATTGATGAGAAATTTCTTCCATTAAAGTATTACACGTTACATTTGTAAGTAGTCACTGTGAGGCTTTCATGAATCACTGTTCCATGTTGTGGCCATAACTGGCTATTATTAACTTTGTCTCAGTGGTCACTGCAAGAAAAAAGCTAGCCCTAGACGATTCTTTTTTTTTGTTTTATTTAGCCTGCGGGCTGAATGTAAAATAATTAACTGATTTCTCCATTTACAGGTGTATAAGAGGATCCTCCCTGCTGACACATTGTATTCTGATTGTGGGATTTTTCACTGTCAGAATACACTGATTAGCGGCTGCAGCAGACAGATTGAGAAAAAAAAATTCCAACAAGCCTGTTTGACAGAAGTCGATCTAACAATTGACTTGTTGAACAGGCACAGCCACACATGGATCTAAATTTGTCCAGCCCCTGCTGAGCCGGCAAAATTTTGATCCATCTATGGCTAGCTTAACACATATGCTAGTGAACACTTGGGCTGCATTCACACTTGAAATGAGCATCGTTGGTCATTTTTACAGGCTTTTTTTTCATTTTAACGTAATACTAAAGTTTCGTTTAAAAAGCAAAAAAAAACCAAAACATGTCAACCTGCTCTGTACAGTAGTTTTGCATAGAGTAGCCCTGATCCTCCTCATTGTGGGTCCCCCACCGGTGTTTCTCTTTCTCGAGCAGTGCCCCAAAAGAAAGCTGCTTGCCCTGGGGGCACTACTGCATGCTTGTTCCCGAGTCGCCGAAGCTCGGCCTCGTCCCCCTGCTTTCTCCTCATTGGCTGTGATTGACAGCAGCGAGAGACAATGGGCTCCTGCTTCTGTCTCAGCCAATGAGGAAGAAGAGTCCCCATACAACCAAGGCTATTGTGAAAATTGCTGGATTGGAAGGGGCTCAGGTAATGATTGAGGGAGGGGGTCCGCTGCACACCAAAGTTTTTTTTTACCTGCATGAAATAAAATAACCATGAGCCTTTGGAACCACTTTAAGTGTTTTCACAGGTATTTTTTCTATTGTTTTTGCAGGCACTTTTAAGTTTTTTTTTTTAAATATTGGTAGCCAATGGAAAGGTAAAGCTAGTGGAAATTCCAAACTGGGAAAACAAGGGTGAAAAAAATATGATAAGCGTGTTTTCACATGTTTTTCATTGAAGTCCATTGGAGCCAAAACTGCTTGATGTTTCAGGACACATTCACACTATGTAGCATATCACACATATGCATGCTATCATGCATAGGGCAGCTCATTCATTTCAATGGCCTGCTCTAAGAGTGTTAAACACAGCTAAGAAGCTCAAGCATTTTTTCAAGCACATTTTGCTGCACATTCACACACTACACAAATGTAAATGCTGCCTGAAGCTTGTAGTTTAAGGCTTCATTCAAACTTGTGTAGTGTGAGATCACATGCAAAATTGCTTGTCACATGTTATGTTCCTTTTATTGTTAGTTCCTCCCTAAATGCAACAATAAACATTCAGTTTTGCATGCCAAAAATGCTTGGCAAAATGCACTGTTAATGCAAAAAGCTAAAAAAGATATTCAAGCTTCTTTGCTGCTTTTGTCACGGGTAAAGCAGCCCACTGAAATGAATGGGCTGCCATATATGCATCGCACTTAAACGTGCTTACAGTATGTATGACATGCTACATAGTGTGAATGGGGGATAAAAGAAACTCATGGATTTTTTATAGCTAAAAGCTTCAAGCAACACTACACTCAGGTGTGAATGGGCACAATTGCAAACCATGGAATTTTGGATATTCATTGCTTTGGATGTTCAATCTACAAAACACAGGTGTGAATGAGGTGTACTAGCCCTATGAATGTCTCCAGATCTATTTAGGCAAATATTACCAAACAACTGTTGGGACAATGAACATTTTGACATATGTATTGTATAACAATGTGAATATGAATATGCTAATACCAGTATTCCCAAAAGGTGTAAAGGCATATTATTTACATGTTTTTGGTAAGGGTATTCACTCCTTACACCATAGATGTGGACACAGTGTTTCACATGCTGTTTTTGGATGCATATTTTTCACTCCATTGATTCACTGGCACTGTTTTGACACTTTCACTTTTTTCACTGTTTGTGATCACGCATGGTTGTTTGCGTTTATCACATCTGTTTCATTTATATTTTATTTAAGATAATGCAGTATGTGATTTTTCTTTTTATGTTGAGGTTTCTTTGTGAGCAATTGAAAGGCTGAATATGAAGATCGATGATTGAAGTTGGCACAGAGTGACTTTTATAACATTATTTAATTTTATTTCTTATCTATTTTTGGACTGTTATATATGTATAATTATTTTTTTTATATATTTGTGTGATATATACTTTTGGGAATATTGGTATTAGCATATCCATATTCACAGTTTTTACACTTTTTGGGGAAAAGTGTAACTTTATGCTATTTATAGCCTTATTGTACTGAATTATTCAAGGGATACCGTAAAATTCACATATATTATTGTACAACAATGCCTTCAAATTACGCTAGTCAAAAGTTTGTAAGGTAGAACATAGTGCAACAGTCATAAATATATAAAATACATTATGGTGTGTTGTTTTGTCCAGAAAGATTGCAGTCTTGAAGTACTTGAGGTATGGGAAGCACAGTGGCTAAATGGTTAGCACTTCTGCCTAGCAGTCCTAGGGTCGTTGGTTCGAATCCCAGCCATGGCACCTCCTGCCTGGAGTTTGCATGTTCTCCCTGTCCCTGCGTGGGTTTCCTCCAGGTACTCCGGTTTCCTCCCACACTCCAAAGACATTCTGGTAGGTTAATTGGCTCCTGTCTAAATTGACCCTAGTATGTGTATGTATGAATGTAAGTTAGGGACCTTAGATTGTACACCCCTTGAGGGTTAGGGACTGAAGTGAATGTACAATATATACATGTAAAGCGTTGCGTAAAAATTGACAGCTCTATATAAGTACCTGAAATAAATAAATACTTGTTTGTAAAGTGAATATGCTGGACCTCAAATTGATCTGAGCCTCAATTATTGGGCATAGACAAATGAAGAGTTTAGATCGTGAATAGTAGGCAAAGCTATGGCCTGACACTGACTTGAGGAAACTATGCAAGTTTCTCAGGAGAATATATGACTAGTGCAAGCACAATTATAATGGTGATAGCCACTGGAAATCTTAAATAAGGAACTTCAAACAGCTTGGTCACACACAGCACATGGTTAAGAGATGGTTGGCTGGAAAGGGGCACACAAGGAGGAAAGTTAAAGCTGAACATGTGGCAGCAGGCTGTGAACTTGACGCAATAACAGGCAGTCTTGAAAAACTATATGGGATTAAGATCTGAAACTGTGTGCAATCCACATATTTTACAAATGGTTACAGATCTTTTTGCACATGAACATTAACATCTAACAATTCATTAAGCAGTTCACATAGTAATAATTGGTTAGCCTAGATCAGGGGTGGGCAACTGTGGCCCTCCAGATGTTGAGGAACTACAAGTCCCATCATGCCTTTGCCTTTGGAAATCATGCTTGTAACTTTCAGTTTTGCAATGCCTCATGGGATTTGTAGTTCTACAACAGCTGGAGGGCCACAGTTGCCCACGTCTGGCCTAGATGATAGAAAACGTAACCTCAAAGAGACCTACATTTAGGCCTCTTTTACACTGGAGATCTGATCAGGTCTACCTGTCAGTTTTTCAGGCAGACCTGATCAGATGGTCTATTCACCCCTATGGACAGGCAGGTTTAAATGGATTTGTGTCTGTTTACACCCACCTATCTCCGGGTCCGATCCAGGCTGGTCATTAAAACAGAAGGGCACCTGTCCCCTTTCACCTAGGTCAGTGGTCGGCAAGCCGCGGCTCGCGAGCCACATGCGGCTCTTTACAAACTTTAATGCGGCTCTCCTGTGTGCCGGGCGGCCGCCCGAGAAGAGGGAGGGGAGCGGGCGCCCGGCACACAGAAGAACCGCATTAAAGTCAGGACTCTGCAGCTGTCAGGATGTAGGCGGGGCAGCCAGGATGTAGGCGGGGCAGCGTGACGAACTCCTCTCCTCTCACAGTCCGCCCTGAAGACCGGAACGGCGCGAGGAACACGCGGAGCAAAGGTAAGTGAATTAACACAATATGGGGAATGAATTACTATAGGGGGGATGAATTACTATAGGGGGGGTGAATTACTACATGGGGGATGAATTACTATATGGGGGATGAATTACTATATGGGGGATGAATTACTATGGGGGATGAATTACTATATGGGGGATGAATTGCTATGGGGGATGAATTACTATATGGGGGGTGAATTACTATAGGGGGGGTGAATTACTATATGGGGGATGAATTACTATATGGGGGATGAATTACTATGGGGGATGAATTACTATGGGGGATGAATTACTATGGGGGATGAATTACTATATGGGGGATGAATTACTATGGGGGATGAAGTACTATATGGGGGATGAATTACTATGGGGGATGAATTACTATATGGGGGATGAATTACTATGGGGGATGAATTACTATATGGGGGATGAATTACTATGGGGGATGAATTACTATATGGGGGATGAATTACTATATGGGGGATGAATTGCTATGGGGGATGAATTACTATATGGGGGATGAATTACTATGGGGGATGAATTACTATGGGGGATGAATTACTATATGGGGGATGAATTACTATATGGGGGATGAATTACTATGGGGGGTGAATTACTATGGGGGATGAATTACTATATGGGGGATGTATTTTCAGTTTTAAAAATGTGGCTCTCAAAATAATTTTCAATCGTGGTTTTGGCGAGATTTGGCTCAGTTGAAAAAAAAGGTTGCCCACCACTGACCTAGGTGGATCGGAGGGTAGTCTCGTGTAAACGCACAGTGGAGTCCATTTACTCCCGACCACCCTTAGAGCAAACTGAGCAGATACAGACCTGTCATTTGCCCACTTTGCTCTGATCAGCAGTGGATCTGTGAGCGGAGTCTGCCCCATCTGAAAGGGGCCTTACAGGACAGCACAAGGACAGAAAAAGTAGAACAGATTACAGGATCAAAATTAGTTAAATCCATAAAACAAAGTTTCATTTATAAGAGACAAAGTGTGCAGAAAGATAATGAATTCTATAAAAAAAACTTGCAACATTGAAGCATGCAAACAGGGCAGCACCATCTAACACTCAATGTGGAGATATGTTAACTTTGTCCTTATTTCAATCAGGGTCAAACAATGTTGATGTTTGCAACATGAGCTGGCCTTAGCTGCAGAAACACAACTGTCATTGGGACAGGTTGTCAAATTACAAGCAATACCAGAGCTTAAGCCTTATACCA
Source organism: Staurois parvus (assembly GCF_062004578.1). Classification (NCBI taxonomy): domain Eukaryota; kingdom Metazoa; phylum Chordata; class Amphibia; order Anura; family Ranidae; genus Staurois; species Staurois parvus. The sequence continues at coordinate 6,427,894 of NW_028317887.1, forward strand.
AAACAAAAAGTACAGTTTGTAATCAATATGGAAAATAAAGAATCAGGTAACTAGCTGTCACCTCTGAAGCCTTGTACACATGTACTGAAATTCGGATGGTTAAGCAGATTTCAGTACATGTGTACCACTGTCTGTTCTCTAAAGACTGGCTTCTGTCAGACGGTCTTGCTAGAAAACCAGCATTCGATTACTGCATGCAGCCAATAGCTGCAGAGCTGATCAGTGTATTCTAATGGGGGAATACAACAGAACAGCAGAAGACATCCCTGTATCAACATCGCTTTTGTTGATGTGGGGACAGGGGCAGACTGACAACTCATGGGGCCCCCGGGCAATAGGGGATCATGGGGCCCCTGTGTCCTTGCCAAAACTCAAAAAAGCCTATGAAAAAGGTACCAGGGGCATCTCATGGGGCCCCTACTGACCCCGGGCCCTCAGGCAGTGCCCGAGTTTCCAAATGGTCAGTCCGCCCCTGTGTGGGGATCTGTCAGGTTTGTATCATTCAACCTGTTAACTGAATGAAAAAAAATGTACAGGTATGCTCAGCTTAAGTGAGACTAAACCTAGATCACAGCTAGGCCAATTTGCACATGCACTGGAAGACAAATAATTGTTTGTTGTACAGATATCAGTTTGCACTTCCAGGGCAGGTATCAGGGCAGAGCTTTGTCTGTCAGGATGGGAATCCTTTATCCTAGAAGGAACAAAACCTGTTGCTTTAGCTGGTTTAAATGTAGTAGCTGTAATTAGGCTTTCATTTGTAAGTCACTTATGTAAAGTCCATCTAAATCTAATAATTCATTAAATACTACTCTCTCCACCCAAGGGTGGCTACTCTGCTCTTCCTTAGATAAGCAGCCACCTGTTGGTCACCAGGGATTTATAGAGTTCAGGGGTGTGTAATGCAAAGAGTCAGGAGTAAGTATCACATAGAGTGCTGTTTTCAGCATTATGTAAGACACAAAATGCAGCTGTCAAGTGTGTGTAACTCATCTTGTGACTGGGTCAGGAGAGTGCAAAAATCCCCCTGCAAGCAATACTCTCCTTCACTTTTCCCTTTTGGCAAAAATCCCCTCCCTTCTCCCAAAAAACATCCAGAACTGATCTGCACCCCTTCCCTCACTCAAACTCCCTATGCAAGCCAAAATTCTCCTCTAACAAAAATCCAAAAATCCCCCTTCCTTCATCTACAAAGTCCCCTAGCTAAAATCCCCTCCCAACACAAATCTTGGCCCCCCCCCATTCAAAATCTTCCCTCCCAGCACAATTTCTGCCACTGCCAGTACAAATTCTCTCTCCTCTCCAAATCCCCACATTCAACACAAATGGGCCTCCCGAAATACAAATACTCTTCTTTCTCAAATTTCCCTTCCAGCACAAATCCTTTTCCCTCAAAATCCCCCCCTTTTAGCAAGACCACCCCACCATCAAATCCCAGCACAAATCCTCTCTCCTCCCTGCACGAATCCTAACCCTCCAAAAGACCCCCTTCTAGTAAGCACGAATCCTCCTGCCCCCACCACAAATCTTTGTTAGTCCTCTCAGATCATTATGTCCCTTAATACAATTTCCCCCTCCCTCCCTGAACTCACAGACCTCAGATACAGTAGGGCAGAATGCCAGGGGATGTCCTTCCTCCAAAGCTCCCTTTCGTATTGCGTCATGTGACACTTCGGAGCTGTGGAGGAGATTAATGGAAGCCTCCCTTGGCTCTAAAGTGTTTTGCTCTGATGGGCAGCCAGCAGGGAGATATTCTAGCTGCTTGTTTGGTGGGTGATGTAAGTGATGGGGACCCAGGGTACCCTGCAAGAGATGCAGGGTATGTGGACAATACTGGCTGCAATATATTACATTTTTGTTCTTGCGTTTAAGGCCTGGTTGACACTAGTGCAATTTCATATGCAGTTTGAGTTACACTGAAACTCATTACAAGGGAAATCACATTGTTTTCAATAGTGCCTGTTCACATCAACGCAACGCTACATGGCGTGATTTTGGAAAAGGGTTCTAGAATGCAATTCCAATGCAATTTCGGCCCATAGAATATGCACACCACATCCAAAATGCCACCAAGTCACACTACATAATCTCACTGAAAATTTGATCACAGTAGTTTGATCCTAGTCTAAGTACACTTTAAGGTCTACAAAAATAAGATTCTACTAACTCATTATCACAACAAAAAAGCTCTCTTTACTGTCAGGAAATGTATATCTGAAATGCAGTTTGAAGTTTATTGTAATTTATTTCAATCCGAGATGAAAATTTATGGGAATAAAAAAAGAACAAAACTGATGAATATGCAGAGCTTATTATTTCTATTGTTTCTATGCACTGTAGGGTCCTATTTCTATCATATACCAGAGTACATACTCTTAGTAGAGTGTGGGAGCATTTTTTTTATGATTCTACACTAATAAGACCTAACAATAGCTCAGGAAGGGAGCAAATCTGATAAAAGTAGTGTATTGGGCAAACTGCCAGACAAGGATTTTAAAATATGCATTGATTTCTATCTAAACATATTTTATATCTAAGCTGGCCATAGATGGATTGAAATTCATTTGGTTCAGCTCAATTTCAATCTATGTGTGGGCATCCTTGTTCGACCAAATTTAATCATTAGATTGACTTTTGTTAAGTAAGAATGTTGGAAATGTTTTGTCAATCAACGCCTGCAACAATCGATCAGTGTGACCTGACAGTGGAGAGTCCTGCTCTCAGAATACAATGTTCCAGCGGGGGATTCACCCATTTACATTGTTTGTGTGGATGGAGCAATTAGTCTGTTTCTTTGTGTTCAACCTACTGATCGAACGAAAAAAGAACTACCGTATTTTCCGGCATATAAGACGACTTTTTAACCCATGAAAATCTTCTGAAAAGTCGGGGGTCGTCTTATACGCCAGTATACGGCGAGCCGGTGTCAGGGCGGCACTTTTTCGGGGGGGTGGCTCGGTGCCGCCCCCCCTTCCAACGGAAGAGACACTAAGTACAGGGGCGGGCAGGGGGCTGCTGTTTCTTACCTGGCTCTGGTCCCGGTCCCACGATGATCCGGTCCGGGAAGTGCAGCCGCTCCTTCATTCTGCCTCCTCGCCGGTGATTGGGCGCCAGAACTGTAGCTCAGGAAAGGCACACAGGTGGCCTATCACCGGCGAGGAGGTGGAGCCGAGCCGCCCCGCGAAAATCGAGTGAGAGAGCGGCCGGTAAGTGTGCAGCAGCACCATGCTGGAACACTATTGGCACTATTCCCCCCCCCCCCACTGACACCAATGATGGGGCACTATTCCTACCCCACTGACACCAACGATGAGGCACTATTCCTCCCCCCCCACTGACACCAATGATGGGGCACTATTCCTCCCCCCCCACTGCCACCAATGATGGGGCACTATTCCTCCCCCCCCACTGCCACCAATGATGGGGCACTATTCCTCCCCCCAATGACACCAATGATGGGGCACTATTCCTCCCCCCACTGACACCAATGATGGGGCACTATTCCACCCCCCACTGACACCAATGATGGGGCACTATTCCACCCCCCACTAACACCAATGATGGGGCACTATTCCACCCCCCACTGACACCAATGATGGAACACTATTCCTTCCCCCACTGACACCAAAGATGGGGTACTATTCCTCCCACTGACACCAATGATGGGGCACTATTCCTCCCACTGACACCAAAGATGGGGCACTATTCCTCCCACTGATACCAATGATGGGGTACTTTTCCTGCCACTGATACCAATGATGGGGCACTATTCCTGTCACTGATACCAATGATGGGGCGCAATTCCTGCCACTGATACCAATGATGGGGCGCTATTCCTCCCACTGACACCAATGATGGGGCGCTATTCCTCCCACTGACACCAATGATGGGGTGCTATTCCTTCCACTGACACCAATGATGGGGTGCTATTCCTCCCACTGACACCAATGATGGGACACTATTCCTCCCACTGACACCAATGATGGGGCACTGTTCCTCCCACTGACACCAATGATGGGGCACGATTCTTCCCACTGACACCAATGATGGGGCACTATTCCTCCCACTGACACCAATGATGGGCCACTATTCCTCCCACTGACACTAATGATGGGACACTATTCCTCACACACTGACACTAATGATGGGGCACCATCATTGGTGTCAGTGGGGGGAATAGTGTCCCATCATTGGTATCAGTGGGAGGAATAGTGCCCCATCATTGGTGTCAGAGCGAGGAATCGTGCCCCATCATTGGTGTCAGTGGGAGGAATAGCACCCCATCATTGGAATACCATACTGAAATAGCATACCATATTGAAATCAAGACTAGAAGGGCATTCTATAGGTGAAGGTCCACTTCATTAGTCCCTAGTCTCTTTCATAATATGATAGCATTTCAGTCCCAAATTAATATTGGTGTTGTACAAAAAGTGCTCAGAATGAAATCTGGCCAGACACCTTGTATGGATATTAGATTTTGCGGGGCCCTGGTTCACATCTTTAACTGATGACTAGATCAGTGCTTTGTTTTAAAAGACAGTGATAGTTTTTATTTTATTTAATTAAAAAAATGTTGAAGAGGACTAAACTATAAAATGCACACAGATTTAAGAAACAGTCATTATTATGCACAGTAATTGAAGGACAGCCATTTAAAGATGAAAACACTGCAGTGAATCAGGAATAATACATTATGCATTTTTAATAAACATCCTGCATTAAGAGAAAATAATCATTAAAAATTAAGCATTTTTTAATTTGGAATACCTGGTACATAGTGCTAATACAAATCTAATTCTTTATTCTGAAAAGCATTTTTTATGTTTTGCTCATATAACTGTCACCCCCTGTTTGATGTTTGACATACCTGTAAGGATACCAAGTGATGGTATCCTGTAGGGCAGGTGTAAACAGTTATGTGTGGTTCTGCAAAGGGGAACACCAAACTCTCAACTAAGTGAAAATAATGTGATTTATTAAGAAAACAGCAATATAAACGTAACAATCAATACAAACATCAGAATACACCTAAAAATACAAAAACCCAGTGAACCTCTTAAAAGTGAACCTAACCAGTGTAAATGAAGCCAGTTAAAGTAAACACAAGCAAACCTCCTAAACTAACTGACAGCAAGATAAATAGGACTAGCAGAATCAAGCTGAGGAGCATAGGAATAGTAAGCCAGAATAGGAAGAAGGTACATGGGTGAAAGTACAAGCAGGATCAGGGTAACGGGTTACAGTTACAGGCAGGGGCGGACTGACAACTCATGGGGCCCCCGGGCAATAGGGGATCATGGGGCCCCTGTGTCCTTGCCCAAACTCAAAAACTTCAAATGAAAAAGGTACCAGGGGCATCTCATGGGGCCCCCTACTGACCCCGGGCCCTCGGGCAGTGCCCGAGTTTACAAATGGTCAGTCCACCCCTGGTTACAGGAATAAAGCACACAGGCAAAACACAGAGGCAATGTGGAAAGCTAGAAGAGGGCCTAAATACCCTCCCATTAGCCATCATCAGGTGGGAACTAATTTCTGGGTTCTGCTGGCTAATGGGAGACACCCGTTGGGCACCAGGACTACACCTTTCAGGTCCAGGATGCATGATGCCACCAGCAGGTGACCCAGTTCCCTCCTCTTAAGAGTGGCCTCCAGATGCTCCAACCAGCCATGGCCATACAAGTCTATATGAAAGATCCACATACCAAATAGGTCCAAAAAGAAAATCTACCATCATAAGAGTCTGAAGATGTACCAGATTCCATACCAAAAGAATCTGGTAACTGGCAGGATGGTCTGCATTGGGGTTTAATAACAGGCTAGATACCCCACTGCCATAGTCTGTCAACTGACTCGACATCCTGCCACTGGAATATGGCAACTGGCTGGGCATCCTGTCAGCTGGATTCTCAAAGTGTTAGGAAACCCAACACTTTAAGTCCCTCAAAGCAGCATGTACTCCAATGCTGGGATACCATAGGATATCCAAAGGCTTAATACTGGGGTCATTTGCCACAGCAGGAATCCTGATGCCAGGGTGTTTCATCAAAACTGGATAGCTTACCTAGATCTTCTGCACATCTGGTCTATCTAGGACACTGGCTACCCAACCTGGGACCCCTAATGCACCTGGAGTCGCAGCAACTGCATCTGGGTCATGGAAAGGTACTAATGGTACTCTGCCATCACCAAGAAGATCGCTACTAATAGGGCTGTTATGGCAACTGCAGCTACGAGTTACAGAGGGAGTGTCCAGACCACCAGGCTTTGGCACAACAGGAGTAATATACTCTAAAAGAGACTTAAACAAGGCAGCTAATGAATCTTAGGCCAGACAAGCAAGCCATGCAAAAAACACATGACAAAAAAAATGGAAACTTGGAAGTATCAGACTCATTAGTTGGCGGTAACCTTAGTATCAGAGTCTGAATGGGCAACAGGCAAAGAACCAACAGATTCCAGCTGGGCAGCAGGCAGAGGTTCAGCATAGCCTGACAAAGCAGCAGGCAGAGGATCAGCAGAGACTGGAATGTCAGCAGACAGAGGATGAGTGCAGGAGGCAGAGGATCAGCAGAGTCTGGCTGGGCAACATAGAGAGGATCAGTAGAGTCTGGCTGGACAGCAGGTAGAGTTTTATCAGACACTGGCTGGGCAGCAGGCAGAGTATCATCAGAGACTGGCTGGGCAGAAGACAGAGGATCATCAGAGACTGGCTGGGCAGAAGACAGAGGATCATCAGAGACTGGCTGGGCAGCAGACAGAGGATCATCAGAGACTGGTTGGGCAGCAAGCAGAGGATAATCTGACTGACTGAGCGGCAAGCAGAAGATCAATGGAGACTGGATTAGAAGAGTTAGGCTCGGCAGCAGGAGCATGAGCAGTGGAAACTGGCGGGGCAGCAGGCAGAGGATCAGTTAGGCTGGGAAACAGACAAAGAAATAACGGAGACAAGCTGGGCAGCAGGCAGAGAATCATCAGAGACTGGTTGGGCAGCAAGCAGAGAAACAGCGGACACTGGATGGGCCTCTGGCAGAGGATCAGCAGATGTGGCAAGGCAGCATACAGCGGATCAGTGGACACTGGATCAGCAGAATCTGGCTGGGAGGCAGGAATAGTATCAGTGTAAACAGGCTGGGCAGCAGGCACAGGATCAGAGAAGACTGGATCATTGGAAACAAGATGGGCAGCATGCACAGGATCAGTGGAGACAAGCTGGGCGGCAGGCAGTTGACATAGCCTGGCTACAGAACTGAAATATGAACAAGGTGCATGACTTCTGGAATGTTTATAAAGTTCATCGTTTTGGGAACAGAGTTAAGTTGCAAGGCTACTGAGGCAAGGTCAAGCAAAGTGGCTTTGAGCAATGGTCAAAGACCTCCCTTAGCCGAGTGAGGAAGTCTATCTCAAGGATGGATGGAACTTCTTAGAAAGACAAGGGTAGATGGTATTGCCATAGAGAAAGACTGGGTGCTTAGAGTCCAAACCGTAGAATTTCAGCAGTCAGGGCAGAGGCTGAATCAGAAGCAGATTGGCTTAAAGCTGTAATGGCAACAGGCTGAACTAAAATGACTGCTGCAGAGACAGGCAGAACTGGAGCAGCTGGCATGGAAGCAGGCTGGACTGGATTAATGGACACATGCTGGACTGGAGCTGCTGACACAGGAACAGACAGGACTATAGTGGAAGGCATTGGAATAGCCTGAACTGACCCTGCTGACATTGAGGCAGGCTGGACTGAAGCAGCAGGCACTGGAACAGGCTGAACTGGAGCAGCTGGCACTGGAGCAGTTGACAATTGAACAGGATGGACTGGAAGAGCAGGCATGGAGGAAGGCTGGTCTGAGGCAGCAAGCATGGAGGCAGGAGCTGGCACAGGATCTGGTTGAATAATGGTTGAGCCAGGAGTGGACAGTGACAGAATTGTGTGGGGTGGAAATACATTTTATTTCTTTTGGATACTGGAGTCCAAAAGATCAAACAAGGTTCCAATCAGGTTATTCTGTTGGCAAAAAAGTTGGAACAACATTGAGAAACTGGGAGAGAAAAGTAAAAGCTGCAGAATAAGGTGCATGAGGAATTGCCACTGGCAATGAGGCTGTGGAGAGGAACTTCGGTTGGCTGATTACATGGACTGTATAGGCAGTGTAAGCAGGAACAAGAGGCTGTGCAGTAGGGTACTAATATATGGTTGGGAGTAAAATGTACTGAGTTGCAGCTGTAGTTGCTGTGGGTAAAGCAGAAGAACATTTTTGAACATGCTGGTGTTTGCGAGGCAGGAGGAGATTAGTGTAAGTTAACTAAGGCTACAGATCATATGTCAAAACTTGCAATACCTTTGTCTTACTATAGAATGTTTCACATTGATACAATCCAGCTGTCAGGATCGGGATCTGAACCCAGAACCCCTGCTACATCCAGCAGTGGCTCTACTTGCTTAGCCACCTGAGTTGCTGGACAGTACAGTGATCCCATGGACAATCCTGCCTCGTGCCTTGTTTCTGGTGAGCCTTGATCGCTTGCTCCTTCCATAAACTTCTTATTCATGGTTTGTCTGAACATTTTTTCAACTTACTTCCCCCCCCGTAACATCCACTCCTCCAATTCTGGACTTCTTTTTGTCACCCCTACAGGAAGATAAATCATAACAAGGACAGAAACATAGCAAAGAAGGTCTTGCTCATTAGTATATTCATTGATGTATTTGTTTAGCTACAACAGTACAGTCTCATTAAAGTGCAATTCAACAGATTTTACAGAGAATACATGGATAAACACTAATTACACTACAAACACATTTTGCATCAAATATTCTGGAAATATAATTTGACATTTACCATTCTGCTGAGTACTGCAGCTCCTGCAGTATACAGATGTCAGTAGGATGCATTGCAGTGTACTGAGGTCAGTAGAATGTAGAGCAGTGTACAGAGGTCAGTAGGGCAAGAGACAGAGATTAACAGAATAGAGGACAGGGGGTCAGAAGGGCAGAGGACAGAGGGTCACCAGGGAAGAGGATAGGGCATTGTGCATTGGAGAGGATTCAATAGAGCAGAGAACAGGGTGTCAGCAGGCGGTGGGCAGGGGTCAGCAGGGCAGAGTACAGGGGTCAGCAGGGCAGAGTACAGGGGTCAGAAGGGCATGGTCAGTCAGCATGGCAGAGTACAAAGGGTCAGCATGGCAAAGTAAAAGAGGTGAGGAGTTCACAGAAGAAGGGTCAGCAATACAGAAAGTCAGCTGTGCAAAGAACAGGAGTCAGCATGCCACAGTACGAGAGGTCAGCCAAGCACAGTACAGGGTTCAAGAGGGCGTAGTACAGAGGGTTAGCTGGGCACAGTAAGGCGGTCAGAAGTGCACAGTACAGCGGTCGGCATGGCACAGCATGGGGGTCAGCATGGTAAAATACAGGGGTCAGCATGTCAAAGTACAGAGGGTCAGCTGGGCACAGTACAGGGGTCTAGAGTGAATGGTACAGAAAGTCATCTGGGCACAGTAAGGGGGGCTGTAAGGGGAGGGCACCATACAGGGGTCAGGAGGGCACAGTATGGAGATCAGGAGGGCACAGTACAGGGGGGGTCAGGAGGGCAAAGTACAAGGTTTAAGGAGGGCACAGTATGGGGTCAGGAAAGCACAGTACAAGGGGTCAGCATGACACTGAACAGGAGGTCATCCGGGTACAGTACGGGGGTCAGGTGGGCACAGTACAAGGGTCAGGAGAGCACAGTATAGGGGTCAGCATGGCACAGAACATGCGGTTATCTGGGTACAGTACGGGGGTCAGGAGGGCATAGTACAAGGGGCAGGAGGGCACAGTACAGGATGTCAGGAGAGCACAATCAGGAAGTCAGGAGGGCACAGTACAGGGGGCAGGAGGGCACAGTACAGGAAGTTAGGAGGGCACAGTACAGGGGGTCAGGAGGACATAGTACAGGGGGCAGGAGGGCACAGTACAGAGAACAGTGATCCATAGTAAAGAAAGTTACCTCAAGGAGGGCAACACATGGAAGCTGCTTTCACAGATCTTACTTATTTTGGCACCTGTCAGTGAGCTAAATATACAATCCAGAATGACTGTAAGGGACCACCTGGCAGCACCTCTAGCAATCCACTGATAGGGCCTCCCCAGAGCGCGGAGTCTAAGTTCCAGAGCACTTGTTCACCAGGGCCCCTGATGGTGGGGATGGACTTGGAGCGCTCCGAGACCAGGTCGCAGCTACTGGATATCCCTACCAGTGGTAGAGGAGTCTGCCAGAGGCTCCCGCAGGGTGAGAGTCTGATGTGAGGGGACCAGGGGGTCCTAGAGGGATGGATGGATGGAAGAGCGAGAGCTAAGTCAAACAAGCCGAGTCGGTAGCCGGGGGGTCGGTGCGGTACAAAACAGTAGGCAAAGAATGATCGGGTCACACGCCAGGTCAGTAACAGGAGATCAGAGCTAAAGGGGAACATCCAGGAGCGAAGTCAGACAAGCCAAGGGGTCAGGATAGGAGAAGGCAGCAAGGTCAGACAATCCGGATCAATAGTACTCACAACACAGGTATCAGATAACAGGAATCGCAGAAAGACCCTTCGGCAACAAGTGTCTGTGCAGGGCTGGTTTAAGTAGCCCGCCCTGCACCTGACAGGCGCAGCCTAGGTCCTAGTGCCTGCCCAGTACTGTCATAGACGACGGGTGCGCCTGGGTCCTAGCGCCGTGCTGCCTGCATGTCTTGACAGACACCTACACATGTGTAGACCCATGCGTCGCGACGGTTCCTGACAATGACATTTTACCCCTCTACTCCCCCCAAAAGTTTCCAGCACTTTTCTGGTGCTTTACAGGGGTTAAGGAAGAACCCCTGAGGTGGAACATCTTACTACTGCTGCTGCTTGTGTGGGTGGGATGTGTGCTGTGCCAATCAACTGGGATAAATAGGAGAGGAGGTCCAGAGGGGATTGGAGCAGTACACCTCCTGCCCACACAAGCAGCAGGATAAGTAAGGTGCTCCACTTTGGGGGGGTTTCCTTAACTCCTGCAAAGTGCTGGAAGAGCGCCAGAAACTGCTGGGGGGGGGGGGGAGTAAAGGGGGAGGGGGTTAGGGGAGATCTCATTCATTATTATATATTTAGCCCAATGACAGGTTGATGCTGTCCCCATGACCCTGATTCTGGGATGCTGACCGGAGCAGGCGGAAGAGTGGTCAGGAATAGCCGAGGTCAGTACAGGCAGAGTTCGTGCAGAGTCAGGATCAAAGCAAAGTCAGGATCAGGCAGGAAGCAGACAGGATGCAGGTACAGGGGCTCATGGGAACAATACACCAAGGCCCTGACTGCAGGCCTGGCCATTCCTTAAATACACCTCCTGCAATCAGCCTCAGGTGATGGCTTGATTGCAGGAGTGAGCTTCTGGCTGCTGAGAGCACCTGCAGGCCAGCCCTGGTACTGCAGCCCACACGGCAGGTGAGTCCCACCACCAGTGGTGAATCCATTCCTGACAAACAGAGCACATGGGCACACAGGCAAAATGCAGAGGAACTGTGGAAAGCTAGAGGAGGATCTAAATACCCTCTCAGTAGGCATCATCAGGTGGGAACTAATTGCTGGGATCTGCTGGCTACTGGGAAACAGCTGCTGTTGATTACTGGGACTAAACCCTTTAGATCCAGGGGCCACCGTGCCATTAGCTGGTTATCCAGTTCCTGACAATACCACTGCAAATCCATCTGCTGAACATGACATGACATGATTGGGCAGGTTAATCATACTATACTTGCTCATTGATGCTGATGGGACAAACAAATGCTGTCCTTGTGAAGTATTGACAGTCGTGTACTGTATATATATATATATATATATATATATATATACGTATATATTGTTGCTTGTAACTAATGTACACGTAATCTCATAAACATCTGCAAAGTGGAATTACATCGGTTTAAGTGACACACAACTGCACCATTAAATGGCTGTATCTAGTGCCACTTTAATATGTGGCTTTTTAAAGCAGCATGAGACAACTAAAAGAGTGCCATAAAGGACATATAGGTACAAGTGTTTGTTAATAAAACAAAATCTGCAAAAACACATTTTGTGTTAAAAATTGTCTCATATTTTATCATAAACCAAACAAGGATAAACTGTATTAGTAAAGGAAAACAGTGGTTGCACATGAAGCTAACTGACAGGGATAAGATTTGTGTTTGACAGGTTTGATGGTAAATGTCCTTATATGCTCTAAAATTACTACTGAATTCAGAATTCCAGATGGCACAATTAGGCAGTGTCCCCAGGCTTTGAGATGCAATGGGGGCATCTGAGACACAATCACATCCTCTGAAGAGATGGACCAGCTTTCACCCACTGATTTTTTTTTTGCTCTTTATGAGACACTTCATACATCATCCTCCAGGAGTCTCTCAGTTTAGTCACTTTTGTTTCGGTGAAGGAAACATTGCTTCTGGCCAAATTTCCATCACCCAACTAGCATTCAAATTTCTTAACAAAACACGGTTACTTTGTTGCTTTGAAGATAGGCTACACATAATTCACTATATGCGGAGGAATTTTAACTGAAGACTTCTCATCACAGATCATAACCTCTTGATTAGCAGATCAGACATTCATTTTAATAATAATGATATTCATAGACTGTGGTTGATGCATCTGGTGCTATCTAGCAATTATTCTCCATAGGAGTTTGTTAAATATCTCAACGTACTGGGAATTCATGAGGGTACTCTGTCCCCCCCTCATGTTCCCTGTGGGATGGGGAAGGCCATTAACTGATCACATTGCAAGCCTTGGTGTCTCTAGCAATACAGAAAAGGTGTTACTTCCATCGCGACCTCCACTCCCAGGAACCGGTGCTGTCCAATCAAAGAGATTTCGTCTGGTCAGAGAGCAGAACCTCTGATGCTAAACTATTTTGGGAGGAAAGAAGCCAAAGTATGTAAGCACCCTTTTAACAGGAAATTATACCTTCTATTCACTGTGTCTTTTGCCAACTGTTAGGAATAGCTAGGACTCTAAATGACTCAAGAAGCCATTGCAAAGTAGTCAGTAGGTTAGCTGACCATGTTCCATGCTTGTATAAAAGCAACCAAAAATATGAGACAATTTTACAGAGCCAGGTACAGTAAATATACTGCGAGCGGGCAGCAGGTACAGACACGATCATGTACAGTACATGTATGTGATTGGCCTTCTTCCCGGTTTGGGGCATGCATGTGATTGGACACACTACAAGTTTGGCAGTTGATTTCAGCCAATGATTTTGGCTGAAATCAGCTGATCGAATTCTTCTCTTCTTCTTTCAGGTACTTATATAGCGCCATCAGTTTACGCAGCGCTTTACATATATATTGTATATTCACATCAGTCCCTAACCCTCAAGGGGTGTACAATCTAAGGTATGTGTCCAATCAGACACAGAACAGCACATAACTCTGTGTAAATGGAACAGAGATCTAGCTGTTTTTTCTTTCTGCAAAGTAGGAAGAAAAACAGCCAGATTGTAAAGTAAAAGCAGCACATATTACACACATTAAACACTGTTAAGCACACAGTTAACTCTTTGAATGCCCCTAGATGTTAACCCCTTCCCAGCCATTAGTACAGTGCTAGTGTACAGTATTAACACTGATCACTGTATTAGTGTCACTACTGATGTCAGTGTCAGTTACTGTACCTTCCACCTAGCGTCATCAGGCACCAGATTGCCCACCACACTATCACAGTCCCACTATATGTCCCTGATCACAACCATTACTAGTACAGTGTCATAGCTGCATAAATTCCAGTATACGCTATACCCGATAGTTTGTGGATGCTATAACTTTCACACAAACCAGTTACTTACTGGGATTTTTGGTTTTTACCAAAGACGTAGCAGAACACATTTTAGCCTAAATGTATAAACATATTAGATTTTTTTTAATATTTATTGGATATGTTTATAACAGAAAGTAGAAAATATTGCTTTTTTTTAAAAAATGTTTTCATTTCTATAGTAAAAAATAAAAAAGACAGTGATGTTTGAATACCACCAAAAGAAAGATTTATTTGTGTGAAAAAGAATTATAGAAATTTCATTTGTGTACAGGTAAAGTAGTGCAGTGCTGAATAGCATAAAATACCCTGGTCATGAAGGGGGTAAAACTTTCCAGAAGTCAAGTTAAAACCTGACTTCCCCATATACCAGGATATAATTCATCCACATAATGTACAGCTAAACAAATCCAAGAATTGTTCCATAAACTGCAGACTGACTCTTTACGGATGTTCTAGACTGTAGTGTATACATTTTTTTTTTATTTTTCTTGAAATAATTTGGATAATGGTTCAGAATTCAACCTCACACAGTTTAGGATTTGTTTGACACACAAGATGCAATGAAATTATTGGAAAGGCCTTATTAATGATTACTTTTTTTTTCATTAACCTTTTGTTTGTAGTTTCCTAAACCTCAGTAGATATGTAAACATCAAAACCCTCTATACCTGTTAAAAAACCCCTCAATACAAGTATTTAACATAATAAGCTGTTGCCCGACACTCTTGCTTGTGTCACTCTGGTATCATAATTATTAGCTTATTTCCAATTAAATTGCTCTGCTGAGACAGATCAATAATATACTAAGCTTCAGGCAAAAATAAAATATGGAGACTGAGCAGAAATATTGTAAGTTTAAAGTGTAGTTTCACACAAACAAGCACCAAACTGCTATATTTCGGTTGAATAAACAGCATCCTTAAAGCTTTAAAGACTGGTCCCCCATTCCCCTTTAAGGATTGGCACCTTTGGGGAGCGGGGGGGGGGAGTGGGTACCCGAAATTGACAGGTACCTGCTCCCACTTCTGCTGCGATCGCCTATACGATCGGAAGTAGAAGTTGTCCTCCCCCCCTCCCTCCTCGTAGTCTTGTGGGACACGTGACAGGTCCCAGAAGATGACAAGGCCATTCAGGAAGCGCAGCACTACTCGTGCATGTGCAGTGGGCACCCGGCTGTGAAGCCGCAAGATGTCACAGCCGACTACCCACACTGAAGATGCTGGCGCCTGGAACACCAGACGGATGGTGAAACGGGCTGCGGGGAGGACACCGCAGGATCGTGGGACAGGTGAGTGGCTGTTTTTTAAAAGTCAGCAGCTACAGTTTTTGTAGCAGCTGACTTTTATTTTTTTCAGAGTGCGACTGGAACTCCACTTTATATAGCTTGATTAGAAACTCACAGGCCACTGTACTAGGTACATTTGTTCAATTGCTTGATAACACAAATTGCTAATCAGCCAATCACATGGCAGTGCATTTAGGCATGTAGACGTGGTGAAGATGGCTTGCTGAAGTTCAAACCGAGCATCAGAATTTTTGAAGAAAGAGGATTTAGGTAGGGTTGCCACCTCATCCCTTTACCTGAACACATTTTAATTATACAGGTTCTGTGGCTGATTAAGGTGGTAATTAAACTGACTTAGTGCCTTATCTGCATTAAATTAGCCTCAGAACCTGTGTAATTAATATGTGTTTGGGTTTAAAGGGATGAGGTGGCAACCCTAGATTTAGGTGACTTTGAACGAGGCATGGATGGTGTCCCACATGGAAGAAAAATATATTTGAAATATATTTTAAAAATATTCTTCCCAAACATATTGCCATATATTTGAAATGCTACAATTTTGGCCATATTCAATATATTTGATAGGATTGTTTTGCTGTTTCTGCTACTTCTGTAAAAGAGAAGTTGTATTGTATCTATTGCACTATGGGCTCACCCACAGTTCATGTAGAGTGTTGTGCTGAATTGATGGCAATCACAGGAAAATAAGGCTTCACTAGCACACATTGGTATAGTGATAATCTTATTTTTAGTCACATAAAGTAATAAGCCCCAGAGGCCAGTGTTTTGGAACCTTTTAAGATTTCCCCCTAAGGAGAATGCTGTTGGAAATTCTTTTTATATTATACCCCTACAGAACAGACAGTGCACAGTCCAATGTGTTTATCTGCAGCTTCATTGCAAACAAGACACTTTATTCAGTGAAACGATATAGAGTTTATCATAGATGCAGCTACAAACTTAAAAAACACTGCCATCTACTGGTTGACGAATATATACTGAATACTGATGTAGTTGATGCACAAAATACATGAACACTGTATTCCAATACCCCCACTCAACAACTACTCCTTATATTAGTCCCATTTCAGATCTCATTTTTATAAATTTGTTTCAGTTCACTAATAGATGTACGTTCTTCATCTGTAGCTGAGATCCACTTTTGTTTCCCAAGGGTTGAAAGTATTTGCATCTTATCCTATGAATCTGGCTCTTGTTTTAATGTTATGTGAGCAACATAGGTGAAATGTTTTGCTGGGATGCCTTTATTGTGTCTGGTGGATTTACTGATTGAAGCCTCTCATTGTCTGGTTTCTTCTTTTACAGTATATGGATTGTCTCTGTTAACTTCTATTTCTTTGTCACTTTGTTGCTTATCTTTATGTGACACTGGTGTGGAATTTTCCTCAGTTTGAAGCATTTGTGTTAGTTCATGAAATTTTTAACACACTGAAGTTTCATCGACAATTACACTTCTACTGATGGCTATCTTGTTTGTGTCTTGGTGTAGGATTATGTATCCCTTTTGAGATTCACTGTACCCCACAAGTACATCTTATGTGCAAGCATCCCATTTTCTACATTTTTCTTTTGGGATCTTGCACATAGGCTTTGCTTCCAAAGGTTTTTAGATGGTTCAAATTCAGGGCTTTTCCATTCCACAGCTCATATGGAGTTTTCTCAGTTGATTTTCCTGGTGGTCAATCTTGGCGATCACATGCGGTCATAATTGCTTCCCACCTAGTATGTGGCTGGCATATCTGCATCAAACAGCATGATTGTTTGGAAACCCACATAGAGTATGGGTCATTCTTTCTGCAACCCGGTTTTGTTCTGAGTTGTATAGTACATTTGTTTTAATTATTATGTCATGCTTTCTGAGAGGCGCCTGTGTGTTATGACTTGTATATTCAGTTCCATTGTGCGCAATAAACTAGGCATTTGTGTCAGGGAATGGGAAGATCGCTGCGGCGATCGAATCCGCACATGCGTAGAGACCTGACAAAACATACAGGCAGGCGGCACTAGGACCCAGACGCGCCTGTCACCAATGATGGCACCAGGCAAGCATTAGGACCCAGGAGCGCCTGTCAGGAGTTGGGCTGGCTATTTAAACCCAGCTCTTGCAATGCTCAAGTGCCGTATGGTCTTTCCTGTGAGTTTACTTTGCTGCTGACCCTGCCTGATCCTGATCTGCTGACTTCTCCTGCTCTGACTCCTGGCTTGCCTGACCATCCTCCTCCCTGCTCCTGCACTTTTGATCTCCTGTTGCCAAACCCGGACCGTGACCCGTTTATTCTTCTGCCTGCTGTTTTGTACCGACCTGCTCCGCTGTTACCGACCCGGCCGGTCTGACCTCGCTTACTCTACCTCCTCACATCAGACTCTCACCTGCTGCGTACCACCGACAGGTGCCACTTCCACAGCTGGTTGCACCCAGGGGTTGCGACCTGGTCTCGGCTTGCTCCAAGTCCATCCCCACCATCAGGGGCTCTGGTGAACAAGCAGGTCGGAACTTAGATTCCGCGCCCTGGGGAATTCTGGTCTGTGGGCCGCTAGAGGCTACCACCGGCTGGTCCCTAACAGAACCATACGGCCATGACGGAGTCTGGAGGAGGACCCTCTCCCTGGGAAGAGATGTGCCACCATCTGTCCGCGCTTACCCAAGCTGTCAAGACGCTGGAAGAGGGTTATAAACACTTGGAGGGACGCGTCCAGGCCCTAGCCACTCCTACTGTTACGGTGTCAGACCCAGTCGGTTCACCCCCTCCGCTGGAGCAGTGTTCTTTATTCCCCCGCCAGAGCCTCGAGTCCCAATGCCTGAGCGTTTCCATGGAGATCGAGGGAAGTTTCGGGCCTTCCTGAATTCCTGCCAGCTCTACTTCGACCTCCAACCTCGAACGTTTGCATCCGAATCTGTGAAGGTGGGATTCGTGATATCCTTGCGCAGGGTGAACCCCAGGCCTGGGCACATCGTCTATTGGAGGCTCGCCATCCGCATGTGAACTCTGTGGCAGAATTTTTTAAGGCAATGGCACAATTATATGACGATCCTCAGCGAGCTGCTTCAGCCGAAGCAGCCCTACATTCTCTGCAGCAGGGACTCCGGGCAGCAGAGGATTATGCCTCAGAATTCAGGCGTTGGTCTGGAGATACACAATGGAATGATGCAGCATTGCGCCATCAGTTCCGCCTAGGCTTATCCGAGCCCCTAAAGGATGAATTGGCCAGGGTAGGTGTGCCTGATTCTTTGAAGAGAAATTAATCACCCTGGCAATTCAGATTGATCGTAGGTTACGGGAATGAAGGCAGGAAAGGTCTGGTCAAGGGTCAAGGCCTACATGGATGTTACCACGGGTCCTAATCCCATCACATCCTGAAGTCAGCAATCGGAGTCCTGAACCTGCGGACGGAACAGAGCCTATGCAACTTGGGTTATTGCGGCCATCTCTCACGGCTGAGGAACGCCACAGACGCAGAGTGAATAATCTATGTCTATACTGCGGAGCAGCGGGTCACATGGTGCGTTCCTGTCCTGAGAAGCTCTGTAAGTACTCTACCATTTTTTCTATGTCTCCAAACTGTGTAGATGATCCTACTCATGTAGTCGTGCCCATTTCGTTCCAGCTCCCAGGAAGAACTGTGCAGGTAATGGCTATTATTGATTCTGGGGCCTGCAGTTGCTTTGTGGACCTTAACTTTGCAGCTCAGCAACGAATTCCATTATTGTCCAAAGAACGAGGGTTGAATATTTTTCTGGCTGATGGTTCACAAATCAAATCAGGGTTAGTAGATCGAGAGACCCCTCCTTTGTGCACCACAGTAGCAGGCCACAACCAGGAACTCCTCCGCTTGGACGCTATTGCGTCCCCTCTATTTCCAGTGATTTTGGGGCTCCCATGGTTACGGGCTCATAATCCCCAAATTAACTGGAAGACTGGATCTGTTCAATTTCACTCACTATACTGCCAGGAGCACTGTCTCCTAAAGTCATCACCAGGGCCCCCAACCTTGTTGTGTGTGAATACAGATACAGATCTAGCACAGACTGTGCCCTCCGCATACCATCATTTCCTTGATGTGTTCAGCCCGCGAGATTCTCCCTCCACACCGGGCCTATGACTGCCCTATTGACCTGCTCCCGGGATCCGAGATTCCCTTCGGCCGAATCTTCCCACTGTCTGAACGAGAGTTGGGCGCCCTAAAAGAATACATTGATGACAGTCTGCGGAAGGGATTTATTCGCCCTTCCACTTCACCAGCCGGGGCGGGAATCTTTTTTGTAGAGAAGAAGGACCAGTCCCTGAGGCCCTGCGTAGACTATAGGGGCCTGAATAAGATCACCGTGAAGAACCGGTACCCCCTTCCCTTAGTCCCTGAATTATTTCAGAGATTAAAGACAGCCTCCATCTTTACCAAACTAGACCTCAGGGGAGCCTATAATCTAGTGCGCATTCGGGAAGGGGATGAGTGGAAGACCGCCTTCCGCACTCGCTTTGGGCACTTTGAGTACCTTGTTATGCCATTCGGTCTCTGTAATGCACCGGCTACATTCCAACACTTTGTGAATGACATTTTTAGGGACATCCTGGACATCTATGTGATTGTGTATCTGGATGACATCCTGATTTTTTCCTCATCCCTGGAGACACATAGAGATCACGTCAGGAGTGTACTGGAGCGGCTGCGCAAGCATGGGCTGTATGCTAAAGCTGAAAAATGCAGCTTTGAGCAGAGCAGCATTCCCTTTTTGGGGTTGATCATTTCAACCGATGGGGTTGCGATGGATCCCAAAAAAATATCTGCAGTTTTAGAATGGCCAGTCCCCACGGATAAAAAGGGGGTCCGGCGATTTATTGGCTTCGCCAATTTTTACAGGAAATTTATTAAAAATTTCTCGGACCTGGTAACTCCCATCACTCAGCTTACTAAGGTGGGGGTGCATTTCCGATGGACACCTGAGGCACAGACCGCCTTTGAAGCCTTGAAAAAACTATTCACGACAGCCCCTATTTTGAGTCATCCCGATTCTTCATTACCTTACGTTCTGGAAGTAGATGCTTCGGAAAATGCGGTAGGAGCTATTCTGTCACAAAGAATAGGAGTGAAGGAGCTGATGCACCCAGTGGCTTTCTTTTCCAGAAAACTCTCCCCATCAGAAAAGAATTATGATATTGGGGATCGGGAGTTGTTAGCGATTAAGACAGCACTGGAGGAATGGAGATATCTATTGGAAGGGGCATTGCATCCCATCCTGGTCTATACTGACCATAAAAATGTAGAATATCTGAGGACAGCAAAACGCCTGAGGCCGCGTCAGGCCAGATGGGCATTGTTCTTCTCAAGGTTTACCCTGCACATCACGTATCGGCCCGGATCTAAAAATACTAAACCGGATGCTCTCTCCCGGATGTTTGAGGACCCTGGGGAGACAGCCAAACCTGATACTATTCTGCCGGCGAGTAGCTGTTTGCTACTTCAGTCCGAACTCCTAACTAGACTTCAAGCTGCTTCCACGGGGACTCCTAGGCCACCTGGAGTCTCATTGCAGAACAAGGAAGGTCTCTTGTGGAGGGGGGAGCAGATCCTGGTACCCGACGAGACGCGAGTTCTGGTCTTAGGCTATTGCCATGACCACCCGTTAGCAGGCCACTTTGGGGTACACAAGACATTGGACTTGCTCCAACGCATGTTTTGGTGGCCAAGCATGGCCAAAGATTGCGAAATGTATGTCAAATCCTGTGCCATCTGCAGCAGGAACAAGCCCACCAGAGACAGGGCTTGGGGCTTGCTGCGACCACTGCCGGTGCCCGACAGACCTTGGAGTATGATCGCAATGGACTTTGTGGTGGAATTACCACCATCACAAGACCATACTGCGATCTTTGTAGTGGTAGATCGGTTGTCCAAGATGGCTCACTTCCTTCCATTGAGAGGTACACCATCTGCTTCAGAAACGGCACAGGTATTTATCAGAGAGATCGTAAGGCTACATGGAGTGAAAAAAAACATTGTATCTGATCGGGGTGTTCAGTTCACTTCAAGGTTTTGGAGGGCTTTGTGCGAAGGGTTGGAAATTGAACTTTCATTCTCCTCAGCATACCACCCGCAAACAAATGGTCAAACTGAGCGAACCAACCAAACACTAGAACAGTACCTTAGGTGCTATACATCGTTCCTCCAGGACAACTGGCTGGCACTTTTACCCCTAGCTGAATTTGCATACAATAATGCTTGCCACTCTGCCACTAAGCAATCCCCGTTCTTCGCCAACTATGGCTTCCATCCCTCGTTCTTACCTGATTTGATCCCGGAAAAACCAGTCCCAGCAGCTAAAGAGACCCTGAATTTCTTTACAACCAATAACAAGTTATTACAAGAAACCATGGCAAAAGCCCAGGAGGACAGTAAAAGGATATTTGATAGAAAGAGAAGGGGGGAATTGGTTATACATCCAGAGGACCAGGTGTGGCTGGCCACTACCAATTTGAATCTGGCGTGCCCATCGAGAAAGTTAGCACCCAAATTTGTGGGTCCTTTCCGGGTAGAGCGTAAGGTTAATGAGGTAGCATATAAGCTGGCACTCCCCGAGTCCTTCAAAATCCATCCTGTGTTTCATGTGTCCCTACTGAAACCCGCTGTAGCAGATCCTTTTACAGATCGTAGATCTAGACCCCCAGAGGCCATAGACATCAATGGGGAAGAGGAATTTGAGGTGGAGGCTATTATTGACTGCAGGCGGAGGGGGGGGGGGGGGCAAACACAGTATCTTATCAAGTGGAAAGGCTATGGGCCAGAGGAAAACTCTTGGGAACCTGCTCAAAATGTTCATGCCCCTTGGTTAATTCGGGAGTTCCTTCATAACCAGCCTCAAAGGAGAAACCGATTGGGCATCCGGAGGCTGCCCGTAAGGGGGGGGCAATGTCAGGGAATGGGAAGATCGCTGCAGCGATCGAATCCGCACATGCGTAGAGTCCTGACAAAACGTACAGGCAGGCGGGCACTAGGACCCAGACGCACCTGTCACCAATGACGGCACCAGGCAAGCATTAGGACCCAGGAGCACCTATCAGGAGTTGGGCTGGCTATTTAAACCCAGCTCTTGCAATGCTCAAGTGCCCGTATGGTCTTTCCTGTGAGTTTACTTTGCTGCTGACCCTGCCTGATCCTGATCTGCTGACTTCTCCTGCTCTGACTCCTGGCTTGCCTGACCATTCTCCTCCCTGCTCCTGCACTTTTGATCTCCTGACGCCAAACCCAGACTGTGACCCGTTTATTCTTCTGCCTGCTGCTTTGTACCAACCTGCTCCTCTGTTACCGACCCGGCCGGTCTGACCTCGCTTACTCTACCTCCTCACATCAGACTCTCACCTGCTGCGTACCACCGACAGGTGCCTCTTCCACAGCTGGTTGCACCCAGGGGTCGCGACCTGGTCTCGGCTTGCTCCAAGTCCATCCCCACCATCAGGGGCTCTGGTGAACAAGCAGGTCGGAACTTAGATTCCGCGCCCTGGGGAATTCTGGTCTGTGGGCCGCTAGAGGCTACCACCGGCTGGTCCCTAACAATTTGTTACTTACTATTTAAGTTTCTCTGGTACTTCACTTTTGTTTTGTAACAGATATAGTGTAGTATACCTGGAGTAATCATCTATAAAAGTGAGAATATGCCTCTTCTTTCCCAGAGTCAATTTTTTCATTGTACCACAAAGACCTGATTGAAATAAGCCCAGAGGGTTTTTTTTTGTTTGTTTTTTTTTAGCTCTGCTGTTACTCTGCTTTGGAAAGGCTTTTCTTGTCATTTTTCCTTTTAATACAGCTTGTGCATTTCATTGCTTGATCACAAGGACTACTTTTTATTCCACTTGCATAGATGAGGGGCAACTTTTGGATTGAAAAACATATTCCTTATCTGAAGAAAAATCATTTTCTTCCTTCACACTTGTGGCCTTTTATAGTTTAGTTTGTTTTTTGCATTCTAGCCTTCCACCTTCTTGCAGTCTGCTTCTAAATGACCTTGTTACTTATTGCATGTTACTATTTTTATTCCTATTTTTTGTCTATAAAGCAGACTCTGCAACATGACTTCGATGTGCATCAAGTACTCTGACAAGCGTTTCATAACTTTCTGGTAAACCACTAAGTAATAGTGCTGCAACATTAAACTCTTTTACTTCTCCTATACCTTCCAGGCAGTAATGTACTTGATGGTGGAGCCTGAAGTGTTGAGGAAGGCTTCTCTTACAGACCTGGCTCAGGAGTCCCTGGTAGGGTTACAGGAAACATCAGAGCACAGGGTGGCCTGTGTGTCTGATAAATTTCTTGCTGACTGGTGCTGGTGTGTGTCTGAAGTGGAGGAACCACAGGACCTGACACATTGGCGGAAGGACTGGAACCAGTGAAGAACACAGGACAGCTGGTGCATATGTGGATCAGGCACAAAACAGAGTCGGACGATCTGAGTAAGCAACTAACATGCAGATCAAGCAGCAGGCAGAAGAGTAGTTAGGAGTCAGGCCAAGGTCGGTAACAGCAGACAAAAAGAGCAGAAGGAGCAGGCAGAGATGTAATCCAGAGACAAGCCAATGGTTGGTACAGGTGGCATTCAAGGCAGACCAGGTCAGTAACAGATGAACAAACAGGAACTAGTATCAGGAACACAGGAAAGTAGTAGACCAAACAGCACTGACAGACTGCAGTAGTGCACTTTAAATAGCCCCTCTGGCACCAATGAGCACTCGCATTCACGCATGCGCATGCACTCCCGCTCGCACACATGCACACGCACCTGCAATCCAGCCATGGGCAGAGTTCCTAAGATTCATGCACCTGCACACATGAACTTTCCTTTCTTGGCACAGGAGTTCAACCATTTCCAGGGTATGTAATCCTGCATATCTGGCCTTTCATCAGCTTGGTTTGGTATAGCTCTCTAATCAAGTACAGTTTATTGCTGAGTTTAGTTCTTTCATGCACCTTTTTTAATCCTTCCCTCATTTCTTTAGCAGTTTCACACTTACATACAGTATATGTCTGATTTTGATCATCTTGTCTGCTAAGATAGACTGTGCTTTGAGCTTTCTCACCTTTCTCTCTCTTCGCTCATCTGAAGGGTGTTGTGGCCTGACCTAATTCATACATTTTCATGTACCTTTTCTTATTGGCAGCATTTTCATCTTGTATTTCCAAGACTGGTAGTTCTGGTTCGTCAGATTTGCAATGAAAGCTTTGTTGCAGCTGCATTACCTGTCATTTTCTTTTATTAGGTTGCAGTCTTCTTTCTGTTGCTGTATCTTGCACTTATTTGCTATAGCAGGCTATGACTGGGCTGCTGGGATTCCTCTGCATCTGGGCCCATAACCTTTGAGAAATTCTGTATATACAATATATTTATATAGCCCTACAGAACAGACAGTTCACAGTCCACCTGTGTTTATCTGCTACTTCACTGCAAACGGGAAACTTTATTCAGTTCAGAGACATAGAGTTTATCATAGATGCAGCTACAAACTTATAAACACTGCCATCTGCTGGTTGGCAGGTGTACTCGTAGTTCTTGCACAAAATACATGAATGCTGTATTCCAACAAATACATTACACACACTCAATGTGATGAGGGTTGTCAGGGTTTATTTGACAATTACAGGCTCCCTTTTGTTGGTCCAGATAGTCCTTGTTGAGGACTGCTTATTATCTCTGGTTATATCTCAAGCTAATTCTGTGAAGTGTTGGGATCCTTTTTTTACCTTGTCATCACTTATTTTACCAGAATATTGAGTAGCATTTCAGCTCCAAGCATCAGTTTCTCAAGTGTGCAAGGCTGTTTACCTGGTGCTCGGTTTAATCACAAAGCTGTGGCTGCATTGGCAAATGCTAGCTTTGGATGTAAAGTCCTGCAGACAGCATGGATGATTTAGTCACACTATATTTCTTGTGGATGCCAGGGTCTACATTTTGAACATCTTATACAAATGTATCCTGTGCCCCAATAAACACTGAGGAAAAATTGTAATTTGAACTTACCATAAAATCTTTTTCTTCTTTTATGCGTTTACTTACTTTGAACAGGTTTATGGTAAAGGGACATTTCCAAATATATTTATGAAATGCAGTAATCCAAATAAGAAATAGCAAGCAATACAAATGTAACTATCACATTCAAAATTACGGTATAGTAAATATTACATTAATAACTCGTACAAAATATGCTGCATTCCTGTAAAAATGATGTTTTATCATAGTTTACACAGCTTCACATCCCTGTCAATCACTGGGCACACAACTCCCTCAGAAGCCTTGTATGGAGCATATGCATGAAGTACCAAACTAAATCTAGGAGGGGCGTTCAAGTCAAACCAGGACTTTTGGGTTTATATAATAATAGAAACTGCATTTATTTTTCAACATACTCCCCTGCTACATTTATGCATTTATCCCAGCATTTAACTAATGCCTGGAAAGTTTTGACATAGAAAATTTGTCAGTACACCTAAACCAGGCCAGTTCAGACCAACTTAGGACATCCTGCTTCACTTCATCATCATTGTGTTCACTGTTCCCACAGAAAGATTTGTCTCTTGTGCACTTTCATGACAGATTATGTGTTGATTATCCAGGATCAAGTGATACACATGCTGAATGCTCACAGGAATGACTGCTGTGGGCTGGGTACCACCACGAGCAGGATCATCACTGACAGATGTACGGCCTTCTTTGAAACATTTACACCATTCAAAGGTCTTACTGCGGCTGAACGTCTCATCAGCATATTGTACTTGAAGTCTTCTGTAGATATCTGTGGGTTTTATGCGTTCGTTTACAAGAAACTTCATCACCACACACTGTTCCATGCATGCACTAATACTGTTGTCTGCCATCTTGATTAACGGTCTTTGGACTGGCGCGCGACATGTGTGCCACCTATCAGTAATAGGACAAACTTGCCACTTACTACTGTGTGTAGTACCACCATGCTAACATCCCTTTCTATACCTGTAAAATTAAAAGTCCCAGTTTGACTTGAAGGCCCCTCGTAGTATCACAATTTACTAGATTTAGCTGTCTCTTCATCATTAATTGCCTCAGGTTTTTCTACCAGTTTATAAAAGTGTGACATTACAAGTGTGAAAAAACAGAGAAAATGAAGTGCTGTGCAAAAACCAGTAATAACAATAACAATTATGCCAATTTAACAAAAATTCTTTACTCAACTTTCAGTCATTAAAATTAATGTATTATGCCAGGTTGTGGATTTAACCTCCCTGGCGGTATTCCTGATTGTAGCTCGGGGTAAAGTTTCAGTACCACAAGCGGTAACCCCGAGCTACACTCGGGCTTACCATGCGGAGCTGCTCCGCGATCCCTCGATCACTTACCTTGTCCTTCGCTCCCGCGATGTCCCTCCTGCAGTGTCCTCAGCAATGTAATCCGGCGGATGCCGGCATCTGTCATCTGGGTTCCGTCCCCTGTGAGCGTCGGGACGTATGGGGGACGGAATGGCGGGAAATTTGAAAATGACAAAAAGTGACATTCAATAAAATCACTAAAATCACATAGTAAAACATTACTATATCAAATCATTTCACATACATTTTGTCCCTAGTGCTTTGTCCTGTGTCCTGCCTGTATTTTTACTGTTCTTTCTGCCTGGAAACTGAGAAACGTCCATAGCGTCCAAAAAGCGTCCCTTTAGGTCAAAAGCGGTTTTAGACCAGCTAGAGAACAGCGATAGTAAATCAGAACCACTTGCAGAATTGAGTGATAATGATTCATGGGGAAATTTGTCATCAGACACTGAAAACGATTTTGCGACTTTGCTCAGTGATGTGCAAACTTGGCGCTCTATTTCAAATTTCAGTGTTTTTGGTTTGATATTATTGAATTAAATGTATTATTATTATTTTTTATGATTATTTATTAAATTATAATTTATGATTTCGTGTTTCAAGCTTTATCCTACCCGGGATGTTTACTAGACTCTTGCTCGGACAGATTTCAGTGAGTTATTCCTAAAAATTACAGGCCTACAATTAAAAAACAACATATTTCCATGCATAATCAGACCGATAGGGAGGTTAAAATACATTTGATAAATTTATTTTGTCAATGCAATAATAGGCAGCTACTTTTGTTATATTTAACTATGTGCTGCAGACATCCAGAACGCTTCAGTGAAAACTTTACGAACACCAATGTCCCATTAGTCATATGAAAAAATAGAAATGTATCACTGGGAGTTTACTGGCATAATAATAGTAAAATAAACAGAAGAATTATATCTCTTAAAATGCTCTAATCATTTTATGTGTCTCTGTATTATAATCATTTAAATATAAGTCACATGGTGACCCTAGTTCGAGTATTGCTAAATTGACAGTAAATGATATCCTTATTCTCCTAAAATAATCCACACACATCCACTACTTAATGGCCCTGTAATCTATGTTTCAAGCAGGGCATGTTAGTTGCGGTCATGTGTACTGCTCTATGCACACTATAAATTCCATAGATCATAGTCCCTAGTCTATGAGTGAGCAAAAAAGGTGGCTTAATTCCTATATACAATGAGAACATCTCAATTTTGCTCTCTAAGGTAACCCCGGGTTGTATCAAAGTTAGCCAGAATGGATTCAGGTGCCATGGCCCTTTAGATGTGCCGTATAGAAAATGAGGTGTAAAAAGTAGCATTGATTTAAAATTGCTCTGGGCAAAAGTTCATCAAAGTGAACATATGACAGACCACTAGTACCCAAGACAAGATCAATCCATGATAGGGTATTATGAGTTTTGATGTTTCACTTAAACTGGGAGTCATAAGGGTGAGACAATCGCTGTGCAGTCCAAGCTCCAGGCAAAGTCTTTCAAATATGGTTTGGGAGGGGCATCTATGCACTCTGGTAGAAGAGAATCTGACTATACCAAGGTCCATACTGTGATGGACTGTCAGACACCCTGAGTGCTGAAGCACAGGGTCGCCCATAAAATTATTAAGAGAACAAGTCATACTTATAACAGCAGCCTCAATAAATGAATATATTGTAGCACATCTATAAGAAGTAATGCACAGAAAAGAAGCTGAGGTCCTCAAAAGGGATTATCCTCAAAACCCCATAAATAGTGACAAGAAGAAGAGAAAGAAAAGCAAACTATCTAATTTTCATATAATTTAATGAATATCGAAGCAAAATAATATATTACAAAGCCCACTCTCATAGAGCAGGACACATCCTCTCCAAGATAAAGTGAATTTTGATTAGATCACTGAAATCTGATTAGGGCAAATCCAAAATTAGCTTCACTGTAAAATATAAATGCCACAAACTGCAGATTTGACCAAAATTACCTTCACAGAACTTCTACTATTATTGTCCCATAGTGCAACAAGTTTGAATGGGCAGGGGAGGTCCAGTCATTCATCTCCTCCGTCTCCATTCACAGAATGGGATGCACTGTAAGACAATAAATGTAGGAGCGATCCTTGGTATATGATTTGATGCTAGCAGCTGCTCACAGATAGATAGTGCTAGTTTCAATAGGAGCGCAGGAGGTTCACACCATTATAATAAATGTAGGAGTTTTGTGAATGGCAAAAGGGGGCAAGCAGTGCAACTTTTTCAAGCAGCAGGGGCTGCTGTTCAAGTGATTTAAAGCCAGTGGGGAGAGAGCGGGGGGCAGGATAGAGCTGTGCTCTGTGTGTCAATGGACACACACAGTCACCTCAAAGCAAGCACAAGCAAGTGCCCCCAGAGCAAGCAGCTTGACAGGGGGAGGAGCCAGGTGCGCTGGAGGGGGACTTGAGAAGAGGAGGACTGGGGCTCTGTGCAAAACCATTGCACAGTACAGGTAGGTATAACAAAGACATTGTTGTTTTTTTATTTTACATTTAGAATCACTTTACCTTTTTTCATCTCCAGAAGACAGCCATACTGTATATGGCACATAGGAAAGTGTCAGGGATGGCCCTGAAACAGACACATAAGGTAGGATTTTTATTAGAAGAAACTAGCTACAGGTAACGGGATACACACTGTTACACATAACTAGTGTGTTTTGTGCTGTATACCAAGGTAAATGTAATAACAGCCATTGGTTTTGTTGATGACAATGAACATGCTTATCACAGTCTGAAAAAGACAAAATCTTTGCCAGTGCCATTGGTAATAAGATCCAAGTAGAAAATCTGAGGGTCGTAGAACTTTCCTTTACCATCTTCCTCATCGGCCTGATGTAGTTTCCCTAGCAGGACCACATCATCAGCTTTATAAAAAAATTTTACCACCAACAACACAGATTGAGAATCCTTATAAGTATTAGACCTTATATTAAGAAGTAAGGCTTTTTGTAGTATTTTATGTCCCTTGCCCACTCTTACTTTGCCTAGATGAAGAAGGGTCCAGTAGTGTCTCCACCCTGTCAGAACTGAGGAGGTTTTGCATAGAGCAGCCCCGATCTTCTTCTTCTTGGGTCCCCTGCCACTGCTCCCAGCTACTGCTCTTTGATCAGTACCTCCAATAGCAAGCTGCTTGCTATGGGGGGCACTAGTGCGTCCATAAGACACTTAGAGCTGTGGCTCAGCCCAGCACCCTGCTTTCTCCTCATTGGCTCACTGGCTGTGATTTACAGTAATGAGAGCCAATGGCTCCCACTGCTGTCTCAGCCAATGAGGAGAGGGAGTCCCGGGACAGCCGAGGCTCCTGCACACATTGCTGGATTGAGAGTGGGCTCAAGTGAGTATAAGGGGGGGGGGGGGGGCAGGGGGCTGTGGGGAAGAAGCAGCACACTGAAGTTTTTCTAAGGACTTAAAGTTTTTCTAAAGGCAGAAGGTTTTTTACCTTCATGCATTCTATGCATGAAAGTAAAAAACCTTCTGGGTGCAGCTCCCCCCTCAGCTCCCCTTAGGCCCCTATCACACAGGGGGGACTCCATCTGCCTGCTCAGCAAGAAATCTGTCTGCTGATCCCCGCTGCGGGGGTGGATGACAGGTCCATGTCCACTCCGATTATGCAGAGCAGACACGGACACAGCCTGCTGTTCTCTATGGGGTGGTCGGATGGGAGCAGACTGCCTGTCTGCCATTCAATCTACCAGATGGATGGGGAACAGAACCCCATCCATTTGCTTTTAGCAGCAGAATTGGATCAGATGTTGGCGGGTGTCAATGGACATGTGTCCACCGCTCCATCATGGGCAATAGAGGGTCCAATCAGGTGTGAAAATTTTGTTCCAGTTATGTGCATGAGGACTGGGACTGCCTCCTCTCATTGGCTCACACAGCACTGCTGTCATCACAGCCAGTGAGCCAATGAGGAGAGAATAGGGAGCGTGGCAAAGCCATGCTCTGTGTGTGAATGGACATTGTCCATTCACAGGAGCACGGCTCGGGAGTGAGCCTGCTTGAGTGCCCCATAGCAAGAGGCTTGCTATTGGTGGCACTCAGCAGGGAAGAGGAACCAGGACCACCGGCAGGGGATCCAAAAAGAACAGAGCAGGTAAGTATAACATGTTTGTTTTTTTTTTTATTTTGACCTTTAGAATCACTTTAAGAGCCTGCTGGTAGTTTGTAGCAGCTTCTGGGAGGCTGATGTGGGGTTAAGCAGGCTACGCATTAGTAGATTTTCAAATGAACGTTCATACGACTATTTGTACATATTCATAGAAAAATTCTTTGTACAGTACATTGACTGGACAAATGGGGGTTGATTTACTAAAGGTAAATATACTGTGCACTGCAAGTTTACCTGCAAGTGGACTTCAAGTGCAGTTTCTTTAGATCCAAGGAGAAGCTCGGAAATAGGGCAAATCTCTGCTGATTTCTTTAATCCAATCATGTACAAGCATGAGCTGTTTTTTATTTGCTGTTTTTTCATGTGCTGTTTTTT
Organism: Staurois parvus; assembly: GCF_062004578.1. Lineage (NCBI taxonomy): Eukaryota > Metazoa > Chordata > Amphibia > Anura > Ranidae > Staurois > Staurois parvus. Next base: position 6,458,861 of record NW_028317887.1, read on the forward strand.
ATTTTTCTTGCATGTTCCCCTCAGATCTAGGACAACTGCACTTTCAGCAGTGCACGGCCTATTTGCCTTTAGTAAATCAACCCCATGGTGTTTGAAAGTACCTAAAAATTTCCTTTGCTTTGAACAACCAATTTGGAATTAATGTAATTTCCAAGCGAAAACCACATACACTTTCTGAAATTTGTTCGTTCGAAAAAAAAAGTTCCCTTCTGCTACTTGAAGTTTCTTGTCACCAATGTCACCATAGTTGAAAAACGAATGTCGATTTGACCCCACCAGCAAAGGGAAAATTGAATGAACTCCCTTAAAATGTAAAATTGTGACCAACTAGTCCACTAGTGTATAGCTAGCTTTAGTCTGAGTCTGTTTGTTTAAAGTAATGGACCTTTTGAAAAATAGATGGTACAGCATTCATGTATTACTTTTACTTGTTGCTTTCCATTGTTGGTGATAGCTACTCTCCCATGCTGGCTTTTGGTATTTTGGGTGATAGGGAAATAGAATTATTTAAAAAATTTTTTAGGGGCTTGCGATTCTAAGAGTGAGTGATGTACATGTAAGATATAGAATGTATGCTTAACCCCTTGATGCCGATCGCAGGCAAATATGCAGCCTCTCAGCGTCTGGGCATATTTGCGTGCAATTAAAAAATACATATGTGCTGAGAGTGCGCACCCTGCATGCTCCCAGCACATATATCCGCTACTCCCAGAAAGGTCCCAATCTCCCCTTTTGATCGGGACCTTTTCCGATCATGTGACCGCCGTGACGGCGAATCACGTTGGTCACATGACCCTAAAACCCCGCCCCGCCTCCCAGCTTCTGAAACTCTTAAAGGGCTGGGAGGAGCCGGCGCCAAGAGGTTAATGCGCAACATTTTGTTCTAAACATAGCAAAGTATTACAGAACACATTTTAAAGCAGGCATGTGCTTTTTCCCATGCAGGGCAAATTAACATCCAGGTTACTTTGTTAGCCTCTCTTTCTTTTCTCAAGATTGCCATGGAACCCTGAAAAAAAGGCCTGTGTAACTTCTATGCTAGTCTGGATTAAAGCTTCATCAGAGTTAAGAAATCTACCCTACCCAATAATATGGTAACTACATATAATACATGTTTTTAAGTTCCCCAGCTGAATACAGAAATACAACCCAAGTGTAAGCGCAAATAACAAGCAATAAAAAAAAATATAAATATTCAAAGTACTATACATTTTATGAAGGGGTAAAAAATTGTTCAAAAATTCTATTAAAAGGTAGGTATGGAGAGTCTGTTAAAGACAGGTAAAAATCCCACGGCATACCAGCAGTGCAAGGGACCTCAAGCTTTTCTAAACATATTGCAGAGGAACATTTTAAGGTGTCTGCCAACAGTCACACATTTGAAACTAATTTCGTGCAGAACTGGGCTTAATAAGGAATTAAAAACAATATAAATCCCCATTGCTTTGAAATAATAATAGATGTTTATTTAATTGCTTTAACTTCATACACATTTGTAGGCATTTATTTTTTAGTAATTTTGATAATTATTGCTTTTTCCCATTTTATTTTCATAAAAACTAAAATAGCCACTTTTACAAACTATTATACAATAATAGAAAATAATATAATAACATGTAGAAAACAATATTTTTTATAAGTCAAATCATCTGACGGGTTATAATGCTTTTTAAACAAAAAAAACAGTAAGGCAGTGGCAGATACTTATATCTTGTTTGTTTTGCTGTATTTGTGTGGAGAACATCCGTTCTTTATTAGCTCAAGTTAAAATCAACCTTACATAATAGAGTGTTCTATTGGCAGCTGGCAAGCACCCAGCACACACATCCTATAAATCATTTCAAGGTCAGATGCATGGGAGTATTTTCATGTTGACATTATGTGCTTGTGGGTTTCACTTCCTTTACTTGCTGTGGGATATTTTTCCATCTGTTGGTGAGAAGGATACATTTTATCTGCAAGAGAGAAGCAAATATTTTGTGCCCACATTCTTATTTACTAGCACTTGTACATCTATTGCTTATGTTGATAAGCAGTGTGTACCTATATGTGACTAGACTCGTATAGCAGTGTCCACGCAGTGGCCTTCCAATCTTTCCACCAAAATCACATCCACTTTAAGCACCTCAGTCCCAGCACCTTAAGCAAGGTGTAACTTTTTTGGATTTGCAGTCTAATCTGAATGTATTATACTTTTTTTTTTTTTAGTGACAAGTAAGAATTTAATTTGGGGTAAACATATTTTTAGTTTCTAGGTTTTACCTAAGAAGAAAAAATCCACTGTATTTTTTTCATTATAGCATTCGTGTAAACAGTAGAGATCAAAATATTTGCATGGTTAATGATAGTGCCAATAATGAATACGGGCATATAAGTGTTTGCTGCTGAAACACTGAGCCAGATTTACCAAAGTAAATGAACAGGGCAGGGATGAATTACTATGGTATATTTGCATTTGCTTTGAATCCAGTGATCGTGATCCCTAAACCTAGTTGATTGCACGCAGATATTAAATGTGTTTGGTACAATCCTAGCTTACAAAAAGAAATAAAATATAAAAAAAAGTAATTTAACAGGCATGTCAAAAAAAATGTCAAAAAAACTGTACACTTTGCTGTTTTGGATAAAGAGGAAGGATAGGTATAGGTGTGGGATCTTGTACAGGCAATACTTAGAGCAGGCGCGTTTTTTAAATCAGTGGGCCTGTTTGCAAGATCTTAAGTTAGGCCCCATTGCCTGAAAATAAAAATGTGTTGTGCTAAGTGCACTGTGGGGAAAAGTGTGGCATCGTATTATTGTGACAGGGGTATTGATAGGATTGTAAAAGACCTAGGATACCTTTGGGCATGCTAAGTAAAGCAATATTGCGGTGAACAGTGGGCATGGCCAAATTGTGTTAACAGTAGGAGGGGCTTAATGGGGCATGGTTAAATAAAACAAAAGCTTTCTTGTACCCATGAAACATGCTTAGGTTGCTGTTCCCCAAGTACCAGTCCCACAGACATGTATACACATAATTAAAAAAATATATTTTATTACTTATGATTTTGTGTATCTGAAAATTCACAGAGAGCTAACACTTTGTCTGAGCCTACCTTAAAGATGAACTTCATTAAAATAGAGACTGCTTGATTACCATCAACTGTACTGACAATAAATGCTTTGGTGAGACGTATGTTATGTCCAATATACACTACTCAAAAATATTAAAGGAACACTTTTTAAACAGAGTCAATTAAACTCCTGGGATATTGATCTGGTCAGTTAAGTAGCAGAAGGGGTTTTTAATTAGTTTCAGCTGCTTTGGTGTTAATGAAAATAACAACAGGTGCACTAGATGGGCAACAATGAGACAACCCCCAAAACAGGAATGGTTTTACAGGTGGAAGCCACTGACATTTATTTCCCTACTCATCTTTTCTGACTGTTTTTCACTAGTTTTGCATTTGGCTACAGTCAGTGTCACTACTGATAGCATGAAGCAATACCTGGACCCTACAGATGCTTCACAGGCAGTCCAACTCCTCCAGGATAACACATCAATACGTGTCATTGCCAGAAGGTTTTCTGTGTCTACCAGCACAGTCTCAAGAGTATGGAGGAGATTCCAGGAGACAGGCAGTTACTCTAGGAAAGCTGGACAGGGCCGTAGAAGGTCCTTAACCCATTAGCAGGACCAGTATCTGCTCCTTTGTGCAAGGAGGAACAGGATGAGCACTGCCAGAGGCTTACACAATTATCTCCAGCAGGCCACTGGTGTGAATGTCTCTGACCAAACAATCAGAAACAGACTTCATGAGGGTGGCCTGCGGGCCCGAAGTCCTCTATTGGGGCCTGTGCTCACTGCCCAGCCCCATAGAACTCGATTGGCATTTGCCATTGAACACCAGAATTGGCAGGTACGCCACTGGCACCCTGTGCTTTTCACAGATGAGAGCAGGTTCACCCTGAGCACATGTGACAGACGTGAAAGGGTCTGGGGAAGCCGTGGAGAATGTTATACTGCCTGTAACATCGTTTAGCATGACTGCTTTAGTGGTGGTGGTGGTGGAGGGGGGGAAGAAAGTCACTTACATTACAGGGGGAACACAGCACATTACATTACTGGGGGGGGCACAGCACATTACATTACTGGGGGCTCACAGCATTTAGATTACTGTGGGGGGGGGGAGGCACGCCACATTACTGGGGGAACACAGCACCTTACATTACTGGGGGGGGCACAGAACCTTACATTATTGAGAGGGCACACAGCAGCTTACATTACTGGAGAACACATCAACTTACAATACTGGGGGGGGGGGGGGCAGACAACCGCTTACATTACTGGGGAAACACAGCTCATTATTTTACTGAGGGGGGACTGCATATAAGCATTACAATATCCCTCCATGTATAATTGACCAAGATTATTACCACAGTAGGGTTTTAAACAGTTTTCTTTAATGATAGCTACAGTATACACATTCAATACAATTTTATTCCTACATCGTATGCACAATTACATATGCTACAAGTGCTTAGATAAATTAGGACATTTTTCACAGGTATCTGAAGAAAACTATGTCATATTCCTTTTGATTCCATTATTTGCCCATTAGCTCTGGTGATTTTTTCTGTTTTACTCTGGTCAAGGTGAAGGGGTTAATCTCTAATTCTGTGACTAGTCCTATATTTCCTAATTGGTTATAAAGTTACCTATTGCTGGGTATTTCTTCTCCTTTTCCCTTTCTCCTTTTTCTGCATTACTCCTTGGCAGCAATTCTTATATTCTCTGAAAAACATAAAATTACACTTTTTTGTTATTGTTTTCGAAATTTTCTGCTGTGGATAAATAGGTATCTTTCACTTCTAGATACTGTATAACATTATGTAATTCATTATTTATTTTGTCTTTATACTGTATGTAAGAAATGTTGTGCAATGACCCAGTATTTTATATGGGGCATATTCATATATATTTCTTAGATTAATATCTATAGTGTTTTTTTCACTTTGTAAGGCAGCTTCTCCTTATTTATAGTGTGGAACTGGAGGTGGCGCCCCCACTTTTTTGTTTGAATATTGTCACAATTGCTCATCTGTTACCCTCATATTCTATCAATTGCTTGGTTATGGTACACGTATTGCGATTGTTATTTTTAACCGGTTAAGCTCCACCCTATAGCAGGTTTACTGCTACAGAGCGGACTCCCTGTGCAAAATCACATATATAAACTTTATCCACACTCCCGCCGTGTTTGCGGGTAAGGGGCAAGCTCACACACCCACCACCCCGGCGGTGCTGTGATTCTGTACAGCACCGATCGGTCAGCAGATTCAGGCCAGTGATGCTAGGCCTGGATCTGCTGAGAGATCAGTGCCCTGTCACATATCTTCCTGTGCCTGTGTTTACATTACACAAGCACAGGAAATGATGCAATCTTCTCGTCCTGGTGCACATTCTATTCCAGAGAGAGAAGAAAACAGATACAGGTGAGTCAGAGCACTACGCTGAGACAGTAAAAGCACTGATAGGTCACATTTAACCCCCTGATCGCCCCCAGTTAACCCTTTCACTGCCCTTTCACCAGTGTCATTAGTACAGTGTATATATTTTTTTACTGATCGCTGTATTAATGTCACAGGCGACTTCAGATAGCATTAGCGTCAGTTAGCGTTCCTCACAGATAATGTCAGATTGCCCGCCACTACCTCACTCATCACATTTAACCCTTTGATTGCCAGGAACACGCTCACATACACAATAAATTTCCATTGCTAGTATAGTGTCCCCAAAGATGCAGTGTTAGCAGGATCAGCCCCGGAACCTGCCAGCACCTGCATTTAGTCCTCCCCCAGCAAGTGCAGTGTCAGTAGATCACTAGCACTTGCAGGTACATTTTTTGTAGCGGTTCAAGAAGTCCCTGTCAGCCAGGTGCTCTTTTTCTCTTGAGTTGCACTAGGTACCTATAAATTTAGTGGCTAAAATGTCAAACGAAAGGTACTCTAGTGAAGAGGCCTACATAATTCTGAGCATGTCAGATAAGAGTGAAGGTGAAGCCTCACTGACAGAACCAGGCTCAGAATACGGACTTGTAGAGAGCAGCGGCACCCTGACAGATAGCTCCGACAATGGAGTAGAGGTCCCTGCTAAGGTCAGGCATACCCGACCCAGTTCCCAGATTGCTGAGGTGTTACAATTGCATGATGATTCTCATATGCAGCAGAGTGCCAGTATGAGTGCCGCTCTACCTTTTGGTGAACTGGCGAGCAACAGCGGCCAAGTACATCCTGGTCTTATACATACCAGCACTGCAGTATCATTTGGTGATGTGGGGAGTCCCAGAAAGTGCAGTACAAGCTGGTGCAGTGGCTAGCACAAGTAGTGTCCCTCAGCCACCAAGAATTCAAACACTGCCCGTAGAGCCCATAGTGTCCTTCCGGATGTGCTTGCAAATCTCGATTGGCAGCCCACAAATTCTGCAGCACCCGTACTTCCCCCATTCACTGCTCAAACTGGAATTCAGGTGGAAACAGCAAATTTAACTACTCCCCTTTTTTGGAGCTGTTTTTCACAGAAGATCTGTATGGATTGATTGTGGATCAAAGCAATTTATACGAACAATAATTTATCGCCACCAACCCAAGTTGAAACCTTGCCAGACCATTTGCATGGAAACCTATTACGGTTTCCGAACTTAAAGTTTTTTTGGGCCTAACTCTCAACATGGGCAACAGTAAAACAAATTAATTATGGTTGTATTGGTCCACAGACCCAATTCATCATATGCCCGTGTTCTCTGCTGCTATGGCCAGGCATAGATATGTGAATATAATGCAATTTATGCATTTCAATGACAACACACTCTGTGGACTTCAATGACCAGATGATAAAAAAAACCCCATATAAAATAAAAAAGTAAAAAAAAAAAAAATAGTAATTTTATTGAGTTACTGTTTTATTGTTAACCATTGCTGTTTTCTTTGCAGGAATGCCATTCAGCTGCAGCTGCAGCACTGATCTGTTTTTTCTGACAGCAACAGGGATTTGATCTCAGAATATATGTAAGTGTGTGCAGCACTGTTGGATGAGATTTTTCATCCGCAGTAAAAAAAAGGACATATATGCCCAAGCATGGGGGCCTGGGGTGGTTGGTGGGTGTATCGCCCTTATGCTTCGGCATACAGTTGCAAGAAAAAGTATGTGAACCCCTTGGGATTACGTGGAGTTTTGCATGAATTGGGCATAAAATGTGCTCTGAACATCATCTAAGTCGCAACAATAGAAGAACACAGTCTGCTGAACATAATACTACACAAACATTAGATGTTGCCATGGTTTAATTGCACATAACATGTAAACAATCACAGTGCAGGGAGGAAAAAGTATGTGAACCTTTGGACTTAATAACTGGTTGACCCTCCTTTGGCAGCAATAACCTCAACCAAACGTTTCCTGTAATTGCAGATCAGACCTGCACAACGATCTGGAGTAATTTTGGACCACTCCTCTTCACAAAACTGTTTCAGTGTAGCAATATTCTTGGGATGTCTGGTGTGAATCGCTGTCAGGGCTCCAGGGTATGACCAGAGGTATGTGAACTGACGCAGGGAAACGCAGGCTCTAGATGTGTTATAAACAATATAATTTATTAACACTAACAATACATAAACGCAGTGCAATACTAAAACATAACACAGTGCAAACGAACCAAACCAAACCACCCACAGATAACAATACATACAATGCAAGCGTCGTCAGGCAGGCCGGGTCAATAACAATCAGGCAGGTAGGAACAGGAGGAGCAGGCAGAGAGTAGTCAGGTCACGAGTCAGGTACAGCAACTAACGGGCAGGTAGGTACAGGGGGTCAGGCAGAGAATGGTTGGGGTCACAAGCCAGGGATGAAACAGGAGAAGTCAGCAGAGGTCCAGATCAGGCAGGGTCAGCAACGAATCAGTCAGACAAGGACAGGAACAGGAACAGGAATGCAGGTAACAAGATACAGGGGCCCAGGAAAACACACACCAAGGCGCAGACTGCAGGTCTGGCCATCCCTTAAATACACCTGCATAATCAGCTTCAGGTGTTTGGCTGGCTGCAGGGTTGAGTCTCTGATTGCTGGGAGCACCCGCTGGCCAGCCCTGGTACTGCAGCCCACAAGGCAGGTGAGTCCCACCATTACTGGCAAGTCCATTCCTGACAGTACCCCCCCCTCAAGGAGCGGCCTCAGGACGCTCCAAACAGTCCTAGCTGGGCAAAATGTTCCACCGCCCGGGTCTGGTAACTGGCGGGATATCAAAGACTGGCACATCGGGCAGGACTCCGGGCAGCGGCACATCGGGCAGGACTCCAGGCAGCGGCACATCGGGCAGGACTCTGGGCAGGACTCCGGGCAGAGGCACATCGGGCTGGACTCCGGGCAGACGCACATCGAGCTGGACTCCGGGCAGCGGCACATCGGGCTGGACTCCGGGCAGCGGCACATCGGGCTGGACTCCGGGCAGTGGCACATCGGGCAGGACTCCAGGCAGCGGCACATCGGGCAGGACTCCGGGCAGCGGCACATCGGGCAGGACTCCGGGCAGCGGCACATCGGGCAGGACTCCGGGCAGAGGCACATCGGGCAGGACTCCGGGCAGAGGCACATCGGGGAGGACTCCGGGCAGAGGCACATCAGGCAGAACTCCGGGCAGAGGCACATCGAGCTGGACTCCGGGCAGAGGCACATCGGATCACCAGGTGAAGCAGCAGGCACCGGGCCACCAGGCAGAGCAGCAGGCACCGGGCCACCAGGCGGAGCGGCAGGCATCGGGCCACCAGGCGGGGCGGCGGGCGCCGGGCCCCCAGGCGGAGCGGCGGGTGCCGGGCACCCAGGCGGAGCACCGGGCGCCGGGCCTCCAGGAGGGGCGGTGGGCACCGGGCCCCTGGGCGGAGCGGCGGGCGCCGGGCCCTCAGGAGGGGCGACAGGCATCGGGCCCCCAGGCGGGGTGGCGAGCGCCGGGCCCCCAGGCGGAGCGGCGGGCACCAGGCCCCCAGGAGGGGCGACAGGCATCGGGCCCCCAGGCGGGGCGGCGGGCACCGGGCCCCCAGGCGGAGCGGCGGACGCCGGGCCCCCAGGAGGGGCGGCGGGCGCCGGCCCTCAGGCGGAGCGGCAGGCACCGGGCCCCCAGGAGGGATGGCAGGCACTGGGCCCCCAGGCGGAGCGGCAGGCACCGGGTCATCAGGCACGACAACGGGCATGGGGTCACCAGGCATCAGGTCATTTGGCTCGCCAGCGGGCACCGCGTCATCTGGCAAGGCAGTGGGCACCGAGTCACCAGGCACGACAGTGGGTTCCGAGTCAACTGGCATGACCACGGGCACTGGGTCAGACATTGGATTGTCTGGCTCGACAGCCTGCATCGGGTCAACAGGCATCAGGTCATTTGGCTCGACAGCGGGCATTGGGTCACCAGGCATCAGGTCATTTGGCTCGACAGCGGGCACCGCGTCATCTGGCAAGGCAGTGGGCATCGAGTCACCAAGCACGATAGTGGGCTCTGAGTCAATTGGCACGACAGCGGGCACCGGGTCATCAGGTACCGAATCGTCTGGATCGACAGCGGGCACCGGGTCATCTGGCGTTGGATCGTCTGGCTCGACACCGGGCATCGGGTCACCAGGCATGACAGCGGGCACTGGGTCATCAGGCATGGGATTGTCTGGCTCGACAGCGGGCATCGGGTCACCAGGTATGACAGCGGGCACTTGGTCACCAGGCATCAGGTCATTTGGCTCACCAGCGGGCACCGTGTCATCTGGCAAGGCAGTGGGCACCGAGTCACCAGGTACGACAGTGGGCTCCGAGTCAACTGGCATGACCGCGGGCACTGGGTCAGCCATTGGATCGTCTGGCTCGACAGCGGGCATCAGGTCACCAGGCATGACAGCGGGCACTGGGTCATCAGGCATGGGATTGTCTGGCTCGACAGCGGGCATCGGGTCACCAAGTATGACAGCGGGCACTGGGTCACCAGGCATCAGGTCATTTGGCTCACCAGCGGGCACCGTGTCATCTGGCAAGACAGTGGGCACCGAGTCACCAGGCACGACAGTGGGCTCCGAGTCAACTGGCTTGACCGCGGGCACTGGGTCAGCCATTGGATCGTCTGGCTCAACAGCGGGCATCGGGTCACCAGGCATGACAGCGGGCACTGGGTCATCAGGTACCGGATCGTCAGGATCGACAGCGGGCATCGAGTCAACTGGCATAATAGGATCATTAGGCTGGATCAGTTCATCAGGCTGGGTAGAAACATCATGCTGGGTAGAGACATCAGGCTGAATGGAGGCATCAGGCTGAATGGAGGCATCAGGCTGAATGGAGGCATCAGGCTGGGTAGAAACATCAGGCTGAAGTGCGGGTGGCAGGTTCTCAGACGGCAGGCTCACCGGTTTGGGTACTGGCAGGATGGTACTGGTTGGAAAGAATTTTCGCTTTTTTCTGGTTTTAACTACTGGAGCACTGCAAGTAAACGCAGGTCTGCAAACGAATGGAGCAGCTGAGGACAGAGGAAAGCGGGAGGATGGAACAGAGGAGGGAGCAGTTGCTACAGAGGACTTCTTTACAGGGTTAAAGAAAGGATAGGTGCAGCGAGTGGGAACAGAGGACTGATATGTGGTAGTTAGAGTATACTGGGCAGTCACTGGGGGTCCTGTCGGGGATGTAGGAAGAGTGCCTTGAGCGGAGGAATGATGTTGTAAGCTGACTGAGGCTGGGTGCAACAAGTCTGACCATGTCTGCAGTATGGGTTGAACAAAGCTCAGCTTACACAAAGCCTGTCTGGTCAAAGACTGCACTGCGTTTATACAATCTCTTAGTACCTGTGGTGAACATGCAGAATAACGCTCCAGAAAGTAATCCACATCATCCTCTAATAACCATACCAGGGACTCTACCTGGTCGGCACTAAATGGCGGCAAAAATTCATCCCTGCATTCGGGGGTACCAGATGAAACCAACTCAGCACAAACCTGAATCAATGGCTGCACCTCAGAGAATTCTGTGCCCTGATCTACTAGGCAATGAGCAATCCTTATACACTCTAGCAATTGATCCCGGAGATACTCCTTCAGAGTCTGATAAGCATAATCCCTGTCATCAAACACTAGCAGAGATAAATACACAACCTCATCAAGATCCATCCTACAGCAACAAAAGCCAAGATGGCTTCCCTGTGCAGCCACTTCTGGTCAAGATTGGCCTTGGTGTAATGTCAGGGCTCCGGGTATGACCAGAGGTATGTGAACTGACGCAGGGAAACGCAGGCTCCAGATGTGTTATAAACAATATAATTTATTAACACTAACAATACATAAACGCAGTGCAATACTAAAACATAACACAGTGCAAATGAACCAAACCACCCACAGATAACAATACATACAATGCAAGCGTCGTCAGGCAGGCCGGGTCAATAACAATCAGGCAGGTAGGAACAGGAGGAGCAGGCAGAGAGTAGTCAGGTCACGAGCCGGGTACAGCAACTAACGGGCAGGTAGGTACAGGGGGTCAGGCAGAGAATGGTTGGGGTCACAAGCCAGGGATGAAACAGGAGAAGTCAGCAGAGGTCCAGATCAGGCAGGGTCAGCAACGAATCAGTCAGACAGGGACAGGAACAGGAACAGGAATGCAGGTAACAAGATACAGGGGCCCAGGAAAACACACACCAAGGCGCAGACTGCAGGTCTGGCCATCCCTTAAATACACCTGCATAATCAGCTTCAGGTGTTTGGCTGGCTGCAGGGTTGAGTCTCTGATTGCTGGGAGCACCCGCTGGCCAGCCCTGGTACTGCAGCCCACAAGGCAGGTGAGTCCCACCATTACTGGCAAGTCCATTCCTGACAATCGCTCTCTTAAGGTCATGCCACAGCATTTCAATCGGGTTGAGGTCAGGACTCTGACTGGGCCACTCCAGAAGGCATATTCTGTGCTGTTGCAGCCATTGTTTTGTTGAATTACTTGTATGCTTTGGGTCATTGTCCTGTTGCATCACCCATCCTCTGCGGAGCTTCAGTTGGTGGACAGATGGTTGTATGTTTTCATGCAAAATGTCTTGATAAACTCTGGAATTCATTTTCCCATCAATGACAACAATCCGTCTAGGCCCTGAGGCAGCAAAGCAGCCCCAAACCATGATGCTCCCTCCGCCATGTTTTACAGTGGGGATGAGGTTTTGATGTTGGTGTGCTGTGCCTTTTTTTCTCCAAACATAGTGTTGTGTGTTCTTCCCAAACAACTCAATCTTGGTTTCATCTGTCCACAGTATATTTTGCCAGTAGTGCTGTGGAACATCCAGGTGCTCTTTTGCAAACTTCAAACGTGCTGCAATATTCTTTTTGGACAGTAATGGCTTCCTCCGTGGTGTCCTCCCATGTACTCCATTCTTGTTTAATGTTTTCCTTATTGTAGATGTGTCAACAAAAATGTTAGCATGTGCCAAAGATTTCTGTAGGTCTTTAGCTGACACTCTGGGATTCTTCTTTACCTCATGCAGCATTCTGCGCTGTGATCTTGCAGTCATTTTTACAGGACGACCTTGCCCAGGGAGAGTAGCAACAGTGCTAAACTTTCTCCATTTGTAGACAGTCTGTCTTACCGTGGACACATGAACATCAAGGCTTTTGGAGATACCTTTGTAACCCTTTCCAGCTTCATACAAGTCAACAATTCTTGATCGTAGGTCTTCTGAGAGCTCTTTTCTGCGAGGCATGGTTCACATCAGACAGTGCTTCTTGAAACCTGTAAACCCAAAACAGGTGTGTGTTTTTTAAGGGCAGGACAGCTGTCAGCAACACATCCAATATCATCACACTGATTGGAGTCAAGGTTGGCTCACTCCTGGCTCCAATTAGCTCTGGGAGAAGTCATTAAGCTAGGGCCTCACATACTTTTTCCTCCCTGCACTGTGAATGTTTAAATGTTATGTGCAATTAAACCATGGCAACATCTAATGTTTGTGTAGCAGACTGTGTTCTTCTATTGTTGTGACTTAGATGACGTTCAGAGCACATTTTATGCCCAATTCATGCAAAACTCCACGTAATCCCAAGGGGTTCACATACTTTTTCTTGCAACTGTATATATTTTACAATATTTTTTGGCACAGATTTCAATAAAAAAAGTTGTTTTATTGAGTTACTGTTTTATTAACCATTGCTATTTTCTTTGCAGGAATGACATAAATCTGCAGCACTGATATGCTTATTCTGACAGCAACAGGGTCTTGATAAGTAAGTGTGTGCAGTGCTGTTGGATGAGATTTTTCATCTGCTTTGAGTGGCTATACCAGGATGATGCCTGCAGCGATCGGCTTTCATGTAAAAGCAATCCTAGTGGCTAATTAGCCGCAGGATTGATTTTACAAGCAGCGGGAGGAGATGTCCCCCCCCCCCACTGCCTTATACGACTTTCTCAGGTAGTACCATGCCATCAGGGAGCCTGAGAATGCAGCTGGAATGTCTGCCAGCTTATCATAGAGTTGATTGGAGACCGGAATGGGGCCAATCATCTCTATAGTCTAAGAAATCGGAACCTACGAGCATTTCATCACTGCGGTTTTGCCGGATATAAGCAGCGCCATTTTTAAATTGGGAAAGCATCTGATCACACCGATCTTGGTGAGATCAGATGATATAAGGGCAGAGGTGATATTTAGAGTCTAAGAGACCCCAGATTTCGCAGAAAAGAATACCTGTCACTGCCTATTGCTGTCACATAGAATATTTACATTTCGTGATAACAAAAAAAGTGATTTAAAAAAATTAAAGGGACAGTGTAAAAATAATTTAAAAAAATACAAATAAAATAATTTAAAAAAGCACCCTCGTCCCGCAAGCATTGGCCCTGTGTCTGTATGTAAACAGCAGTTGCACCATGCATGTGAGCTATTGCCGCGAACGTCAGATTGAGGATAGTAGTTCTAGCACTAGACCTCCTGTGTAAATCTAAAATGGTAGCCTGTAAAGGCTTTTAAGTCATCGCCTATAGATATTAAAAGTGTATGTAGTTGCCATTGCAAAGTATGTCGTGTTTTGTATTTATTTACTCAGCATACCATCATCTTTTAAAGTTTACCAAACAATTGGCCAATATATTGTGTTTTTGCACAATACAATTTTAAAAAGTGCATTTATTAAAATAAATTTGCTTTTGAAATATCGTTGTGCTAATACTATGTGACATAAAAATTTGCAAAACTCAAAATTTTATTCTCTAGGGCGTCTGCTTTAAAAAAAAAATATAATATTTGAGGATCTGAAGTAATTTTCTAGAAAAAAATACTGATGTTTTCATGTGAACAAAAAGTGTCAGAAAAGGCTTGGTATTCAAGTGGTTAGAAGAGTGAGTAATGTGTAGCATAAACTTTTGGGGTCTTGTACGCAGCTAGACCGCCAAAAAGTCTCTCACTTGTGGTGTCTCCATACTCGGAAGAAGTAGCAGAATGTATTTTGGGGTGTATATACCCATGGCATGTGTGAGCAATATATATTTTAAGTGACAACTTTGTGTAAAAAAAAAATGTTTTAAATTTTCCAAAACCGTGGTAAAAAATAAAGTATTCCATTGACTAAACATGCCTTTCAGCAAATAGTCTGGGGTGCTTACTTTCCAAAAAGGGGTCATTTGTGGAGGCATTGTGTTGTCCTAGAATTTCAGAGCCTCCGAAACTGTGTTAAGTAGTAAGGAAGTGAAATGAAGAATTTACGCACCATCAGGCTTTCAAAGGGGTCATTGGATTTCGGGCTCCTGTATACGGCTAGGCTGCCAAAAAGTCTCGCACATGTAGTATCCCCATACTCAGGAGAAGTAGCAGAATATATTTTGGGGTGTAATTCCAAACATGCCCATGGTATGTGTTAGCAATATACCATTTAAATGACAACTTTGTGAAAAAAATGTTTTTGTCATTTTTCAAAAAGTTGTGGAAAAATAAAAATCTTCCATGGACTCAGCATGCCACTCAGCAGATAGCTCAAGGTCATTTGGGGGTGTTTTTACTGCCCTGGCATTTTAGCACCTCAAGAAATGTGAAAGGCAGTCAGAAAGTAAAACCTGTGTAAATTCCAGTATCCATACCATAGTTTGTAGATGCTATAGCTTTCACACAAACAAATTATTATACACCTATTGGGATTTTCTTACCAAAGACATGTAGCAAAATACATTTTGGCCTAAATTTTTGATGAACTTTGAGTTTATTGGATATTTGTTTTAAACAGAAATGAGAAAATATTGTTTTTTTTTCAAAATGTTCTGTCTTTTTTGGTTTATAGCGCAAAAAATAAAAACCCAGCGGCGATCAAATACCACCAAAAGAAATCTCTATTTGTGTGAAAAAAAGAACATAACTTTAATTTGGGTACAGCATTGCTTGGCCGCGCAGTTATTAGTTGAAATAGCGGAGCGCCAAATAGCAAAAAATGGCCAGGTCAGGAAGGGAGGTAAATCTTCCGGAGGGCAAGTGGTTAAAGGACTATATTACTATAACTTAAAGCCTGTCACTATCAAACCACAGCACTATTAGCCCTATATTTGGCCCAGCGCATTATGTTACCACTGTTATAGTAAGAGGAACATAATTTTGGATCTTTACCTTGCTTCAGTATCGCTGTTATCAAGTACTTAGTCATGGATATCATGAATTCAACAAAGTCTGGAACCTGACTGAATAAATGGGATAAAATTGTAAAAAGTTAGGAAATAAGCCAGAATGGCCATTCATTCACCAGGGGGAGGTCAAAAATGGCCAGAGTTACATTTTCTATAATAATTGGCTTATTGAGGCCTTTAGAGCAGTTTTAGACAGCCTCAAGAATACAACTGACATGACCACATTATGTTCAGCATAAGTATTGTTATAGAGGCCTGTCAGAGACTGCAGACATACCAGAGGAAGTGATTTTCAGAAACTGAGAATGCTACAGGTTTGGTTGGAGACATGCTTTAGAAGAAAGTGAGAGACTGATTACAAATCAATGCACCTATGAATTGATACTCCAACTCCCTTGCTGGAGCGCAATGG
Source organism: Staurois parvus (assembly GCF_062004578.1). Lineage (NCBI taxonomy): Eukaryota > Metazoa > Chordata > Amphibia > Anura > Ranidae > Staurois > Staurois parvus. The sequence continues at coordinate 6,474,910 of NW_028317887.1, forward strand.
TTGCAGAACAAGAACCTTTGTGCCACATGTGGCCCGCAGTCCAGAGGTAGGGTTCTAGGCCTTTAGAGTCAATGTTATTAAGCACAGGAAGTTCAGTATCCTTTAAGTAGGCATAAGTAGCTAAACCTGAACATGTAAACCTGGATGTATAGAATGCTATATAGTTTTCCAGATATCTCTTGTTTATCTTGTTTATCTACAAGAAGTTGTTCTGCTGAGCTCTCAAATAGAAAACCAGATACTCCAGACTTTTATCTGACCAGCTACTCCAGCAATGTACTGTTCTTGTCATTCTGTTAAAATAAGCTCTGGATTTGAAGTAGTGGGTATTTCTTTGTTGAGGTCAAGTGTGCCACTTTAGTGTATCACACCAGACTGCCTCTTTTTTTTATAAATATATTAAACCTCTGCCAGTTTGACTTTGTCCTCCATCTGTCTAAGGGATCACTGAGCTGCTTCTCTAGTGTGACTAATTGCGAAATGTATTTTGCAACATCCCAAACCGCAGTAGATCTTGGTAAAATTTAACTCCCAAGTCATGGATTTAATATCTAGACAAGTGCTGTATTTGGCCAGCTAGTCTTGTATCTAACGACATCAACATTTTTAAATGGAATATGATCAGATACTGTATGCTTCTTGAAAAAATGCTGTATATACGGATTGACTCTACAACCATAAATCTAAGTTACAGTAACCCACATCGATGTGTGACAAAGAGTCATTAGTTAGTAAATGGCGGGTGTAGGCCTTCTCAGTAGGTGATTTACCACACCAGGGACTTCACCATAAATCTTACATAGTTAGGCTGGCTGAAAAAAGACAAAAGTCCATCCAGTTCAACCATAGAAAAAAAAAGGTATAATCCTATACCCATGGTTGATCCAGAGGAAGGCAGAAAAAAAAATCTGTTAATAGTTGGGCAGATGCCAGTCTGCAAGAGCATGGTTGTCTCTTGAGGAGGGCAAAGTCTGTCTTAGTTAGGGCAAGGAACCATATTAAAGTTTTCCATGATCATTAGCCTAAGAGGAGCTCCTGTGTCTAAGAGGAGTAGGAAGAAGTGAGCCTTTGGGAACAGTTCACACAGTGGTTGCACAATATAGACTTACTAATATTTCCCTTCTGCTCCTTCAGAAGACCCAAGAAGGAGATTATTAGGTCAGTTTCTGTCTTCAGCATCGTTCACTCTTTCTTCTAGTATTTATACTCTGTATGGAATTTTATAGTTTGTAGTAAAGTCATGCGCAAAGAAGTGGCATTCCCGATTGCTGATGCTTTGCTTAGTGGCAAAGATACAGTCCCAGATTTTACCTAAGTCTTTTTTGATTTGGCCAACATCTGTTAGCAATCAATTTTATATGTAAGAGTGATTTGGTAAGTAGATGGCTTCCATAATGATTGCAGCCTCTGAGGATGAGACTTGTATAATTTGTATAGTATGAATACTTGTAAATGCTGAGTTAACTTAGGTTTAGTATCTCAGGTATTATTGTTATATTACTCTATAGGTTGCTTAAGACCTTTGGGGGTATATAAAAGTGAAAAAACAGCACTAAGGAAATACCCCTCTGGGGGACATACCCTGGGGCTTTAGGCAGGGTTTGAATGTTCCAGAAATACTGCCTCTCACACATGAGTGTCAGGTAAAAGCCTACCAAAACACATTCTATAACTGGATATTAATATTTATAGGTAAAGTTGATTCAGGGAATATCCGATTGTCTCTTGGGGGATCAGGAAGGAATATTTTTTATCCTGCTGGAGAAAATTAGATCATGCTTTACTGGGGTTTTTTTTTGCCTTCCTCTGGATCAACTGTGGGTATTGGATATGTATATGGAGGTTTTCTATTTGTGTGTGTGTGTCTTTTTTTCTGTTGGTTGAACTGGATTGAATTGTGTCTTCTTTCAACCAGATTAACTATGTAACTCCAGGCTACATGAAACAGGATATGATTGAAGAGTTGTCATTTGTGGCTTATGTCTTCATCCATTGCTCTGAAGGGATCACTGTGGCTGAGGATATACTGCTAATGGAGTATGCAAATGTTACTCCTATCCCTCTTTTCTTCACCCCAAAGCAGAAAACTCCCAAATATGTTACAGGAGCCAATAGCAATCATGGGGAGCTGAGCATAGAAGGCATATACTAGTGAAGGAGTAATAGGCACAATGACATCAGGAGAACACAAGTCACAGAGACCAGATAGTCTACCACCCAGTATAGTCCAAGCACTCATATTCCTGGAGTGTGCACAGCAGAATCCATATGACACCATATACAGGTAAGAGGAATCTCCCAGGAGGGAACCCTCAAACGTATTTTATAAAATGGCGGCCGCAACTCAATGCCTCCTCTGCAAGCCTCCAACTCCACATCAGACCTCCTGAGAGGAAGCCTGAACGCAGAGCAGCCAGTGGCAACTCACAAGGAGCCCTGGCAAAGAACAATTCTGTAATTCACTGTTGGGTGTTTGTAATGGTGCATCATATGGTTGTCAGATCACAACTGTAGAGAAAAGAGTTATATAATGCTCACACACGTCTCATGTGCAGAGTGCGAGGTTGCAGTGTAAGATCTTATGCATGAGTTTCAGATACCCCTGCTGCACAAATCTTCACAACTAAAGCTAACAGGTAGGCAGGCAGAAGGCTGTTTTGCCCAGATGGGTAGGTGAAAGATGCTTTAAAAGCATTTTTCTTCACAATGCTCTACAACTGGCAGATGCTAAGCACACAGGCAAGGGCACCCCCCCCCCCACTTCCGACAGGTTCTCTTTAAGTGTAATACTTATTAGCTCGCAACGCAATCACAGCAGTCCCCATGACAATGCCTGCTCAGTCATTATATAGATATAAATGTCAGTAAATGCAGTTATACTTTTACATTTAAAAGCAGGTGTGCAATAAGCAATCAGGAAAAAGAAAGATAAATAAATGAAACAGACCTTGCAAAGCAAGCATAATGAATTTGTAGAAGAATTCAATTACAATTAATATTGTGTAATGTGCTCTGCTAATGTTGCAGAAAGCAGGTCTGTGATTGTCTGAATGAGCTTCTAACAATCAGCCTACCCCCTTATAATTAAGTTAGAGGCACAGGATATTATCCATATGTTTATTCAACTGGCAAACCTTGGCTAGCCACTATCTGTAATTAATGGAGTTCATTAAAAGCCCACTTCCTGTTCTGTGTATATGGAAAGGCTGTGGGAGGCAGACGGCAACATGATAAAATATGTTATGCTGTGTGACCAGGTCTAAATGTGCACTAATTTATTTAATGCCACTTAGCAGGTGTCTTTGAAAGATCAGGGTAGCATCTGCTTTTCTGGCTTTGTACAAGAGAAACACATATGAACAGATTCATATACTGTTTTAATTTTCCAATGCTTTGTAAAATGTTTTCGTCTGTGTTATCTACATAGCCAGGCCTTAGAAAAAAAAGTATGTTAGGACATACCCCAGTCTAAATTGAAAACAAAGTGGTTGATTTACTAAAACTGGAAAATGCAAAATATGGTGCAACTGGGCATGGTAGCCAATCAGCTTCAGGTTTTGCACTCTTCAGTTTTAGCAAATCAACCCCATTGCGTGTGTATGGCTCATGACAACATCACAGCTCCGCTAGGTAGATATGCAGGAGAGTCTTCTCTTTCTTTTCTCGTGTGAGTGAATTTTATGTTTACCATTTACAGTAAAGTGGACATATTCATTTAATCTGAAGATTTGTGATTTTTTTTTTCCTGATTGGAATATATCCCCTATGCCATTCCATCATAATCTTTTGATTCCCAGGTGCAATACTTCATGTATTTCTTTAACTGATAGGAATATGACGATACTCAGTGGGCTGGAGGCTCCATGTTGTTTGGGAGTACAGATACAGCCCACATTCGGATACTAGAGCATCCACACACTGTAGCTCCATATTACCACACATCCTGATACTTTGTGCGAGTGTCACAAACTCTGTCCATGAGAATTATATTGTACTGCAATACCACATACAGCCTAAAAGCATCTCCCAAACATGTAGTTGACAGGATTGGAATTCTTGCCATGTCTCCTTTGGAGTCACAGGAAAAGGTGGATTGTATTCCTGTTCTACAGTATTTAAAATCTTTTTTTTTCTAGCATTAGTACATGTCCCCCATAGCAGTGACCAGTTCTCCATTTCCTGTGCTTGACAATCCCTTGCCTATTAGCCTTGAAAATGTCCAAAACTGATTTTTGAGATTTGCCCAAGCCTAAGACTTCAGTGGGGTTCAGACTTAGTGCCAGTTTACATATATGCAGATTGGATGCAGTTTGTACCGCATGCAATCCGCATGACATGTGAAATAACATTGCTTCCTATGGTGCCTGTTCACATATGTCCAGTGCACTGGCGGTGCAGAATCAGTGTGGTTTGAAAAAGAGTCATGTCCGATTTCTGAGCAGTGCCTTCAGGTTGAGGTGCAGATTACAAGCTGTTGACTTCTATGGGAACCGTTTCTAAACCGCATGTGTGAACAGTATAAAATCCTGATCTAAACCTGTCCTGAACCTGATGTAAACCTGAAATGAACCACTGAACAACTACTGTGTCAATTAGCTGTAAAACCTGAGCTATCCACACTGCAGATATGTAAATCAGCTCTTAAGATTTTGGTTAGATTTAATGAATGCCCTGTGAACCAAACTGTTACAGATTTGCTCATCCTTAGTACCCACTGGCTGGCCAGTTCTGAGTTTTCATTTTTTAAAGGACCTATGTGCATAGATAATGCTTTTTTAAATGTAAATATAAAGAACTCTTTGTATTTTGTTTTTCCTTAGCACCCTGCCATTCATTTTGAATATTTATCAATTAAATTCTTCTTTTGCAGATTTTGTTGCATTCTTTGTAACCCACAAATAATTTATTTTATATTTATTGCTCATAGGAATAACCTATTTAATGTGTTTATATAAAATGTATTTAAAAGACTTGCATTTGTATTTTGTGTCTTTGTTAACTTTTTTTATTTTCACCCAATCCATTTGTTAGAAAGAGTCCTTCAGCATTGGGAAATTAGTTCTCTTAAAATTTAGTTATTTTGCTTTTCCAATATTTACTTGTTTTTTTACAATTGAGATAATTAACCAGAATTTTCTTTGACGGAAATTGTCATAAGCGAATCATGTAATTGATTTAGCAGTATGCACAACAATAAACAGTAAATTTCCACCCAAATGCATGAAAAGCATCACACTCATTGACCAGATCATCTTTTACACTTACTTTTAGATCATGTCTTACACGGAGATGCACAGTTCCTCTATTTCTATTCCACTCCAAAAGAGATAATAGCAGAAATATTGACATCCAATAAGCATCATTTGTTCTAGAAAATGTAAAAACCTACATCAAACTTAACAAGGAATAATATTATTCAAGGAGGATAGGACCTTTTTAAAGCAGTAGTATACTGCAGCATTTAGAAAAAAATCCCCTGCAAGGCAATGGCATAATGTGCTAGTATGCATCGCATCTCATGAAATACATACCTTAGTACGAAACCCTCCAGCGGTGCGCTGTCACTGCCGGCAAGGCTTTCATCTTCCCCCAGTTTCCCTTCTGGGTTTGCTGGCTCCAGTCCTTTGAGTGGCCGAGCTGCAATAACATCACTCCCGCGCATGCACACAGGAGTCACAGTTTATGGCATACAGCTCTGAAGGGACAGCATGGTATGCCGTTCCTTCAGAGCGCATGCACTGGTGACGTCACCAGCTGCATCCAGTGTCAATATCTCCTAAGCACTGCAAGTTTACGAGATATTCATTGTACCTACAGGAAAGCCTTATTATACGCTTGCCTGTACGTACAAGTTCAAAAACGGAGTTTAGTACCACTTTAAGTGGACTTTATTAGGTAGCTATTCACCTGACAGATACAGTATTCGTTACCCACTAGTAAACCACATTAGCAATAGAAACAGTAGAGTAAGAGAAAAAATTAGGGAGTAAAATTTAGGGCTGCCAGTTGTAAAGGACAATTTTCACAGACTTATCCAATCTGTATGCTTTGTTTTTGCTAGTGACACAAATTTGTCAAAGCTATTAGGTTAACCTAACAGCCAGGCAACTGTCAGGCAATTAGTATTGTCAGAAGGACTGTTGTAGCCCTCATCTGCATACCTGTTCCAAGTTATTCACTCCTAGTATTGATGGAAGAGGGTCAGCTTCACATCCAAGGAACTACCATTTTCAGAAGTGATGTCAGCATTGGTGGCCTCCATATTTCTCTCATCAGAATTTCCATTTTATTGTCTAACGCAAATTCACCTCTTTTTCTAGCAGAAGTATTTACTATTTTCTTTCCATTTTTATTCTTCAGTACATAGAAAATATGGTTTCAATGTTTCAGCTAATTGTTTCTTTTGCGCTCCATTTACTGAATCATATTGTAAAACTTTTAAAACCAATTTTACAGACTTACCGTAGTTCCTTGCATGATGGCATTGCATTAAATTGACATACAGTATAACATTATCTGCATTAGCCTCTTTTTTAATTTAAACAATCTGAGACCTAGATTCAAATGGTCCACAGAGATCTCTTTAACCACCTTCCGCCCGCCATATAGTACAATGATGGGCGCAAGGTGGTTCTCTCGTTCTGATAGGACGTCATATGACGTCCTTCCATTCTCACCACGCTTGCGCGGCTCAGGGAGCATGCATCGTGGCGATCGCTGGTGCGCTATGTCCCTCGGACACAGCGGATCACGGAAAGAGCCGAAGATGTCGGCTCGGTCATGTGATCAGCTGTGTCCAATCACAGCTGATCACATGTAAACAGGGAAATGCCGGTTCAGCATTTCTCTCCTCTCGAGCTGTCACGCTGACAGCTCGAGAGGAGAGGAGAGCCGGTAATCAGCTTTCCGTGGAGGGGACATGTACACTGATCCTCAGGGAACTGATGATCAGTGTTCCCTGATCATCAGTGTGGCCCCAGAAGTGCCACCTGTCAATGTCCATCAGTGCCAGCAGTCAGTGCTCATCAGTGCCACGTGCCAGTGCCACATCAATGCCACATATCAGTGCATACCAGTGCACATCAATGCCACATATCAGTGCTCATTTGAGCTTCCTTTCAATGTCACCCATCAGTGCGAGTCAGTGCCACCTATCAATGCCAATCAGTGCCACCTATCAGTGCTGCCAATCAGTGCCACCTATCAGTGCTGCCAATCAGTGCCACCTATCAGTGCCAGTCAGGGTCGCCTATCAGTGCGCATCAGTGCCACCTATCAGTGCCAGTCAGTGCCGCCTAACAGTGCCAGTCAGTGCTGCCTAACAGTGCCAGTCAGTGCCGCCTATCAGTGGCATATCAGTGTCATGTATCAGTGCTGCCTTTCAGTGCCCATCAGTGATGCCTGTCAATGCCCATCAGTGCCACCTACCAGTGCCTCCTCATCAGTGCCCATCAGTGCCACCTATCAGTGTCCATCAGTGCAGCCTATCAGTGCCCATCACTTCATTAGCGCACATCAGTGAAGGAGAAAAATCACTTATTTACAAAATTGTATAAAAAAAAAACTAAGAAATTTTTTTTTTCAAATTTTTCAGTGGTTTTTGGTTTGTTTAAGAAAAAATAAAAATCCCAGAGGTGATTAAATACCACCAAAAGAAAGCTCTATCTGTCTCAAAAAAATGATAAAAATTTCATATGGGTACAGTCTTGCATGACCGCACAATTGTCATTCAAAGTGTGACAGCGCTGAAAGCTGGAAATTGGCCTGGGCAGGAAGGGGGTATAAGTGCCCTGTAGGCTAGTGGTTAAAATACATGCATCACAACATTTTTTATTTTAAAGCATTTATACAATAATGAGTTACATCATTTGGTAACAGGTGTTGTAAATATATATGAAAAAAATGTTCTGCAGTTTTTGGATGCTTTCTTTCATGTTTACTCTATTCATTTTATTATCCAAGTGTGTTGCACATATTTCCTTTGCATATTATATTTTATAGCAATTGTTTTTCAAATAATTACCGTGAATCTGCAAGACAGTCCCCTGTAGATTCTGAATGGAAGCAGATCTCCATTTATGTGTCTTGGGGGAAGTACTAATGTGTAGATGCAGGAACAGCACCGAGGTTCTTGTTGGTGTGAACTTTGCAAATAATACAATGACTACTGAGATTTCTTTGTTTTATAGGCACCATTAAATTGAAATAGTGAAATTGCTTAGGGATAATTCTGTCCAAGGGCAGTATAGGTCCTAAAATACAGGAACATCATTGGACCTCCTACCTTTGCATCTGTGGAACTTGCCAATTTTCCTTTAGAGGAAAGAAGCTACATTTTTTACATTTATCCTGTCTCAAAGTAGTTTTAAAAATTATATATTTTAACAGTAAAGTATGTACAAGCATAAAATAACTAAGTTCTAAAGCTAACCTGGCCCAAGTTGTCTTCCCACAATGTAGTCTGAAGTTTTCAGGTAATGCTTGTAAATTAACTCATTAATATTTGCTAGAAAGCCATATGCATTACATTAGTTAAAATAGTCTAGGGAATGTATAGTCTTCTTAATTATATTTAGATAAACATGTGAAAATGTTGATATTATGAATGTGTTTTAATGTTTTAAAAAAATCGCATTCTTCCTCATTTGTGATTATATACTATCAATGAATAACTGTTAGCCAGATGGCTTGGGTACCTCTGCATGTCTATGTTAACGGCTCAGCACATAGAGCTGTAGTTGGCATGCATATGCGCTCAGAAGTGTGTATGTTGCAGTGTGTGCATGCTCAGGCTTAGCGTTGGCATCAAATGGCCTATTTAACCCCTTCATTCCTAAGGGTAAAACAAATCTTAACGCCTAAGCACAATTTTGCAACTTTGACATGTGTTAGTAAAACCGTACATATCATCACAACTACTTTGTACATCCAAGTGAATTATACCTTGTTTTTTTCAGGACAAATTGGGCTTTCATTTAGTGGTAAATGGTAATGGATATCTCGTGATTTTATTATCAAAGGAAAACTGGCCCAAAATAGTAAAAAAAAAAAAATCTTTTTTTTTTAAATTTAGCTGTGTGTTTCTGGTTATTACCATAACCTTCCACCAAAGAACAACCCAAAATAAATTTTCCAGCTGTTGCCGATCACAGCGATACCATATACAGTGGGGATCAAAAGTTTGGGCACCCCAGCTAAAAATTTGTATTAATGTGCTGTGGCAGTGCGGTGTCCTGCCACAGTCAAAATAAAGCTGAAAACCCTGGATTCTCAACCAGGCAGGTTGAGGGGCTCCAGAGAGTTGATGTATTGCAGAGGAAACTGACTTTTCGGTTTCCGCATTTATTCATTAAGTTTGTTTTGGGATCTGGAGCTCGGAGATTTCAAAGAGATCTGGGAGGGATGAAATCTCCAATCTGGGGTCTGTGTTTTGAGAACCCCCAGCACACTGATTGCACAGGTGTGTGCAGGCCTTTTTATAGAGTCCTAACCATGGTTCTGGGCTCCACCCCGGCAAACGGAGTCAGGAGGGCTCCAACCCGGCAGATAGGATGTCAGGAGGGCTCCACTTAGAAGACAGGAGGTCACTGCCTTGGAGTCAGGTGGGCCCCAGCTAGGAGAGGTGAAAGCCAGACTAGCTGTGTGCTAGTGGCCATAATCTGGGAAGAGTCTGCAGGAGACAGACATTGAACTGTGTACAAGCCAGGAGGCTGAATACTGTTAATTTGCTTGATGTTGGATACCCCTGCGTGGGAAGCATTTTTTCTTTATGGAACTTTTTTCTGTTAAATAAAAGTGGGCAAAAAAAGCCCTTAAAGAAGTGAGTTGCTGTGTGCTTTAACAAGAAGAGCTCTGCCATTTGAAGCGAGTTCCCACATATGGTGGAGGATGCAGTGGGCAGAACTAGAGATCCCAGCAAGGAAGTAAGTTCATGTGTTGAACTGTGTTTGGTGCATGACTCTGCACTATCTGTGTGTGCAGGTGAGGAGATCCTGCAAGAGAAAAGGAACTTGCCTTAAAGAGACAGTGCTCCATTGTGTACCAGGACTGTGCAAAAGTGTTGTGGAGTGACTGCAAAGATGGGGCGGTCAAAACTCAAAAAAGAAGCAAGATTTTCTGAAATGAGAGACAGAGCCCTGTGGCTGGAGGGGTTGTTATAACCAGAACAAGCCCCATACATGGCTGCACAGAGTTTGCCACAGTGGGAAGTGCATGCTGTTGTCCCTGGCAACGCTGGTGAAAGGAAACCAGTTTTCTGTGTGCAGAGTACTAAGCCTGAAAGAGGATGCAGTGTTGGAAGTTTGGCCAAGATACTGCCGCAAGAGCGCTGTTTGCGGTGCAGTGAATGGGGGCACACTGTCTCCAAGTGCCCTTTATCCCAGCTTCCAGTACAAGGTGACACAACCAGACAAAGGTCTGGGTATGCAATTGGGAAGCCTGCTTGGAGTTCCAGGAAGGAGCAACAGGTTGCCCAAAAGTTTTAGAAGAATGTGGTTGCCCATAGCAACACATGTGACTTCACGCCTGCGGACCCTGTGAGAGAAGTGTCGTCTGCAGAGGATTGTGGCAACACAGAGATGAGAGTTCAGCGCATCTGGAGGAACCCACAAAGTTCAGCTGTGAGAGTGCCATCTCCCATAGCAACAGGAGAAAGACTGCCAACCAGGAGAAGGGGCTACAAGGGAGATGTGGTTCCTTATCCCAAGAAGGTTATCTGTGGAACCATACCCTGCCTGGAATGTGGTCAGTTTGGGCATGGTATCTTTACCTGCCCCAGATTATGGAATACCACTGATGAGGGTGCTACTGGGCAAAAGTCTTCATCTGCAAGCCCAGATTCATGTTTAAAAATATTTGCAGCCACCTCTAGCAACAGTGAAGTACCTGTTGTGCCTGCAGGGGGTGCCAAGGAATCAGAAGTGCCTGCCACAGTATCATCCTATAGCTGCATGGATGAACTGGCTGGCCAAAGCCAAGCAGAGGAGATGACTGAAAGGATCCAGATCCCACGCATTCAAGTGAAGGTGAAGCCTGTTACAGTGGTGGGTAAGACTGGTACTTTTGAGATAAATGTGAGAGATACTAATGCAATGATTGAGACAGACTTTGAGACTCTCTGCTATAAATTTGGGATACTCCCAGTTGGGAAACCCACTGCTGGTGATTGTGAGAGAGACTTGCCTCTGTATAATGCTTTTAGTGGGGAGGCAACGGTTAAAAATGTCAGTGTGGAGAGTACTGATATTGGGGTTGCACCAATGTCATATAAACAGAATGGTGAATTAAATGTAGTAGGGGTGACCACTAAGCAGGATGTGTTATCTCCCCTAGCAACGGTGGTTAAGGTAACCCAGGATAACTATGGTGTTGCTCGGGTGGACCAGAGTGTATCTGAATTGAGTGAGAATTTGTTATTTCAGTCTGGCAATGGTGAATCTAAAAGGAATGAACGTATTCATAATGATGATGGGTTAATGCAATCCACTAATGCTAAAGTTTTTGTAGTGAATGACATGCCACTAGGTCACGGTGGTGAGAGTAGGAAATTGCAACCTGCTGTGCCTAGAAAAGGAGTCTCCCATTGTGATATAGGTAATGGGTCTGATACAGAGCCACTCTGTCCCTCTGTGTGTCCTTCAGCGGTTGGAGTGGTACTGCGTAGTACCTCTGATGGGATCACAGGGACGATTGACTGGAACAGATGGGCAACAAGCTTGTTGGCATTAATAAAAGATGCCTCTGTGGGTAACAATGGGGTGGACATGGTTTCTGCTGTGCTGAATAGAGGGACTGAGGAGCAGCTATTAGTCCAGGGCGCTCCTGTCGCTGCCAAAATTAACCCACCGCTGGTAAAAGGCACCATTGAGGATAAACACTCAGCAGAAGTTTTGCCCACAGCCCATAAAGGAGTTAATGGTGTGGTGTACCAAACTGATATCCATAGAGAAGCCATGGAAGAGCTCATTGACACTGAGCCTCAGAGTATTTGGGTGAATCCCACACCTGGTTACGCTCTGGGAGAGCCCCAGGTTATTGTATTGGGTACCTCGAGCCGAGAGGAAGCCTCTTTAAGAAGCACCACCTCTGAGGCATCAGTAAATGAGTGTCTCCATGTCTCCAGGAAGGTCTTATGTGTGGAATCAGGCTGTCTCTTTATAACAGACCTGCTAAAGGAAATGTTAGCCTTCTGGAGTGTACAGCCGGTGTATACCTTGCTGTCTCTTCCATGTTCGGGAGAGCTGGTACAGCGGAGTACCGCTAATTGGAGCTGGGTATTACAGGCTATACAAAACAAAGATGGTCAATATAGGAATTCTGTGATACCATCCTTGTTGGTAATGGTGAAAATTGTCTTTCAGTGCATTGCTGGGTTGCTTCATAGCAGTAATCTGTATGAGAGGCACACCAGAGTACTGTTGGACAGGACAGAGGTTTGGGCAGAAGTGCCGGAAGACACATGTATATGTGATGTGGTTGGGGTCGTCTACCCAAATGCAGAATTATGTAAGGATGGTTTGGCATCAGGACAGTTGCTGGCAGAGTCTTTTGTGACAGTGAAGTCGGTGGATAGTGACGTTTCCATGGGAGACAACCACTCCGCTGTGTGTAATTCCTCTCCAGAAACTGCCCTGCCAACTACTAGTGAAGTGAGTTCTGACAAGAGTCTTTTGGCTAATGATAAAAAGGGAAATCTGTTGATGAATTTGGATTGTCTGATTACTATGTGTGATAACAAAAGAATGGTAGACCTGGTGGTCAAGTTGACATGGTAGCTGGTCATCCTGAAAAAGGTAATGAGCGCTTAACAGACACAAGAGAGGTTAAGAGTATAGTAATAGGCCCCCTACAGGTTCAGGAAGGTCACTCTGGAAAAGTTTTCCAAAGGTCCAGTAAACGCCCAAGTTGTAAGAATGAAAGGTCGAAGGGAAATGGCCCAAAGCTTAACCTCTTGCCGTCCGCCTGCTGTTTATAAACGGCAGGGCGGTGGCAGTCCAAGGTCGGGTTGCCGTTCCTAAACGGCACCCGCCTTTTCTAGCTGTGCGCGCTCCCTAGGAGCGCGCACCACCGCGATCCGGTGTCCGCTGTGTCCTCCGGACACAGTGAAACACCGATCGTCGGACGGGACCTCTGTACGAGGTCCCGGTCATGTGATCACTGATTGGCGAATCAGTGATCACATGCAAAGTAGTAAGCAAGATGTCACTTGTGACATCATTGCTTACTACGTGTGAAATCTGTGAATGATCACAGAGGTCACATGGTACAAGGCTATTCACAACAGCCTTGTACCATGTGACAAGCTGTGACCAATCACAGCTCACTCAGTATTTCTCAATGACTGCAAGAATGCAGACAGAGAGAAAGAGAAATGATTGCTTTTACATCCTATATGGGTGTAAAAGCAATCAGTGTAAAAAAAAAAAAAAAAATCTTCATCACCCCCCACAAGTAGTACAGTGTCACCATGGTGACACTGTACTGCTAGGGTGACAGTATGTAAAAATAAAAAATAAAAATAAAAAATAATATAAAAAAAAATAAAATAAAAATGTAAAAAAAAATGTTTAAAAATTATAATGTTTGGTTATAAACTAATTTTGATTTTTTTTTTTTTACTAAAAAAATAACGGAATAAATTTTGGCCAAGATTTAGGATGAAATATTATTTATTTGCAAAATTTTATTAAAAAATTTTTTTCAAAATTTTTGGACTTTTTCATTTACATAGTAAAAATATAAAAATCCCAGCGGTGAATAAATACCACCAAAATAAAGCTTTATCTGTCTCAAAAAAATGGTAAAAAATTCACATGGGTACAGTATTGCATGACCGCGCAATTGTCATTCAAAGTGTGATAGCGCTGAAAGCTGAAAATTGCCCTGGACAGGAAGGGGGTAAAAGTGTCCGGACAGGAAGTGGTTAACAAGGGGATGTTAACCACTTGCCTACCAGGCACTTATACCCCCTTCCTTACCAGGCCAATTTTCAGCTTTCAGCGCTGCCGCACTTTGACAATTGCGCGGTCATGCAACATTGTACCCATATGAAATTTTGATCATTTTTTTCTCACAAATAGAGCTTTCTTTTGGTGGTATTTAATCGCCACTGGGCGCTTTACTTTTTGCGCTTTTTTTTAAAAAAAAAAAAAAAGTTTATTTGTTTCTTTTATAAAATTTTTCAAACAGGTATTTTTTCTCCTTCACTGATTTGCGTTGATGAGGCGGCACTGATGGGCACTGATAGGCGGCACTGATGGGCACTGATAGGCAGCACTAAAGGGCACTGATAGGCAGTACTAATGAGGTGGCACGGATAGGCGGCACTGATAGACAGCACTAATTAGGGGTCACGGATAGGCGGCACTGATATGCAGCACTGATAAGCGGCACTGATAGGTGACACTGATGATGGGTACTGATAGACGGCACTGACTGGCATCACTTCTGGGCACTGACTGGCGGATCTGACTGGCACAACCCCTGGGCACTGACTGGTGGCACTGCTGGGCAGCACTGCTGGGCAGCACTGGTGGGCACAGGTGGGTGGCACTGGTGGGCACAGGTGGGTGGCACTGGTGGGCACAGGTGGGTGGGCACAGGTGGGTGGCACTGCTGGGCACATGTAGGTGGCACTTCTGGGCACAGGTAGGTGGCACTGCAGAGTGGCACAGGTGGGGGCACTGCTGGGCACAGGTGGGGGCACTGCTGGGCACGGGTGGGCGGGGCTAGTGGGCGCACTGCTGGGCGGAACTTGCGGGTGTCACTGCTGGGCACCGATCATCAGGGCACTGATCATTAGTGCCCTGATGATCGGTGCCGATCCCCGCTCTGACAACTGCCGGTTCTCGGCAGTACTTTCCTCACGATCTGACAGCGTGAGGAAAGTGCAGCCGAGAACCGGCACTTGCATTTCCCTGTGATCAGCGTGTCATTGGACACCGCTGATCACGTGGTAAAAGGCCGGTGGGATCGGCCTTTCACCACATCACGTGATCAGCTGTGTCCGTAGGACACAGCAATCATGGAAATCGCCGGGTGCGCGCCCCCTGGGGCGCGCAGGAGAGCGCGTTCTGGGAGGACGTCATATGACGTCCACTCAGAACTGGCCGGCCGCGGTGAAGCCGTCATTCGGCTATGCGCGGTCGGCAAGAGGTTAAAAGTTTGATGCCACAATAAAAGAGCCCATGTCTGTTACTAAAGGGTTTAAAAATATATCCCCTGTAAAATTAAATGAAGCAAAAAGGGATGGTCTAGAGCAGTGGTTCTCAACCTTTCTAATGCCGCGACCCCTTAATACAGTTCCTCATGTTGTGGTGACCCCCAACCATAAAATTATTTTCATTGCTACTTCATAACTGTAATTTTGCAGTGGGAGGAGTAATGCCATGTCATTGGTGTCAGTGGAAGGAGTAGTGCCCCATCACTGATGTCAGTGGGATGAATAGTGCCCCATTGTTGGTATCAGTGGGAGGAATAGTGCCCCATCACTGGTGTCAGTGGGAGGAATAGTGCCCCATCACTGATGTCAGTGGGATGCATAGTGCCCCATCGTTGGTATCAGTGGGAGGAATAGTGCCCCATCACTGGTGTCAGTGGGAGGAATAGTGCCCCATCACTGGTGTCAGTGGGAGGAATAGTGCCCCATCACTGGTGTCAGTGGGAGGAATAGTGCCCCATCGTTGGTGTCAGTGGGAGGAATAGTGCCCCATCGTTGGTGTCAGTGGGAGGAATAGTGCCCCATCGTTGGTGTCAGTGGGAGGAATAGTGCCCCATCGTTGGTGTCAGTGGGAGGAATAGTGCCCCATCGTTGGTGTCAGTGGGAGGAATAGTGCCCCATCGTTGGTGTCAGTGGGAGGAATAGTGCCCCATCGTTGGTGTCAGTGGGGGGAGTAGTGCTCCATCACTGGTGTCAGTGGGGGGAGTAGTGCCCCATCACTGGTGTCAGTGGGAGGAGTAGTGCTCCATCATTGGTGTCAGTGGGAGGAATAGTGCCCCACCATTGGTGTCAGTGGGAGGAGTAGTGCCCCATCATTGGTGTCAGTGGGAGGAGTAGTGCCCCACCATTGGTGTCAGTGGGGGGAGTAGTGCCCCACCATTGGTGTCAGTGGGGGGAGTAGTGCCCCATCATTGGTGTCAGTGGGGGGAGTAGTGCCCCATCATTGGTGTCAGTGGGGGGAGTAGTGCCCCATCACTGGTGTCAGTGGGGGGAGTAGTGCCCCATCACTGGTGTCAGTGGGGGGAGTAGTGCCCCATCACTGGTGTCAGTGGGAGGAATAGTGCCACATCATTGGTGTCAGTGGGAGGAATAGTGCCCCATCATTGGTGTCAGTGGGGGGAGTAGTGCCCCATCATTGGTGTCAGTGGGGGGAGTAGTGCCCCATCATTGGTGTCAGTGGGAGGAATAGTGCCCCATCACTGGTGTCAGTGGGGGGAGTAGTGCCCCATCACTGGTGTCAGTGGGAGTAGTGCCCCATCACTGGTGTCAGTGGGAGGAATAGTGCCACATCATTGGTGTCAGTGGGAGGAATAGTGCCCCATCATTGGTGTCAGTGGGAGGAATAGTGCCCCATCATTGATGTCAGTGTGGTGGAGGGGAGAATAGTGCCCCATCACTGGGGTCAGGGGGGGGGGAAATAGTGCCCCATCGTTGGTGTCAGTGGGGGGAGGAATAGTGCCCCATCGTTGGTGTCAGTGGGGGGAGGAATAGTGCCCCATTGTTGGTGTCAGTGGGGGGAGGAATAGTGCCACATCGTTGGTGTCAGTGGGGGGAGGAATAGTGCCACATCGTTGGTGTCAGTGGGGGGAGGAATAGTGCCACATCGTTGGTGTCAGTGGGGGGAGGAATAGTGCCCCATCGTTGGTGTCAGTTGGGGGAGGAATAGTGCCCCATCGTTGGTGTCAGTGGGGGGAGGAATAGTGCCCCATCGTTGGTGTCAGTGGGGGGAGGAATAGTGCCCCATCGTTGGTGTCAGTGGGGGGAGGAATAGTGCCCCATCGTTGGTGTCAGTGGGGGGAGGAATAGTGCCCCATCGTTGGTGTCAGTGGGGGGAGGAATAGTGCCCCATCGTTGGTGTCAGTGGGGGGAGGAATAGTGCCCCATCGTTGGTATTAGTGACACAAATGATGGGGCACTATTCCTCCCACTGACACCAATGATACTTACTTTGCTGACCCCTGCTCCAGTCTGGGCTCGCTCTCTCACTTACCTGTCAGCTGTCTTCCTTCTCTGGCCGCTCTCCTCTTCACTTGCTCCGGCAGCTCCCTCGGTCTTCTTTGATGTACGCGCGCTGCCGCTCGGCTCCTCCTCTCCAAGCTCCACCTCCTTGCCGGTGATTGGCCGCCTGTGTGCCTCTCCTGAGCTACAGTTCCGGTGGCCAATCAGCGGCGAGGAGGCGGAGCTGCTGAGCGATCCCGGAGGTGTGGCCAGGTGACAGCAGCGTATCATCCCGCCCACACATCGCCGGAGACTGCAGCGGTGTCTCGGTACCTAAGACCATCGGAAATATGTGTTTTCCGATGGTCTTAGGCGACCCCTGGGAAATGGTCGTTTGACCCCCAAAGGGGTCGCGACCCCCAGGTTGAGAACCGCTGGTCTAGAGGAATTTGAGGGAGCACGTTGTAATGTTACAGGTACCAGGCATTTAAAGCTTAGGCATCAACCTCAGGTTACAAAGGGTACTGAGACTTGTAAAACCCCCACTAGTAAAAGAACTAGTATAGTCTCAAGGAAATTAGGAAGACAGCGCTTTTGGAAGCGCACTCGTAAAAAGGCACGGGGATGTCATAGAGCCCAAGTAAGGGTAGCAAGAGGAGACAAGGGAAGTCATCTCTTGTGGCAGGAAGTAGTGTCTCCCTTTGATGAAAATGAAGTCAGCCAGGATTGGACCTTTACAGGTGATAGCCCGCACAGAAGGTCTAAAGCAAGGGTTTTAGGTTTGTGTGTTCTGCCCCCTACGGGGTCAAAACAAAGGGGGGGGGGATATGTGGCAGTGCGGTGTCCTGCCACGGTCAAAATAAAGCTGAAAACCCTGGATTCTCAACCAGGCAGGTTGAGGGGCTCCAGAGAGTTGATGTATTGCAGAGGAAACTGACTTTTCGGTTTCCGCATTTATTAAGTTTGTTTTGGGATCTGGAGCCCGGAGATTTCAAAGAGATCTGGGAGGGATGAAATCTCCAATCTGGGGTCTGTGTTTTGAGAACCCCCAGCACACTGATTGCACAGGTGTGTGCAGGCCTTTTTATAGAGTCCTAACCATGGTTCTGGTCTCCACCCCGGCAAATGGAGTCAGGAGGGTTCCAACCCGGCAGATAGGAGTCAGGAGGGCTCCACTTAGAAGACAGGAAGTCACTGCCTTGGAGTCAGGTGGGCTCCAGCTAGGAGAGGTGAAAGCCAGACTAGCTGTGTGCTAGTGGCCATAATCTGGGAAGAGTCTGCAGGAGACAGACATTGAACTGTGTACAAGCCAGGAGGCTGAATACTGTTAATTTGCTTGATGTTGGATACCCCTGCGTGGGAAGCATTTTTTCTTTATGGAACTTTTTTCTGTTAAATAAAAGTGGGCAAAAAAAGCCCTTAAAGAAGCGAGTTGCTGTGTGCTTTAACAAGAAGAGCTCTACCATTTAAAGCGAGTTCCCACAGTGCATAAAGAAGCCAAGGAAAGATGGAAAAATCTCCAAAAGGCATTAAATTACAGATTAAACATTCTTATAATATGTCAACAAAAGTTAGATTTTATTTCCATCATTTACACTTTCAAAATAACAGAAAACAAAAAAATGGCGTCTGCAAAAGTTTGGGCACCCTGCAGAGTTAATATCTTGTACTGCCCCCTTTGGCAAGTATCACAGCTTGTAAACGCTTTTTGTAGCCAGCCAAGAGTCTTTCTTTCAATTCTTGTTTGAGGTATCTTTGCCCATTCTTCCTTACAAAAGTCTTCCAGTTCTTTGAGATTTCTGGGCTGTCTGTCACGTACTGCTCTTTTAAGGTCTATTCATAGATTTTCAATTATGTTGAGGTCAGGAGATTGTGAAGGCCATGGCAAAACCTTCAGTTTACGCCTCTTGATGTAATCCCCCGTGGATTTTGAGGTGTGTTTAGGATCATTATCCATTTGTAGAAGCCATCCTCTCTTTAACTTCAGCTTTTTCACAGATGGCATCAAGTTACCATCCAAAATTTGCTGAAATTTTATCCATTTTTCCTTCTACTCGTGAGATGTTCCCTGTGCCACTGGCTGCAACACAACCCCAAAGCATGATTGATCCAACCCCATGCTTAACAGTTGGACAGAGGTTCTTTTCATTTAATTCTGTGCCCCTTCTTCTCCAAATGTACCTTTGCTCATTCCGGCCAAAAGGTTCAATTTTAACCTCATCGGTCCACAGAACTTGTTTCCAAAATGCATCAGGATTGTCTATATGTTCATTTGCAAAGTTCAAACGATGATTTTTGTAGTGAGGACGTAGAAGAGGTTTTCTTCTGATGACTCTTCCATGAAGACCATATTTGTACAAGTATCTCTTTATAGTGGAATAGTGTACCACAACTCCAGTGTCTGCCAGATCTTTCTGGAGGGATCGTGCAGTCAAACGTGGGTTTTGAATTGTTTTTCTCACAATCCTGCAAGCTGTTCTGTGTGATATTTTTCTTGGTCTTCCAGATCTTGCTTTAACTTCCACTGTTCCTGATGACTGCCATTTCTTAATTACATTCCGAACAGAGGATATTGACATCTGAAAACGCTTTGCTATCTTCTTATAGCCTTCTCCAGCTTTGTGAGCGTCAACTATTTTCAGTTTCAGTTTTCTAGACAACTGCTTAGAAGAACCCATGGTACTGATTGTTGGGGCAAGGTCAGATGAGTCTGGGCATTTAAAACCTTTGAGATTGACATCACCTGGTCTTCCCAGACGATGATTGAGAACAATCCATGACACTGGCAGGTCTCAGCTTTGCAAAGGGAGCAGTGCATGCTATAAATTCTGCAGGGTGCCCAAACTTTTGCAGATGCCATTTTTTTGTTTTCTGTTATTTTGAAAGTGTAAACGATGGAAATAAAATCTAACTTTTGTTGACATATTATAAGAATGTCTAATCTGTAATTTGATGCCTTTTTGGAGATTTTTCCATCTTTCCTTGGCTTCTTTATGCACATTAATACAAATTTTTAGCTGGGGTGCCCAAACATTCGATCCCCACTGTATGTGTATGTTATTTGTTGTTTGTACCTGTACTACAGCCCAGAAACAATTTGTTTTTCATACCTAAAACACACTGACACTGATACCAATAAAAAAAAAAAATCCTGACATTTGACCTTGACCTTTGACCCTGACCTTGACCCAAACACTAACCCTGGCACTGAACTAGATCAAACCTTGATCTAGGTATTTTGTCTGTATTTTTAATTTTATTTTTTTTAATATTTATTTATCTTTTTTTTTAAGTTTTTTTTTCTCTATGCAAGGAGAGAGAGAGCTACAATGTATCTCTCTCCTCCATTCAGAGAGAAAAAAACAAGGGGGGCAGGCTGTATCACTGTGACTGATAACTGTGATAGCCAATCAGAGGCTATCACAGTGATCATGTGACCTGGAATCGGGAGTCCCGGATCCCGATTGTTAGAACAGGACCCGGGGCTCTCAGTGACGCCCTGGTCTTTGTGCTGGGAGCACACTGTGAGGCGCAATCCAGCAAAAGACAGGTACACAAATATACGGCCCGACGGAAAAAAGCCCAGTTCTGTGAGGTTGCATATTTGTGTAACGTCGGCGTCAAGAGGTTAAGGATGGCTTGGCTCAGTGTCAGTGCTAACTGGTCTTCAGCTTCTTCCTTGTGTCTTGACCTGTGCACTGCATATGTTTTTCATTACTGTCCCAGCTTTCTCCTGACCTGATTTTGGATCCTGCTCTGTACTGCTGCTTAACCAGTTTCTAACCTTGGCTTCTTCCATCACCCTGGTTTGGCTTTTGATTTTGTACTGTACTGCCAGCTTGTTGCTGACCAGTGCTTACTCTGTGACTCTGCTTCTGCCTCTGATTATGATCCATGCTATCTCCTAGTGCCTGCTCTGGATTATTCCAAGTAGCTGCTGACTTTTAAAAAACAGCCACTCACCTGTCCCTCAATCCAGTGGTGTGCTCACCACAGCCATGCTCTGTCCCTGGTGCCGGCATCCAAACTGTGGGCACTTGGCTGTGACAGCTTGCGGCTTCACAGCCGGGTGCCCACTGTGCATGCATGAACAGTGCTGAGCATTGTGAATGCTCCCGCATCTTCTGGGACCTGTCACATGTCCTAGGTAGTCGAAGCAAAAGTGGGAGTGGGTACCTGTCACAACTGGGTACCCCAAATTCATAATGGGGAGCGAGGGACAAGTCCTTAAAGTGGAATTTTGCCTTTTTTACCTTAATGCAGAAAATACTTTAGGGTAAAAAACCTTCTGCCTTTACAACCACTTTAAATACAGCAGCAGCTCCTAAATCTGATTAATTTTACCTTGGAAAAAACCTTTATAGGTAGTATTGGTTGCGACACCTGATTTTTTTTTTTTTTTTTATCAAGTGATATAAAACTTAAATTTTCAGGTGGAAGCAGCAGGCACAACAGACCCACAAGCTTACTCCTAAAAAAGTAAAGCAAAAGCCTTTAGTTTTGTACAAATTGGCCAGTGGCAAAATAGTTTAATAGTAGAGGTTTTCTTTTTATTCGAAGTACACTGTCTTAAGTGTTTAATAAAATGGCAAATTATAATGGCAAAACACTTTAAAACCAAAACCCCATGTTCCTCAAGCCCCTTCGGTTCAATGTATTCCTAGTTCTTCCCAAAATATTAAAACCTTTAGATTTGAGGTTTATCTGGTAGAAATTGACTAGCATTCAGACAATTGGAAAGGAATAGAAAGCGAGAAGGCAGGTTTTATCTTGCAGTAAAAATTAGATTGTACTATCTTAAAAGACAATAGGCACAAATATTGTTCAATGGCTAGACAGTATGTAAGCAGCTTAGTCATGCCACAATATAAGAGGGAGAGACTAAATTTGTAATAAACATTAAAGTGTATTATCTAAGAGCCTATAGCCAGAAATATTTTTTAAACATTGGAGCATTGCAATAAGCCACAAACTTTGGGACACAAAGTAGGAATTACTCTTCAGCAGACATTAGAGATTTGGCAGCTGAGGTCCAGCTGTTGAAACCTTGTGTGCTAGCTTTACAGTGCCGGAGCACAGACTTCCTTGGTAATGTATTGGAACTGAGTGGTGATGGCAGTTTTGTGCTGTCAGGTAGCTCAAAGGAAAAACACAAAAAAGGAGAAAAACACTAAAAACGGTATTCTATTTTTCTAATTATTTCTAGCTTAAAGGTGTTGTATGTTTATGTCTTTCCTTGGCAACTCAGGAAGTTTTAAAGGAAAAGTTTACCTTTTAGACAAAAATAATAAATGCACATTTTTTTGCAGTTAAAAAAAAAAATGTGCATTTATTATTTTTGTCTACAGGAGTCTGGAAAGCATTGCACCAGCGATCAATAGATCGCTGATGCCATGCAGTTCTCCTGCACACCTGCCAGAATATCTGTTTGCTTTACAGGATGTACGAGCAAGCAGATATTCTGACAGGAAGCTTCAATGAACTACCATGGTGCTCCGCAATGCTGTGTTAGTTCATAGAAAACTACAAGCCGTCAGACGCTAAGGCTGCCGGGACATGCATTTTATTGATTCACGGAAGTCCTTGAATAAATGATACGGCCATGTGGGCGGAGCCCCACACGGCCGCGCTGTTTTCAAATTTGACAGATCGTACGGGGAGACAGATAGTACTGTAAGTGGTATTATAACAAAGTGGAATCAACTGGGAACAACAGCAACTCAGCCACAAAGTGGTAGGCCATATAAAATGACAGAGCAATGTCAGCGCATGCTGAAGCACACGATGCGCAGAAGTTGCCAACTCTTTGCATTCAATAGCTAAAGACCTTCAAACTTTGCGCGGCCTTCAGATTAGCACAACAATAGTGCCTAGAGAGCTTCATGGAATGGGTTTCCATGGCCGAGCAGTTGCATCCAAGCCTTACATCACCAAGTGCAATGCAAAGCGTCAGATGCAGTGCTGTAAAGCGTGCCACCACTGGATTCTAGAGAAGGGTTTCTCAACCAGGGTTCCTCCAGAAGTTAGAACCAGCAAACAAAAATGCTCCTGCGCTTGGAGATGGACTCGATGCAGGCTACAACCACATAAGGAATGTCCTGGAACATGCACACCTTGCTGCTCTCAATTGACTGGGGAAATCCAAATATACTGAATGAGGAAAGAAAAAACAGAGGGCGCACAGGCCTAGTGCATTACCATAAAAAATGGTTAATAAAAAATATAAAGTATGTGTTGTACTCACAAACGAAAATATAGTCAAGGCACATCATAAAGAACAGCTGGGTCAACACCGTGCTGAGTAACAGTCCGCAATAGGGAGTATAGACATCCAAAAGGCTCTGAGGAAGAGGCAAGTCCTCGAAACACGTCAGCCTTTTGGATGTCTATACTCCTTATTGCGGACTGTTACTCAGCGCAGTGTTTACCCAGCTGTTCTTTATGATGTGCCGTGACTATATTTTCGCTTGTGAATACAACACATACTTTATTTTTTATGGTAATGCACTAGGCCTGTGCGCCCTCTGTTTTTTCTTTCCTCATTCCTCCAGAAGTTGCCAGGGGTTCCTTGAGCAATGAGCAGTTTTTGCCTCTCAGGTAAGTTCCCACTCACACAATTGATCATTTTAGCTATGGGAAATTCTTTCCAATGACCACAAGTGTAAGGAGCATTCTTACCTCTGACTATCACACTAATGTATCATAAATTGTAAATGAAGTCATTTTTAGCAGGGGTTCCCTGAGACTGGAAAGTTATGTCAAAGGTTCCTCTGCATTGAAAAGGTTTAGAAAGGCTGCTCTAGAGCATTTGAGATGTGTTCTCTGGTGTGATGAATCCTGCTTCTCTGTCTGGCAATCCGATGGACATGTCTGGGTTTGACAGTTGCCAGAAGAACGGTACTTGCCTGACTGCATTGTGCCAAGTGTAGAGTTTGGTGGAGGAGGGATTATGGTGTGGGGTTGTTTTTCAGCAGTTGGCGTTGACCCCATGGTTCCAGTGAAGGGAACTCTTAAGGCGTCAGCATTCCAAGACATTTTGGACAATTTCATGCTCCCAACTTTGTAGAAACAGTTTGGGGATGATCCCTTCGTTTTCCAACATGACTGCTCACCAGTGCATAAAGCAAGGTCCATGAAGACATGGATGAGTGAGTTTGGGGTGGAAGAACTTGACTGGCCTGCCTTTGTCCTGACCTCAACCCCATAGAACACCTTTGAGATGAATTAGAGCAGAGAATGCGAGCCAGGCCTTCTCATCGAACATCAGTGCCTGACCTCACAAATGGGCTTCTGGAAGAATGGTCAAACATTCCCATAGATACACTCCTAAACCTTGTGGACAGCCTTCCCAGAAGAGTTGAAGCTGTTATAGCTGCAAATGGTGGGCCAACTCAATATTGAACCCTATGAACTAAGATTGGGATGCCAATAAAGTTCATGTGCGTGTAAAGGCAGGGGTCCCAATACTTTTGGCAATATAGTGTATGTTGTCAGAGACAGGCAAAGTCCACAAGGGGCACCAAGGCAACAGTGATGTTTGTCCCGCTAACTAAGCTATAACAGTCATTATTTGCAATAACGACTAATATATTCAAAAATGAAGGCAAATAAAAAAATAAGTCACATGGCTTATAAAACTAATGTAATGGCAAATAACATGCATTATTGACAATTTCATGATTAAAAAAATAATCTATACCTCAACAATGTTTATGTTTGTATGCTGAACATTTTTTGGAGAAAATGATCATGGAATAAAATAACAAATGGAAGTAAAATAACTCCTCTCAGTGAACTGAGCTTAATATATCATGCCTCGTAAACATTCTGCATTGCACAGCAGCAGCAAATTATATAATTGAGCAACAGACCTTTATTATACAGTATTATGCCATTGCAGAAAATAATGTAAATGGTAACTAGAATATAACACACTGCAATAACAAATTACACCATCCAGCAAAGGTAAATTACATCGACACTCAACAGCACATTATATTACCCTACAAAAACACATTAAACTTCAATAGAACATTACATTACCCAACAAGAACACATAACACTACATCAGCCCATTGCATCAACTTACAAGAACATATTATGCTGCAAAAGCAATTTTATGAACTAACATAATCAAAATATATCACACAGAAACAGCCCCTCTCATATTTGCCCAAAATGACTTTGTCTCATGAGCAGCTCCTTATATCATATTAAAGGATATGTTCACCTTTCATAACATGTTACATGTTACACCTATATTCAGGATGTAACATGTAACATGTTATGAATGCACTGGTCCCCGCTCCCCCTGCTTCCCCACTTTGACAGTTAATGGGGGATCTTCTCCCCCTTCAATAGCTGTCAATTTTTTAAAAAAGTGGCTCTGCTTGCATGGCCACATCACTTATTCACTGTGTTTTGTGAATTAATGAACTACAATGAACCTTAGTGGGTGTTGGCTTGTAGTTCTCAATGGTAGTTCATTGATTCATCCTGTCAGTATACCTGCTTACTCAAACAGATATACTGATAGATCTGCAGTAGGCCTGCATGACATCAGCAGATCACTGGTACAATGCTTTACAGGCTCCTGCAACAAAAATAATAAATGTACATTTTTTTACCTGCAAAAAAAAGTACATTTATTATTTTTTGTATAAAGGTGAACTTATCCCTTAAAGTCACCACCAGACTCCTCATGTTTAGTCCTTACCAACCCCTTAGTGTGCAGACCCCTCTCATTTGGACACCACCAGTCTTTCAAATTTAAAGCCCTCATCATATTTACACAGCAAATTCAGCTCCACCCTAAGTAATGCCCCTGTACATTGGTGGTCATAGCAAATTACTTCTTTTACATTGGTGGACCTTTTATGTTGATGGTCAGTGTACATGCTCCTATTATTGCTCCTATTAAAATAGTTGGTCTTTGTAAATGCTTCCTTTAAATTACAAATTAGTGTAAATGAGCCGAAAAATTATTTTTTAATAAATGATAATAAAAGACCACATGGCACAATTTCTTCATCTTTGTCAACTATATAATATACACTGTATTTATATTGTACTATTGAGAATTTGTGCAAAATATATTTAACCATTTAGAATGTGATTTTGTAGACACAAATATATATTTTTATATATATATATATATATATATATATATATATATATATATATAATGGGTTCTTCTTGTGTATTTACAAGCTAAGATTATAACCTTTTACTGCACATTAAATGTTTGTCCTTTTAAACCTGTTTTTTTTTTCCGGCAGCAATCAGTGAAGTCTGCAGGGAACATGTCATTAGTGTAACAGGAAACTGGTACCTTAAACCTGTGTATATAAATTGCTTCAATGTGGTTTACAAAAATGCTCACACTGATAGTTAGTTATATAAGGTTACCATTTCCTCATCCAACATTTCTTGTCTTAAATACTAAGTTTAATTAATTTTGGCTTCTTTAATTGCAATGTTAGGGTGCATGGTTTTGCAACTCATAGTAAACAATAAAATATCAGTTTAAATAAATTCAGTGAAGAACCAGATCTAATTATCATGTATTATTAATGTATTACATAATTATCACATAATTATTTTTCTGTGGATAATAGGTTTTATTTACAGTGAGTGGGAACTGCTATGGGAACAAGGTTTGGGCCCAGAGTTGCCAATCTATTCATGGCAAACTGGGAGGCTAGGTATGTGTGGCGGGATGGTGAGCTGGGCACAAACCTTGTCCTATAGTAAGGGTTTATTAAATATTATTATAAGGATGAATTGGATTTATTTATTGAGCTAACAAACATTCATGACTATAACCTCCATTTTACATCCCTTATTAGTAGTGGGAGGGTGAATTCCTTGAATCTCAACATTTTTATTGAGCATAATCAGATTTCAATTAAAACTCTGAAAAAATCCATAGACTGTAACAGTCATGTAATTAAACACCATGTTTCACTGTCTTAGGTTGTTGATGAACATACCTAGGGGGCAGTTCATGCATCTTAGTTGCAGTAAAGTAGAGCAAAGGAAGCTAGGGAATTGACTACTCAATTTGTGGAGAAAGGTTATAAAGAAAGTTTACAAAAATAAACTGAACAGGTATTAAAGCAGAGATCTACCCAAAAGGGGGATTTGTCGCCTCTCTCAATTAGAAATTGGCACCTTAGGGGAGTGGGTATCCGATTTTGACATGTACCCATTCCCACTTCCACTCCTACTGCCTAGGAGTTTGAAAGCGGAAGTTCTCTTCCTCTCCCCCCCCCCCCCCCCCCGCAGTCACTGCATGTGTCCCTGGAACACGATAGGTCTCAGAAGTCTGTGGGTGCAGCACTATTCGTGTATTCGCAGTGGGCACCCAGCTGTGGAGCTGCAAGCTGTCACAGCCGGGTGCCCACACTTAAGATACCGGTGCCAGGGGCTGAGGACTGCCAGAGAACCCAGCTGTGGTGAGCACACCGCTGAATTGAGGGACAGGTGAGTGCCTATTTTTTAAAATGTCAGCAGCTATAGGTTTTTGTAGCTGCTGACTTTTTTTTTCCCACTGGAGACTGAAGCTCTGCTTTAAAGTGTTACTAAACCCACACCAGTAAAATCAGTCTGAATATGCAGTAAAGCATGCTTGTTATACTCACTGTGGAACCTAAGGAGTCAATCCTCTGCATTGTTTAAAAATTCTGTTTGATCCTGACTTCTCCGATCCTCCCCTTGTTCCAGTGTCTCCTTCTTATCTCCTGATAAGACATATCATGTGGAGACACTCTGCACATGCTCAGTTTAGTGTGTATTGCTAAAGAGGTTTATTTTTTTTCCTTGGGAGAGTGCATGTGATCAACAGAGGCCCAATCAGCACTCTCCAGACAAAGGTCAGGGGTCCTGCATCCTCCTACAGCAGAAAGAAAACTCCTCTTATAAGCTTTAACATGTGCTCTGCTGGACACTGAGAGAAGTCACAAGACTGCTCTAATTGCTAATGAGAAAAGGTATTTAGCAGTTTATATTTACTAAATAAATTGCTTTTCCATGTGCTGTGTACTGTTGGAGATCAGATAGAGTGAATGCAGGGTCTTGGGTTTAGTAACACTTTAACTTTATGAAGGGAGGTGCTGTTTAAGGAAAAAGAAACCCTACATATTGTATCAGAGGAACTCAGCTCTACTATTGTGCTTAGTTTTAATGTGCATTCCAATACTGTAAAATGTATTATAATGATTGAAGCACTAGGAGGTTTTGAGAAGAGGTATGATTTTTGCCTCCAAGCTTTCTGTAAGACCCAAGTTTGTTTACAAGAAATCAAAAAAACTTTGAATTTGAGATAGCTCTTCAAGAGCAGACAAATTGATAAGGGGGGTGGAGGACCTCAGCTTTGAGGGTGGATTACATAGATTGCAGTTAATTATTCTGAAGAGATGCGTAAAACAACATACAAACATATCAAGGGTGATTCCAGTAACTGTAATAAATAGTTTACTCTGGGGACCCTGAAAAGGACACATGGCCACAATTTGATGTTAGAATAAAAGAGGTTTAACATTAGATTGCGAAAAGGGTTCTTTACCATTAGAGCAGTAAAAATTAGGAACACTTCTCCCCCCCACACACACACACACACACACTCACTCCCAAGAAGTGATACTAGCTGAGAGAGTTGACAGTTTACAAGGCTATGGGAATTGTTACAGAATAAGAATCAAACACACACAGGTTGAATTGGATGGATCTGTGTCTTTTTTTAACCTCATAAACTGTGTAACTGTGTAACAGTTACTGTCCACACTAATATTTTATGGCAGAAGATTGAAGCTGTAACTCCTGCATGGCATACTAGAACACATCTATCCTGAAGAAGATAAAGGAATCTGTGTCCCCACAAATGGAAGTTATAAAATCAGGTTTTATTTAGCCAACTGAGAATTCATGTCAGGCAGAATAAAATACTATAAAATGCTAAAATAATGTGAGAAGCATCCATTCTCCGAACACTGTATTTAGGGGATAACAAATTGTGTAGTGAGACTGGTGTGGCTGTAATTATTGGAGAAAATGCCAAGAACAGAGGGAAATTAATTTTTAAGCTGGGCACCATTGCTCCAGTAGGTATAAATTCAGTCACTGAACTTTTTTTCATATGATAAAGGATTATAAACATTTTCAAGATATGTTTTAATTTTTGTTTTAGTATTTTGTAATACTTTATTAATGAAATATAAAGATGTTTTTATTGTGTAAGGACTTGTGAAATGTTCCTGGATAACTAATTTGCTATTATTTTTTTTGTTATTATTATAATTTTTGTACTATTTCAATTTGTTGTTCTTACTAGGACTGTGATACGCAGGTGTGGACTTCAACAGCCACACTGGAGTTTCCTGACTGCCCTTTACTCTCTATAATGTGTGACTACAAAGTATGTGTTTATATTAAAGGATAAGTTCACCTTTGGAACATGTTAAATGTTATAAGCAGATTTAGGGTGTAACATGTACCACATTTCAGCTCCTGTCCCCCTCACCCTTTCAACCTCCCCACCAATGTGAGAGCAGGTGCTGGTTCTTCTCTCAGCAGCTGCTGTCACATTTAAAATATGTGCAGCTGTGTGAGGATTCACCCACACAGCCATGCCATTCATTCACAAAAAATCTCTGAATGAAGAAACCACAAGTCCCATCTGCCAGCTTGGCAAATGGGCTTGTAATTTTCAATGGAATACAGGCGTGCTGATCAGTACATTCACTCTTCCTCCAGCCTTGGAACTGAAAGGCTATACAGAGTTAAGGGCACAAAGCTGGAATGTGAGTGTGCAGGAGCCTTTCATTGCACCCGTGATCCACTGATCATGAGTGCAATGCTTTTCAGGATCCCGTAGGAAAGAATCACGAATGCATATTTTTTTCCTGCAAAAAATATGTGCATTTATTATTTTTTCCTAAAAGGTGAACTTAGCCTTTAACTTGCAACAATTAAAACGTGAAATTACAATGCTGTTGGATACATAAGAAATTATCTAGAAAGTATTTATTTAACCAAAGGGATAGCTGCGTTTTGAAAGAGTAAGCAAGCGCCGAATTATACCTTTTATTTGGCCCTTATTGAAGTATACTGATGACTGTATTTTTGTCTATTTTATTACAAAATGTATCATTTTTGATAGAGATAGTAAGATCTTAAAAAATCTAAATGTTCTATTATATTTGTAGGTCAACCTAATATTGTTATTATGTGAATTCAAATGCTCCAAAAATGATATCAGAGAGGACTCCTCATTTCCAGATAATCAAAATATCATCAATGTACCTTCCCCAAATTGAGGGGGTACATTGATAAACAAACATACCTGTTTCCTCCCACTGCCATAAACAGATTGCTCAATGTGGGTGCAAATTTTGTGGAAAGAGAGGTAGAGAAGGAGCCACTGAGTGTAAAGTGTAATACACTTTATTGTAAAATAGCTGAGAATACACTCACATTTGGGAAGATATATACAGGCACCTCTGAAGTCTATAGGAATCTTTCCGGACTAGTGTGGATACGGTTCAGGTGGAGGATATCCAAAACCTGGGTTCAGAGTCAGCTGTGAGGTGGAGCAAGGCTGGATTGCCACTGTAAAGTGCAGTGGAACGCAGCGTTCAACTTGGCCACGTGACCGGAAGTGATGGAACAACTTTTCAGAGCATGCACACCAGCTACGGGTGTGCGCTACTTTGTGAAGCTTACTTGGTGCAAATTTTGTGCCTATGGAGGCAACCTTGACTGGTAAAAAAATGTATTATTAATCCAAAAGCAACTGTGACTTTAGGTACCTCTAAAGGCAAACATATTTTTTACCTTAATGCATTCACTGCATTTAGGTAAAAACCTTCCAATCCCTGTGCCCCCCCCAGTGATCCTTAAATACTTACCTGAGTCCTCAATCCATTGCTGTCCAGTTATACTTTAATAAAATTTACTGCACCATAAGCGGTTCTCTTTGGGCTCCTTTTGTGAGCTTTTCCCTTCAAGGTTGAGCCATTTTGCTTCTGAAGATTGAGCCACCTTCTGGGGGAACAAATTTTTCTTCTGAATTTAAGCGGTGCATACCATATACCTTTGCTTGGAGGTAGATAAGGCTTACTTGCTGGAGGGGTTTCTATTTTGAATGCGCATTCCTTTTGTGTTTCTGGTGAGTGCATTAGGAAGAAGAATTGTCACGGATTCACCCACCACTTGATGTCACGTTTATTTACAATTTCTGGACACTATGTATAGAGATTGAATGCTAATATTACATTGATAATTATGCACTGATTACTTGCTCATGCAAGTCACCTTTTTATGTTACATATTATTTTCATGTCACTTATGTTATTCCCTGCAGTGCTACACTCTCTTTCCATCCAGCATGTGCATGAGTGCCTCCTTAGCAGCAGGTTTCCTGAATGGCACCCCAAATGCAGTTTTGGCCGGACAAGACGTGTGAAAATTGCAGCAATATGCACATGTAAAATCACACTTAGCTTGGTGCCAAATTTGGTCGCTGAACTTCTTTGCCACACCAAAAAGCGCATCAAGTGAATGGGCTGTCCTATGTGCAACACACAAAATCGCAAATGGGAAGACAAGTTCCTGCTACGTGCAGTGTGAATGGGGATGTGAAGGGTAGAGAAAGACAGTGAGAGAGAATAAGAAAATGTGAAATGGGAGAGAGAATGTGAATAAGTGCCTTACTCATGTACTTGTCCAGTCTTACCCAGAGCAATGGCTATATTGTAGAAAAATGTTGTTTATTTTGCCTCTTCTCTTCTAAGACCATTGCTAGTCAAATAGAGTACTTATATCTATTTATGCCGCAGTATACATTTACATAATTCTCTGCATCCCCATTGCAGCGCTGGTGGTCTAGAGGGAGCTGATAAGATAACAAGCATTTTCCTCCCCCTCTTGCTGCTGGTGTTGTAGTTTAAGAGTTGAAGCTTATTACTCATGACTATATAACCTGTTAAACATCTGTAATTGATTATATCTATTTTAACAGTGTTCTGTTTTATGCGCTTACTGGGGTAGTATATCGTAATCCCATTATTCCTGTGGTCTACTCTTTTGAACAAGTCTAATATAGAGGTGTTACTAAAGAATTGGTGGAAGAAGGGGACCCCCTAAGGCTTGGGATTTTGAAGGCTTAACTATGCCAAGGAAGTATTTAAAAAAGTACAAACTTTTTTTGTAAAAAAATTGTTGTAACACATAGACATACAATAAAATGCATCATTCAAAGTCATAGTACAGCATCAACATCAGAATATAAAATTACATGATAAGGATACCCAGTATGACTGTGTTTGGCTGGCCATAAAAATATATTGTGCTATCACCATTTATATACAAAAATTGCAGAGATACTATTCTAATTGATCCAACACATTTCAGAGTGACTTCACTCCTTCCTCAGGGAAAAGAGAAGAACTCTACATATGGATGACATCATCTACAAGATTGAACATATATTTGTTTGGAACATTTCTTATATCCATTACAATATTTGATAACTTGTAATCTATAGATATACTTACAATACATGAAAGTGCAAAAGGAATAGTTGATTAAAAGACATGATGCTTCAAGATAGCCTCGTATGGCTAAGGGCTGGCTGAACCCAGACAGCGGAACCCCCTAAGCTCGAATCACAAGGGTACACCCCAGGTCACTGAAATGAATAGCTATGTGAGTAAGTAAGAACATACTATGTATCATGCACTAGTAACATACTGATTTATAGTCAGGAAACCCACCATAAAGATTGTGCCTGATGAATATTGTGGGGAATCCCTCCAAAAGAAAGTAGATACGGATCACTAGGGCAACACCACAGGTCACTGCAATAAATGACTATATGTATAAGTCATCAGTGGGAACACATAATGTGTCAAACACATATGATACTGATCAAAGAGCATGAAAAACCTACCATGGAATATCTAAATATCCAGATCTTATCACATTTCCTCTTCGTATTAGCACAATAAATATGATGTAGGACTTCAAGGATAAATATGCCCAATTATGTCATTCATCCCATTAATATTGTTGTCATAGAAAAAAGAGGAGTGTATGAATATATATGTCCACATGACAATATCACAGCAGAAGAGGAGGAAAGCAAAAAAGCTTACCAAAAACCATAGATATAGTGCTCCCTCATATATGCAGGGCAGCCCTGCAGTGTTGCAAAACTGTGTACACTGGCTCAGAGAGACAGAATATATCCCATTCGATAGTGCTGTCATTAATAGAAGTTAATGCCCTAATTGCGGAATGACATCATGAGTTACCATTGGGATGCCATGTCCTCAATGTACATAATGGACAGTTCCCGAAAATTACATTTCTTATTTTAGATTGGGTACATCCAGGCCAAAGAGGTGGTGATTGGAATAAATTGCTGTCGCAGTTAGAACCATCTACAAGCTACTTCCCTCCCCCGGCCTGAACAAATCCGTTAACTTTAGGCCCTTGCAAGGTCAGGGTGACCACTGAGGACAAGCATTATCAAGTTGCCCCTGTGGGGATAGCACTACATTAGCATATATATTCATGTCCATATATGGTCAGTTACATTACCCAAGAGACCCCAGCTTTTTTACAGAATTTTTGTTTGGGGGGGTTGTTTGATTTTTTTTGCATGGGGTTCTACTTAAAATCCATACTAAACCTGAAGCGCATGGTCGGAAATGGGGGGAATAAAAAATGTGACGTGCTGCATTGATGTGAACTGGCACTCTAGAGAATAATATGATATCTCTCATCATGCATTGGAAAGCACACTAGTGTGAACCAGGCCGAAGGATCCCTAGGAAAAACCCAAAAGAATGTGTTTCCCAGTTATCACTGGGAGCTTGCTAGTGCACATGTACATTTTTTAATGATAGCTGTCTTTTATTCTGGGCCATGGGGAGAAGAAAGAAAACATCCATTAAACTAGCCTTTATTTAAAGTATCAATTTTTATGTAGGCAGCAATTGAAACAAAATCTAGCAAAAACATCATATATTAATTTCAATAACAGTGAAGCACATGCATATTTTGTCCTTCCCTAGCCTTGAGAAAGCTTTCATAGTTTCTGTCCTCATATGTCATCATAAATCAGTTTAAAGTAAAAAAGGACACAATAAAGCATACTGTGCAAAGTTCACCACTGAATTTATTTATTTTATTAGGAATGATTTTGCTTGAAATTTAAACTGTAAGGATTGCTGAATGTACTGTAGCTTGAATTTGAGATATTTTTGAGATACAAGCATTTTCAGCATTGCTAGTTTACAGAAAATCAGGCCATGTATGGAATGTAGTATAATCCGCTCCAAGCTGGTGGTTAGTCAAAGAGATTTGATTTGGCAGTCTTACACATTTGTGCATGTTTGGCAATCCCCGTGTAAGTAACTGTGCACAACTTGATTTAGGAAAGTGAAAATGTAGGTATATGAAAATTGAATATGCCCCAAATAGGAATATTCAATAAATGACCCAAATCATTGATAGCAAAATAAGCAAAAGATATATATATATATATATATGGTCTAAAAATATTTATGATATTGCATGAGAAGAAACAAAAATTACCTAAATCAAAATACTGTATCAAGAACACACACAGAAAATTGGTCAAAATTTAAAAGCAATTAAAAACTAAATTGAAATTGCACTAGAATTCTCAAAACTAGTATAAATACTGTATGTGTGTATACAAGCCATACTGTATATTAAAATGGGCATTTCACAGATATGCATAGAGTGCTCTATATTGAAAAAGAACTATGAAACTGGCAGTGCAAAAACCTGTGTCCAGTCAACAATATGATAACAAAGCCAGGGATAGTGATGTAAGGAAATTGCTATAGAGGACATCTGTATGCTTGCATTTAAAGGTACAGTATTTCTTTCTTGGGAATATATTAAAGTCATCAGGAACTCTCCAGATATATAAAATAATTAGGGAGTCATAATCACAAGCACCACACACATTGCTGCAAAATATCACAGTTATGGGTTCATAATTAGTACCACAGACAGTTTTCCCTTCCACAATCACTTTGTTGTCAGCCAAAAAATGCAGTATATCTCCTTGAAGTGGTAATCCGCTCCCCCCATTCCTGCCCATGTCTGTTTTCCCTCTTACCTGTAGTGTTGCGTTCACTTCAAAATGCATACTCATCAGCACAGCATATCCAGAGTTGTCCTGCTGTAGTCTGCTGTGTGGGTGCCATAGAGCCGGTCAGGTGCTGCCACATTGGTCCTCTTCAGTCCCCTTCTGGATACAGGCAGCCAGCTCCGAAGATGCACCAGACCCACCCACCAGCCGGTCTGTGTGTCAATCCTGCAGTCACCTGGCCTGGGGGATGTGAAGCAAGTGTCACAGGAAGCTGTAGGACCAGGTATACAATATTCTGGCTTAGGGCAGAATGGTGGTAGGGGTCAAATGAATGGAGCTGGATGACATTACTGGTTGATAAGGATGGGGATGGGTCCTATTACCCACTGCTTCCCTGCCAACTATTGACAGACGTTATGACATATAATAGCAGTAGAGAAAACATTACAATATTTGAGAAAAACGTAGTGCTAACCCCCTTAAAGGCCACTAAATTTTATTGGGTTCCCCTAAGCTCTGCACAGCCAGGCAACATGCATTTTCTACATCTTCACAAACCGAGTCAGTAAAACCATCTTTGAGCTGTTTTTTGTTTTTTTTTTATTGAGGAGTTTTTTTTTTATAATTTAAATATTTATTAATTTTCCATTTTAATTACATTTCATCATTACAATATAAATATATATATATAAAAATATATTCTATAGTATTATATTAACCAACATTTCTACTTTATATACTCTATGCTACCTTTCCCCCCCACCTCCACCCCCCACCCCGTATCCCCTCTGCCTATTCTACCTTTTCTCTGCGTCTTCTTATATCAGCAAGTGGAATTTTTCTGTTGTTATCTTTATTCTTTCCTATACCTCATATATAATCTAGCTTTTTCCCAGTTCTCCCATTTGCCATAGTAAGCCTCCATCTTATCTTCTTGGGTATGGCACAACCTTTCCATCTTTTTAATCTGCTCGACTCTTTCAATCCAGTCCTCTTCCTTTGGTGCCTCTATTCGCCGCCAGAACTTGGGTATCAGGGCTTTTGCAGCATTTATATAGTACCATATCCCTGATTTTTTATATTTATTTACCGTTATATCCGTGATGTGCAAAATACATACTTCTGGATCTAGATTTATGTCTATTTCTGTCAATTTTCTTATTAAGTGGATTATTGTTTTCCAGAATATCTGGATTTTTGGGCATCCCCACCATATATGGTATATTGTGCCTATTTCTCCACATCCCCTCCAACACAACGGTGTATTCTCTCCACACATCTTATTTTCTACTGTTGGTGAAATGTGCCATCTTGTCAAACACTTATAGTTCATCTCTACTTCTCTCATAGAGACATTTTCGTGAGTTAATCTATACATTCTCCTCTGCTTTTCCTCATCTATCACAACTCCCATATCCATTTCCCATTTTGTTATATATGTTGGCTTCGTGTTTGTGTCTAGTTCAGTGAGTATTTTATAAACTCTAGCAATCCCGTGTTTCCCATCACCTTGTGTTCCCAATATCTTTTCGAACAAGTTCCAATTGTCTCTTGTCCTTAAAGGTCTTGGCAAACTTCCAACAAAACACCTCAATTGGAAATACCGCCATTAGTCTAATTTAGTGAAAATCTCTCCCTCTTTTTTTTTCAATTCGCCAAATGCTCCTATTTCATCTCCCACCAAGATATCTCCTAATTGCACCTTATCTTTTTTAAACCACTTCCCTCCTATTTCTTCTCTGCCTGGGGGAAAAAACTCTGTATTTTTTAGTGGAATCAGTGTGGAATTAAAAGTCCATTTCATACTTCTGTGTAAGTTATCCCAAATCTTTAAAACATTCAAAGTGTATGTATTTACATTGTCATTTAAACCCCTATACTGTGTTGGCACCCATATCATTCTTCCCAAGTCTATTCCGCTGAGTTCATTCTCTATTCTCACCCAGCTTTTTTTATTATTAAATATCCAATCTATGGTTCTTGCCAATATTACCGCTTTGTAATATCTTTTAAAGTCTGGGAGCCCTAAACCCCCTCTTTCTTTCCTCCTACTTAGCAGTTCGTATGACAGTCTTGGTTTTTTGTTCCTCCATATGTATCTTGTTATCAGTTTCTTAATTATTTTAAAGAAAATCTCTGGGAGTTTAATTGGGATCATTTGATATCTATATATGATTTTTGGTACTATTACCATTTTTACCAGATTAATACGGCCCATCCATGTCGGGGTTCCTCCCTCCAATCTTTTTAATTCGTCTCTAATCTCATTAATCAATGAAATATAGTTTAGTTTATATAGATGTTTATGTGAGGCTATAAGTTTTACTCCTAGATATTTCATATCCCTGTCTTTCCATTTAAAGGGAAATTCTTTTTGTATCCTTTCTTTTTCGTTTTTTAAGATGTTTATATTTAGAATCTCCGTTTTTGTTGGATTTATCTTTAAATTTGATAGTTCTCCGTACTCCTTTAGTGACTTCATTAAGTTTGGAAGTGTTATCCTGGGGTTTCCTACATAGAACAACAAGTCGTCTGCGAAAGCAGCAACTTTATGTTCTGCATCTCCTATCAGGATTCCCTTTACGTCTCTATTTAGCCTTATTGTTGACAATAGTGATATAACATACAGCAATGGGGACAATGGGCATCCCTGTCTTGTTCCGTTTGACATCTCAATGGGTTCTGACCTCTCCCCGTTTACCCCAATAACCACCGAGGGGTATCTGTACAGCTTTCCTATCCACTCTCTCATCCTAGGCCCGATTCCCAAGGCTTCCAGAGTATCCATCATGAATCTCCAGTTTACCCTATCAAACGCTTTTTCAGCATCTATAGACCGTAGTACCACCGGTTCTTTTCCCCTTCTACTCTTTTGGATTAGCATCAATGATCGTACCCCATTGTCTTTTCCCTCCCTCCCTGGAACGAAGCCCACCTGATCCTCATGTATCCATCCAGGCATTAGCTCTTTCAATCTATTTGCTAGGACCTTTGCGTACAACTTAGTGTCTGTGTTCAGTAGTGAAATAGGTCTATAGCTCGAACACTGAGAGGGATCTTTTCCCTCTTTTTGAATGAGCACGAGTTGGGCTTGTAATGATTCTCTTCTTACTTCCATCTCTCCACCTAGTGCATTCATGTAATTTTTGAGTTTTGGTACTAAGATTTCACTAAATTTTTTATAGTATCTCACTGTATAACCATCTGGTCCTGGGCTTTTCCCCGACACTGTCCCCTTCAATGCTAGTTTTATTTCTTCCTGTGAGATATCTGCATCTAGGGAGTTTAGTTGATCCTCACTTAATTTTAGTAACCCAGCCATTTCCAAATATTTCTTTCTTTTCTGGTTCTTCTCACTGTCTATAGTTTCTGAACCTTCCAAGGGGCTTATATTGTACAGTTTCCTGTAATATTCTATGAAGGCTTTGGTGATATCTTTATTTGAGTGTTTCATGTTTCCTTTAGCATCTTTTATTTTTTCTATATAATTTCTATTTTTCTTTTTCCTCAGGGCTCTCATCAGATACTTTCCAGGTCTTTTCTCCCCATCTATATCTATATCTCTCACTTAAAACTCTATTATATACTTTTCTCCTCTCCTCTTCTATCATTTCTTTCAGTTCTTCTTTCTGTTTTTTTAACTTCAGCTCTATTTCTTTTGTTATTCTATTCTTATGTATTTGTTCTAATTTACCTATTTTCTTCTAAGAGCTCATTCATTTTCTCCCTTCTTTCTTTTTTCTTTCTTGCCCCAATCCCCATTAATATTCCTCTTATATAAGCTTTGTGAGACTCCCACACTGTGGCCGTTGACACCTCCCCTGTCTCATTCTCCTTAAAAAAGCGTTCGATCTCCTCCCCTATTTTCTGAGCTATTTCCTTTTCCACTAAAAGTGTCTCATTCAATTTCCATCCCAGCCCTCCGATTTTCCTTCTCCCCCATTCCATTTTCATAATAACTGGAGCATGATCTGATAAAGATATTGCCTCTATTTCTACCTGGGTCAGGTGGTCAATTAATTGATGTTCTATTAATATATGATCTAGTCTTGAATATCTCTTATGCATATTTGAGAAAAAAGTATAATCTCTATCTTGCGTGTGTGTAATTCTCCAGGCATCTACCAATTGACTTGTGTGTAATTCTTTTTTCAATAATTTCAGGGCCCTACTTCCTTCTGTCTTTATATGGGAGGTGGCGTCCCTTTGTGGGTCCATACAAAAGTTAAAGTCCCCTGCCAGGATCAAACATCCTTTTTTAAAGTCCATCAGCTTCCTCAACACCTTTTTCAGATACTCCTCCGGTTTTTTATTAGGACAGTAGATATTGGCCAGTGTACACTCGATCTCCTGTAAGTTGCCCCTTAAAAATAAAAATCTCCCATCTGGATCTGTTTTTCTATCTTCCAACTCGAACCTAATGTTCTTTGCCAGACCTATTGCTACCCCTTTTGCTCTTTTAACCGGGGAATCTGCATAATACCATGTTGGGTGGTTTCTAGACCTCAGCCTAACATTTGAACTTATCTCAAGATGTGTCTCCTGTAGAAATATCACTGAGGCATCTCTATGGTGTAATTCTTTAAATAATCTATATCTTTTCCCGGGGCAGTTCAACCCATTTATATTATATGTTATAAACTGAATCTCTTCCATCTTCCTTAAATTTCCTCTTTTCTCCTCCATCTATATTTTTCATTTCTCTCTCCTTCTCCCTTCTCACTTGCTTTTATATCGTCTTTTATTTTGCAGGAAAAACAACCTCCCTCTCCCATTTCCCACCCTTCCAACCTTCCAACCCCCTCCCTCCCCCCTCCCCTCCCCCCTCTTTTTAGGCCTAACATTTGCCTACTAATCATTTATGGATTAAAAAGTCCACCTTTGATTTGGTCCTTGGGCTAAGACTCCGTCCATGGACGACTTTCCCCTTGTCTAACCTCCCCATAACCTCCCAGGCCCCACCTGGATTTATCACAGGCAGAGAAAAAAAAAAAAATCAGAAGCGAGGGCGATAGAGTGGGGATAGAAGGAGAGAAGAAGAAAAAAAAAAAAAAAGGAAAAAAACTATTTCTCTTCCTCCATCCCTCCCCTCCCCTCCACCTCCTCCCCCCCACATATTGCCAGTCCTCTTTTCTCTTCGCTCTATTTTCCCATTGTTCTTCTTCCCAGCCAGGGATTTCCATTCTTTGAATTTTTAAACTGTCACAAAAATTTTTCATATCTTCTGGAAACCTAAGGTATGCTGTAGTCCCATTTTTCCATCCTATTAAACATTCGGGAGTCCCCCATCTATATTGCACCTTTTGTTCTTTCAACCTTTCCAATAGGGGTCTCAAAGTTCTCCTTCTCCACAAAGTCTCTGGAGCCAGATCTGCATATATCTGTATGTCTCCTCCTTCATACTTAATTACTGATTTTCCCTTAGTCTTCTTCCAGATTTTTTCTTTATCCCGAAGTTCATAGAATTTAACAATTATATCTCTCGGCCTTTCTTTCCCCAGATTTCTCAGAATTTTTCCTTTTCTAAAGGTACCTTCTATTTTAGACCTTTCCATTTCAGAGCTGTCTGTTATAGTGTTAAATATTTTACAAACCACCTCTTGCAGACTTTCTCCCTTTAAGTTTTCTGAGGCCCCACGTATCAAGATGTTTCTCTTCCTGTCTTTATTTTCTTGTATCTCAGCCTTATATAACAGTTTTTCTTGGGCTTTCCCTATATTAGTTAGTTCTTTTTCAAGTTCAGAGATAGCCTGGGTCTGACCTTTAACTTTCTCCTCCGTTTCCTCAACTCTCTCCAAGAGGTGTCCCAGATCACTGCGAATGTTTACCATTTCTTGTTTTATTGTTTTCTCCAGTTCTTTAAACATTTCTGCCATTTCCTTTTTATTAGGTATTTGTAGATCTTTTTCCATCTCTGTATTGCCTGATATTTGCTGGTTACTAGTATCCGGGCCTATTGATACTCTAGGGCTTCTTTCCATACTAAGGTCTGCTTCTCCTTTTTCAGATCTGCTCTGGGGTCTTTCTGGGGTTACGTTTCCTTGGGATGTGTATTTTTTAATTGTGCCAGTCTGGGACCCTTTAAGCCCACCTCCTTTTACATTTTTGTTTTTCATTTTTCTCTGTGGCACTTATCCTTCTTATAATCCTTTATAAGTTCGTGGGTGGGGTGGGAAGAATATTTCTTTAAACTTTCAAGTCTCTGCCCTGTCCCCCTGCTGGTTTTTCTCTTTCTCTTTTCTTCCTCTTCTTCCTTCCCTCCTCTCCCCCTCCTTCCCCCTGAGCCTCTCTTCTTCTCTCTGCGAGCCTCTTCCACCTTTTATACAGTCTCCAGGGGTCCCCCCTTTCACATACACTCTATTTCTTGGAGGTCAGCACAATAGGTCTTTAAATGCAAATCACATTTCATTCATAGTCACTCATCCTCCTCCTATGTCTTCTTCCAATGAGTGCCTTTTCACTCGATTCCTCTGAGGGTCTGTTCATGGGGGGGAACTCCCCAGGGTCTCTTCAGACTCCTTGTCCAGGTCTCGATGGTTCTCCTTCCACTTTCTATTAGGCTCCAAGGTTACTAGGGGGATAGGGGGAGAGTGTGTCGGCCTCCGGCAAACAGGTCGGCGCTGCTCTCTCCCTGCAAAACACCGGCCGGCTTCCCGATCTCCCAGAGGTCGCCGGTCACGTGATCGCGCCGGCCCCTCTCGTCTCCCAGCGTCCAGGGACTCTCTCCTCACCAGTCTCCAGCCGCTCCTCTCTCTTCCCTCACCCGCATCAGCCTCTCCTCCGCCGGGAGCCGTCAGACCGGGTAAGTCCCCCACCGCAGGGCTCTAACATGCCCCAGGGGATAAGCTTGGAGGCCTGGGGAGGTCAGACAGCGGAGCTCCGTCCACGAGCTCCTACATTGAGCTCTCCCCTGCCGCCATGTTCAGGCTCCGCCCCCTTTATTGAGGAGTTAACAACTTGGATGGGGTCTAGGGGTATATGTGATGCCCAAGGAAATGCAAACTTGAGGACAGACTTCTTAGCAAACTGTACACTGTACAAAATGTGAATTTTAAAAATAGCACTGTCTCTTTAAGGAGCACTGAAGTCCCTTTGAGGTACCTCCTCAGACCCCAGATTAATCTTTCCTCCTTCACTTGCACTGAGGGTAATGTTTAAATGCCGGCTTTTTGTCTATGTAAGGCCTGATTGACAAAGGGGGCGGAGCCCCTGAAACGCATGTCAGACCCGCCCGTCCCCAACATCACAGGTCGGACTTGACAGCTGCACTCTCTCTCATTGCAGCATGACCCCCCTTCCCCAGCTTGTTTGCCAATCCCTGGTGGCCTAGATGTTCACACTGCTGCAGGTCCTGCTCAGCTGTTAACCATCTGTTGTCTGCATTCTTGCCTCGGCACCTGTATGCTGTTAATCAAGATTTTAGAATGTAAGCGTATGTTTAATTGGTGTGTTTGCCGTTTAACTGACTCCTGAACCTTGCACTCTGTCCGTAACGCATTCCTGAATCCTGCACTCTGTACGAAATACACTTCCTGAACTTTGCACTCTGTACGTAACACATCCTTGAATCCTGCTCTCTGTATGAAACACACTCCAGAACCTTGCACTCTGTATGTAATGCATTCCTGAATCCTGCACTCTGTATGAAACGCACACCTGAACCTTGCACTCTGTATGTACCGCATCCCTGAATCCTGTACTCTGTATGAAATGTACTCCTGAACCTTGCATTCTGTATGTAACACACTCCTGAATCCTGCACTCTGTACGTAACGCTTCCCTGAATCCTGGACTCTGAATGAAACACACTCCTGAATCCTGCACTCTGTACGTAACGCTTCCCTGAATCCTGTACTCTGTATGAAGCGCACACCTGAACCTTGCACTGTCCATAACGCATCCCTGTCCCTGAATCCTGCACTCTGTATGAAACACATTCCTGAACCTTGCACTCAGTACGTAACGCATTCCCTGAATCCTGGACTCTATATGAAACACACACCTGAACCTTGCACTCTGTATGTAACGCATCCCTGAATCCTGCACTCTGTATGAAATGCACTCCTGAACCTTGCACTCTGTATGTAACGTATCCCTGAATCCTTCACTCTGTATGAAACGCACACCTGAACCTTGCACTCTGTGCGTAACACATTCCTGAATCCTGGACTCTGTATGAAACACACTCCTGAATCCTGGACTCTGTATGAAACACACTCCTGAATCCTGCATTCTGTATGAAACACACTCCTGAATCCTACACTCTGTATGAAACACACTCCTGAATCCTGGACTCTGTATGAAACACACTCCTGAATCCTGCACTCTGTATGAAACACACTCCTGAATCCTGCTCTCTGTACATAACGCATTCCTGAATCCTGCACTCTATATGAAACACACTCATGAACTTTGCACTTTCTCCATAATGCATTCCTAATTCCTGCACTCTGTACATAATGCATCCCTGAATCCTGTACTCTGTATGAAACACATTCCTGAATCCTGCACTCTGTATGAAACACACTCCTGAATCCTGGACTCTGTATGAAACACACTCCTGAATCCTGGACTCTGTATGAAACACACTCCTGAATCCTGCATTCTGTATGAAACACACTCCTGAATCCTACACTCTGTATGAAACACACTCCTGAATCCTGGACTCTGTATGAAACACACTCCTGAATCCTGCACTCTGTATGAAACACACTCCTGAATCCTGCTCTCTGTACATAACGCATTCCTGAATCCTGCACTCTATATGAAACACACTCATGAACTTTGCACTTTCTCCATAATGCATTCCTAATTCCTGCACTCTGTACATAATGCATCCCTGAATCCTGTACTCTGTATGAAACACATTCCTGAATCCTGCACTCTGTATGAAACACACTCCTGAATCCTGGACTCTGTATGAAACACACTCCTGAATCCTGCACTCTGTATGAAACACACTCCTGAATCCTGCTCTCTGTACATAACGCATTCCTGAATCCTGCACTCTATATGAAACACACTCATGAACTTTGCACTTTCTCCATAATGCATTCCTAATTCCTGCACTCTGTACATAATGCATCCCTGAATCCTGTACTCTGTATGAAACACATTCCTGAATCCTGCACTCTGTATGAAACACACTCCTGAGTC
This sequence comes from Staurois parvus, assembly GCF_062004578.1. Taxonomy (NCBI): domain Eukaryota; kingdom Metazoa; phylum Chordata; class Amphibia; order Anura; family Ranidae; genus Staurois; species Staurois parvus. The sequence continues at coordinate 6,519,351 of NW_028317887.1, forward strand.
CTGCACTCTGTATGAAACACACTCCTGAGTCCTGCACTCTGTATGAAACACACTCCTGAGTCCTGCACTCTGTACATAACGCATTCCTTATTCCTGCACTCTGTATGAAATGTACTCTTGAACCTTGCACTCTGTACGTAACACACTCCTGAACCTTGCACTCTGTACATAACGCATCCCTGAATCCTGCACTCTGTATAAAACACACTCCTGAATCCTGCACTGTGTGCATAATGCATTAATGAATCCTTCCACACTTTGTATAACACACTCTTCCACAGTTTGTGCAAAACCATTTGTAATGGAAGCTTTTTTTTGTGTGATTGTGCTGGGGTTTGTTGTGAGATGACTTATCTTTGATTTACATTTTCTGGTCCCTGAATCCTGCACTCTGTATGAAATGTACTCCTGAACCTTGCACTCTGTATGTAACGCATCCCTGAACCTTACACTCTGTATGAAACGCACACCTGAGCTTTGCACACCTTTACTCATTTAAATTCCAATAGCATTATTCTTCAGCACTTTTTAAGAAACATAATTTCCTGCTACTGAAGAACTTAAGCAACTTACCATCAACATAAATATTTAAGTACTGTATTTGAATTTCATGGATGTTGGTAGGTTGCTTGATCCAACTGAAATGGTGGAGCTCAAGTCCATAATGGGGATAGTATTTTAATATTTATTTTGTTTACCGTATTTAGATTTTTTATACAATACATTTATATTTTTTTCAATCACTTTTTTTGCTATCAACATCCCTTGTAATTGCATGGGCCATGACAGGTCCTCTTTATGGAGAGGTCTCATAGCAAAATCTGTCCTCTGACCTCCAAAGCAGAGGATAAACCTGAGATCAGTTTGATCTGCTGCTAGATAAGCCGACCATGGCTTGTAAAGAAATAAACCGAAACCAGAAGTGATAAAATCCTCATTGCTTCTGGTTTCTGTCAGTACAGTGGGAGGAACAAGATCAGATCCTCTGACTGTGTTCAAGGAAGCCAATGCCACCGGTGGTATCCTTACCAGAAACCCTGATGGCTCAGTAGAGCCCGGTAATGGTGGTGGTGGTATACCTTTCCACCACCTGTAAAAATAATCCTTAGGCTTCTTAGCTGCTAGATTTACTTTTACAGTGAAGGGAATTGCCAGCAGAAGAAAATGTTATCTTGATCATTACTGCAGCGATGACCAAGATATCACCCTTCCAGGTTTTTCAAGCACTCAGGCACTGCCCGAGGGCCCAGGGTCAGTAGGGGGCCCCATGAGATGCCCCTGGTACCTTTCATTGGCTTTTTCATAGGCTTTTTTGGGTGTGGGTGAGAACACAGGGGCCCCATGATCCCCTGTTGCCCGGGGGCCCATGAGTTCTCAGTCCGCCTCTGCACCCTTCCAATCTAGTGACATACCGGTACGTCACTGATCGGCAAGTGGTTAAAGTCTATAGCAGTGGTGTTCAACTTGAAAATTATAGAGGGCCTCAAGTGCAATACTTCATTGATGTCAATAAGTCCAATAATAACCCCCCACATCAGTATCAGTGGACGCAATAATAACCCCAAACATCTGTGTCAATGGATTCAATAATAGCACTGCTAGCTGTACTATTAACCTCACCACATTGGTGTTCACTGGCAGTGAAATGTAACCCCCCCACCCCCTTGCATTGGTTGTGACTGATAGTAACATTTAGCCCTCCTTGGATTGGTGATCAGTGCAATCAGGAGCAGTGAAGGTTAACCTCCCACACTCCCCCCTATCGGTGATCATGGCAATAAAAGTAACCCCCAATTCAGGGGGTGGGGATTGATGGTCATGGCAGTGAAGATTAACTCCCCTCCCTGCATTGTTGGTCATGGCAGTAAAAGGTAACCCCACCTTCTGCTTCCGGCATTGGTTGTCATGACAGTGAAAGTTAACCCCTCCACTGACACCAGTGTTAAATTAGGAAAGTTAACCCCACATTTGTGATCACTAAGCTATTATACGCTCAACAGCATTCTCTCTCTTTCTCCAGGTTTGGACATTACTTGTACTGTGGACAGAGATAACTCCGGTTAATGGTACAGTCTTTCTTTTAGTGTTGAGTGCTGAAACACAGAGTGCACTTCGGTGCCCACCACCCTGTTACCACTGTTCTATTTATATGGTACCCAATAGACCGCAGGCCACATGTAGAGGTCTTGTGGTATGTGTACTGGGTACCAGGGGTCTATAGGCAAAGAAAATTCAGTTTGTAAATGAATAGAAAACCGGCTAAATTACCCTATTCAGAGAATAATGAGTAATGATTTATACTCTGAACGGTCTAATGTTGTTAGTGGTGTACCCCAAGGTTCAGTGTTGGGACCCTTACTTTTTAACATTGTTATAAATGATATTGATGTAGCGCTGCCCCTGTAGAAGCCCCTAGAAGGGTGCTCAGGGCTCTTTTCCCAGTAGTTGCCCCACAGCCTGGCATATGGTCACAGTCACTCTTTAGCTCAATGAACAGACCAGGGGTATTCTCTTTTTGTTTTTTTTACTTTTGGGTAACTTGGATAGGGATAGGAAATTGAGCTGGATTCTGGATTCTCCAAAACTGTACAAATAGGAGGACATTATCTTTTCTGTAGAAATATGAACCAAGTCCTTGCACAGTTAAAGGGTCGACTAAGTGCAGTAACTTGAGGAGATTAATATTCCTTTCTGGACAGTCCAAGTAAAGTCCTTTCACTAGGAATTAAATGGGCTGAGCTCTACAGGCCTACAGGACACTGAAGACTATGTCACCTTTACATGCAGCTGACTCTTTAAAAACAGAAGGGTGCTAACATCACACAGTCTTTAGGTTCTCTAACAACTGTCTGTACTCAAAAATGTCTTAAGAAGATTGACTGCCTCCTTCTAATGGCTTCCAGACACTTTCTCCCTCTGATAGCAGACTGAATCTACAGGCGACAGGCCTCTCAGCCAGCTTCAATAACTTCCAGCAAAACCCAGCCCCCCAACTCATCCAGCTGGGACAGAGATGAACAGCATACACATGGCAGGTGACTTGGGGGACAATTAGTTCCCCCCCCCAGGTTGTGATCTCCTCTACAGGGACAAGACAATTCTGTTCCAGATCTCAAACTATTTATACACTTTCCCAGCAACCATCTGTGCACTCTCCCACAGGGATTGGCTGAGACAGTATAAATATTCATGCTGCCCATTTGACAGCTGCCCATTTGACAGACAGTTCTAGATTTCAGGAGGCGTAATCAAACCTGCAACCTGTGAAACACAGGACAGACCCAAACAATCACAAACAGCCACATGGATAACAGTGAGATAAAACTAAATTTGCTTTACAACAAAATGCAGCTCCACTGGATACAGGGAGCTTGAACTACATTGACCTAATCCTAGCACCTATCTAGAAGGGAGCTACATAGAGTATGGGGTTAAAAGTATCATTTCATTGTTTGACGATGACACAGTGTTTGTAGTGGAATAATGTGCTTACCAGGGGTGGACTGACAACTCATGGGGCCCCCGGGAAATAGGGGATCATGGGGCTCCTGTGTCCTCGCCCACACTCAAACCACACCCAACAAAAGCCTATGAAAGGTACCAAGGGCATCTCATGGGGCCCCCTACTGACCCCGGGCCCTCAGGCAGTGCCCGAGTTCCCAAATGGTCAGTCCGCCCCTGGTCCTTATAAGATGTCTCAAACTTAGAGTGTTACTGAATTCAGGATCCTGCATTCACTATATCCGGTCTCCCACAGTACACACTACATGGAAATGCAATTATTTTAGTAAATATAAACTGCTAAATACTTTTTCCCATCAGCAGTTAGAGCGGTCTTGTGACTTCTATCAGTGTCCAGCACAGCACATGTTAAAACTTGTAGGAGGAGTTTTCTTTCTGCTCTAGGACGATAAAAAACCCCTGACCTCTGTCTGGACAGTGCTGCTTGGCCCTGTGCTGATCAAATGCACTCTCCCAAGAAAAAGAACAAACCTCTCTAGCAATACAAACTAAACTGAGCATGTGCAGAGTGTCTCCATGGGATATGTCTTATCAGGAGATAAGAGGGAGACACTGAAAGAAGGGGAAGATCAGAGACAACAGGATCAAACAGTATTTTTAAACAATGCAGAGGATTAACCCCTTAGGTTCCACAGTGAGTATAACAAGCATGCTTTCCTGCATATTCAGACTGATTTTACTGTTGTGGGTTTAGTAACACTTTAACTGGGGATCTTTGTGGCAAATTAGGTTTAATGTTGATAAATGTAAAGTTATGCACTTGGGGGCTAAACACATGCATGCATCATATATACTAGGAGGACTACAGCTGGGGAGCCCCTCATGGCCACATTTTTTAAAAAGAGTGACAGCCAGTGGGGGGAGAAGATCCCCCGCTAGCTGTCACTAGATACATCAGAATGGGCAGCGACACTGGTAGTGGGAACATGTTACATTTTGTACTTAAAAAATGGGTGGAACATGTAACATGTTCTCAAAGGTAAAATTAACCTTTCATTTTTAACAAGTAATAACAAAAAATAGACATAACATACCGGTACATTTATAAGCCTGGATATTTAAAGAAGCTTTTTAAAATGACCTTTCTAAGCATATTTTTATTTTTTATTCTGATGTCATAGTTTACAATTGCAGTAAAGATATTTTCCTGTTGATTTTATGGTGTTGGAAAATGGTACTGGAGGATGAAAATGTGTGTAAATAGAATTTCAGCAGAAAAAAGAGGCTTTAGTCACTTGTCATGGGACTCTTTGGATTTTAAAATAATTCCATTACATATTCAGGTTTTGTAAGGACAAATATTTTCAAATGCATTCCCTGTGGTTTTTTCCTTCTTCCCTGCAGGAAGATAAGTGAAATTTCACTATCTGACCCACAGCACTAAAATAAATATTGCCGTAAACCCACTATATTTCCATCATTGCATTCTGAGAGTTAGCAATCTGGCTGCTGGCAATCACTGTTTTATTTCTGCTGAGGGGAGCATGTGTCACTTTTCATTATTTCATGTTGTTCATACACATGCATACTGTATGTTGGTTTTACTTTGTAACATGTGGATACTGGTATTTAAAAAAAAAATGCTACATATATGTAAAATGTTTTATATGGTTTAGGATTGCTGTCATTTTTGTCTTTAACCACTTGACCTCCAGAGAATTTACCCCCCTTAATGACCAGGCCTCTTTTTGCTACTCGGCGCTGCACTAATTCAACTGATAATTGCGCGGTCATGCAATGCTGCACCCAAACAAAATTTACGTCCTTTTTTTCACACAAATAGAGCTTTCTTTCGGTGGTATTTGATCACCTGTGTGCTTTTTATTTTTCACGCTATAAACAAAAAAAGGCCAAACATTTTGAAGAAAAACAATATTTTTTACTGTTGGCTATAAAAAATATATAGTAAACTCAAAGTTAGTTATAAATGAGGCCAAAATGTATTCTGCTACATGTTTTTGGTAAAAAAAAATCCCAATAAGTGTATATTGATTGCTTTGTGTGAAAGTTATAGCATCTACAAATTATGGTATAGATACTGCAATTTACGCCATTTTTTTGCTATACAGCGCTGTGCTAGTTTAACAGACAATTGCGCGGTCATGCAATATGGTACATAAATGAAATTTACATCCTTTTTTTTCCCACAAATTGAGCTTTCTTTCGGTGGTATTTGATCGCCTGTGCGGTTTTTATTTTTTGCGCTATAAAAAAAAAGGCTACAATTTTGAGGAAAAAAAACAATATTTTGGACTTTTTGCTATAAAACATGTCCAGTAAAAAAAAAAATCTAATTTAGTCATAAATTTCTGCCAAAATGCATTCTGTGACATGTCTTTGCTAAAAAAAAACCCAATACATGTAAATTAATTGGTTTACGTGAAAGTTATAGCGTTTACAAATGGCAGGAAAGATACTGGGATTTTTAGGTTTTTTTTATACTAATAATGGCGGCGATCAGTGACTTATGGCGGCAGGACTGCGATGGACATTTTGACATTGGGGGGTACTAACTTGGGGTCACTGACATCCCCAGTGACACCAATACAGTGATCAGTGCAAAAAAAAACCACTGACACTGTACTAATGGCACTGGGGAGGAAGGGGTTAAGTTTATTTTTCAGGGAAAGGGTTAACTGTGTGAGGGGAGTGTTTTACTAGGGGGCGGGGGTGTGTACATGACAGGATCGGGAGAGAGAAACTCTTCTGTCCCGATCAGCTTGTCCTGGAGCTGTCAGGGAACTGACAGAAAGCACAGCTACTGCAGCTGTGCTCTCTGTCAGCGATTGCCGCCGATCGCCGGGACATAGCCGGTAACGACCGGCTGTGACCCGGCGACTGACATCCGCAGCTGTGATCGGCGGGACAGACAGGGCGGCGGTGCGCCTCGCGCGCACCCCCTACCTGTTTACAAAACACACATTTTAAAAGGTGGTTTTGCCCAGCCGTGCCGCCCTGCCACCGTATTTATACAGTGGCTGGGCGGCATGTGGTTAAGCCCTCATGCACACTGGACTTTTTGATAATGTAGGTAACGTTAGCTGTGTAAAGTCACATTAAAAACTTGAGTTTTTCAGCTTTTTTTTAGCATTTTTGCAATAACGTTTTGTCATTTTTGATTTTTGTTGTTTCCAGCTGAAGTTCTTTTTAGGGATGGATGGAGCAGACTTCATTTCAGTCAGGCAGTTGGTGTTTGCATGATTGCCTACTACAATCACCTTCACTGACTTCTTGGCATATTTGTCAAGTGTTGCACTCAATGGCGTTTTCCCGCATTTGCATTTTTTAAAATTTTTTTAACGAAAAAAAAAAAAAGGTTTTGGTCAAAAAAGTCCAAAAATGCTGGTTTGTGGTGTTTTGCAACATTTTTCAGTGTTAGATCGTTCTTACAGCTAAATAACTCCTCTAGAAACACACTAGTCCTGTTTTTTTTTTCCAGCCAAAAAGCGTCCCAGCCAAAAAACATTGATTACAGCCTATGTGTGCATGGGCACATAGGATAACATGCTGGGAAGTTTACTGGCTTCAGAAAAAAACGCCAAAAGCCAAAAACAGCAGCTGTAAAAATGTCAAGTGTGCATGAGGACTAAATCTACACATCCTACTGATAACAACCAGAGATCCCTATATATATATATATATATATATATATACCGTATTTTTTGCACCATAAGACGCACTTTTTTCCCCCCCAAAAAAGAGGGGGAAAATATCAGTGCGTCTTATGGAGCGAATATGGAGCGGCCGGTCCCGTATTTCCACCGCTGCCATGTCAGAATACCAGGCCAGCCGCTCAGCTCTGCAGCAGGACCTTACCTGTCCCTCGGTCCAGCGCTGCGCAGTCTTCCCGCGCCGGCTTCTTTAGTGTGGGATCTCGGCTTGACAGCCAGGTGCCCAGTGCGCATGCGCGAGAAGCGCTGCACTTTGTGAATGGTACAGCTTCTTCTGGGACACATGACAGGTCGCATGCATGCGCACTGGGTACCCGGTTGTTAGCCGGGTGCCCACACTAAAGGGAGGACAACTCCGTGGAAGTGGGAGCATTTACCTGTCAAATTCAGGTACCCACTCCCCCTCCCTCCACAAAGGTCAGCAGTCATCTCCTGTACTGTCTGCAGTCTCTGGTCATCTCCTGTACTGTCTGCAGTCTCTGGTCATCTCCTGTACTGTCTGCAGTCTCTGGTCATCTCCTGTACTGTCCGCAGTCTCTGGTCATCTCCTGTACTATGTCTGCAGTCTCTGGTCATCTCCTGCACTGTCCGCAGTCTCTGGTCATCTCCTGCACTGTCCGCAGTCTCTGGTCATCTCCTGCACTGTCCGCAGTCTCTGGTCATCTCCTGCACTGTCTGCAGTCTCTGGTCATCTCCTGTACTGTCCGCAGTCTCTGGTCATCTCCTGTACTGTGTCCGCAGTCTCTGGTCATCTCCTGTACTGTGTCCGCAGTCTCTGGTCATCTCCTGTACTGTGTCCGCAGTCTCTGGTCATCTCCTGTACTGTATCCGCAGTCTCTGGTCATCTCCTGTACTGTGTCCGCAGTCTCTGGTCATCTCCTGTACTGTGTCCGCAGTCTCTGGTCATCCCCTGTACTGTGTCCGCAGTCTCTGGTCATCTCCTGTACTGTGTCCGCAGTCTCTGGTCATCTCCTGTACTATGTCCGCAGTCTCTGGTCATCTCCTGTACTGTGTCCGCAGTCTCTGGTCATCTCCTGTAATATGTCCGCAGTCTCTGGTCATCTCCTGTACTGTGTCCGCAGTCTCTGGTCATCCCCTGTACTGTGTCCGCAGTCTCTGGTCATCTCCTGTACTATGTCCGCAGTCTCTGCTCATCTCCTGTACTGTGTCCGCAGTCTCTGGTCATCTCCTGTAATATGTCCGCAGTCTCTGGTCATCCCCTGTACTGTGCCCGCAGTCTCTGGTCATCTCCTGTACTATGTCCGCAGTCTCTGGTCATCTCCTGTACTGTGTCCGCAGTCTCTGGTCATCTCCTGTACTATGTCCGCAGTCTCTGGTCATCTCCTGTACTGTGTCTGCAGTCTCTGGTCATCTCCTGTACTGTGTCTGCAGTCTCTGGTCATCTCCTGTACTGTGTCCGCAGTCTCTGGTCATCTCCTGTACTATGTCAGCAGTCTCAGGTCATTCCCTGTACTGTGTCCGCAGTCTCTGGTCATCTCCTGTACTGTGTCTGCAGTCTCTGGTCATCTCCTGTACTATGTCTGCAGTCCATTGATTCAGAATATTTTTTTTCTTGTTTTCTGCCTCTAAAACCTAGGTGTGTCTTATGGTCAGGTGTGTCTTATGGAGCGAAAAATACGGTATATATTTATATATATATATATTCGGACCTCAGGATACTCTTCCTTTTGCTAGAAGTCTCGGCTGCCTCAAGGGAAATAATGTAAGGTCAAAAATTGAAGCTTGACGTAAGGTCAAAAATTGAAGCTTGGCTGTATTGTTGCAGTAATTTCCTAGGGAATTACCGCAACAATACATCAAAGCTTCAATTTTTGTTTATACAGTATTGTAAGATTAAATAAAATTTTTTATGGTTTTTAAATCTTTTTATCATTATAATTTTGCACCCTGAAAATCCCACACTATATATTATTTGAAGGTTAATGCACTAGGCCAGTGCGCCCTCTGTTTATTTATTGTTACTGCAGTGTTCCTAGACCTCCCCAGTCTTTGTGAGGGCAGCAAGGCCAGTGCACCCCATGAAGGCTAAGTGTTTGACTATAGCCCATTAATGCCGTTGGGCGCACTCCCCAAGTGCAGGAAGATTGAAGTGTCCTATTTCTTTGTCATATACTGTAGTACGCCCGTGTCAACGAGGCCTAACAACCACAAAAAGTGAAAAAAAAAATCTGTAAAATATTTAAGGATTTGATCGAAGCATACAAAAAGGGCAAAAAGGCCTATGGTATGTCTTAGGACTCTCATACACAGTAGCTAGAATCAGGAGGGAGAATCCCAATACAATACACATTTCTAAGTAGTAAAACAGACAACATAGGTTCATTTCTAATATTAGAAAAAAGTATTGTCCTTTGTTACTGAATGATTCTGAAATTAGAAAGGTGGTTTCTGAATTTCCAAGGCTAGTACAGAGAGGCAAATTAACCAATTTCTGTCTGGCCAATAGCAAAATGATGGCACAGTGGGACTCTCGTTGATCCGGGTCATATAACGTGCTCCAGGATTGTGCCTCATGCATGCTGCGCTATGGCAAGATCTGTCACCGGCTCTGTCCCTCAGACACAGCCGATGACAGATCTGTGTACCAGCCCGTCACAGCAGGTCACATGACAATTGCAAACAATGGATGGCTTCCTTTCTTGCCATCCTTTGTATACAATTGTCACTAGCTGCGATTGGTCATAGTAATCACATGGTACAGACTGGGCTAATCACAACCCATTTGTGTCATGTGATTATCTGTGACCAATCACAACAATTGGTTGCAAGCCATTCAACTTCAGCTTGTTCAATTAAAGCGTTACTAAACCCAGCACCCTGCATTCACTATATCTGGTCTCCCACAGTACACTGAACATGGAAATGCAATATCAGCAGTATGTAGCAGTCTTGTGACTTCTATCAGTGTTCAGCTGAGCACTGGTTAAAGCTTGTAGGAGGAGTTTTTATTCTCCTATGAGGCTGCATAACCCCTGACCCTCTGTCTGGACAGTGCTGATTGGCCCTGTGCTGATTACATGCACTCTCCTAAAGAAAAAAAAACACTCTCTAGCAATACATACTAAACTGATTATGTGTAGAGTAACTCCTAGAGTACTGTACTATCAGCAGATGGTTTGGGGACAGTAAAAGAAGGGGAGGATCAGAGAAGTCAGGATCAAACAGCCTTTTTACACAATGTGCATAATTAACTCCTTAGGTTCCACAGTGAGTATAACAAGCATGCTTTACTGCATATACAGACTGATTTTACTGTTGTGGGTTTAGTAACACTTTAAGCTTTGAAAAAAAAAACTGGAAGCTGATTGGTTTATTTTACAGAGCTGCACCAGATTTTTCACTTTCCAGTTATAGTAAATCAGCTCCTATGTTTTTATTTTACAGATTATAAAGATTTCATTATTTTTTATTATTAGCACAATTTTGTTATTATTAGCATGCTTAAGGTGATGTAATTAATTCAAATACCATGTTTATGTGGTATAAATGGCTTCTGGCATCACATATGGCTGATGTTAGACATTTCTTTGTGTGTTGTTCTATTTAAAGACAAGTAGGCAAGGACATTATGCCATTTCCCCTGAGGCAAGCAGGACTTTCAACGAAACTGGTTGGGAAAGTGTCCTGAGTTCACTGCCAGGTACCCGTACTGCCACATACTACTGTTGACTATATACACCCTGTTCTAAATTATTATGCAAATTATATTTTTCTCATTTACCTAAATAATTGATGTAAATAACAGTCAGCATAATTCTCTTGTTATCAACTATTAAGAGTACAATTCACATTTTATTGAACAAACCTCCTAATGATAACAGGATTTTTTTTAAACATAAAAAACTTACAACGCACTGTTCCAAATTATTACGCACAGTAAGTTTCAAAACACTTTATAGGTTGTAAAGAACTGAAAATTGTCATTTGTTGTGTTTGCAGCATATTTACTGAAATCAAAAGCTATTTCAATCAAACGTTTAACAACATTTTAACTTTTTAAACATTTTAACAGGTCACGTTACATTGTAACATAGGACCCCTTATTTGATAGCAGCTTCACAAGTCTTGCATCCATTGAACTTGTGAGTTTTTGGACAGTTTCTGCTTGAATTTGTTTGCAAGATGTCAGAATAGCCTCCCAGAGCTGCTGTTTGGATGTAAACTGCCTCCCACCGTCATAGATCTTTTGCTTGAGGATGCTCCAAAGGTTCTCAATAGGATTGAGGTCAGGGGAGGATGGAGGCCACACCTTGACTTTCTCTCCTTTTATCCCCATAACAGCCATTGATAAAGAGGTATTCTTTGCAGCATGAGATGCTGCATTGTCATGCATGAAGATGATTTTATTACGGAAAGCATAGTTCTTCCTTCTGTACCTGGGAAGAAAGTGGTCAGTCATAAACTCCACATACTTTGCAGAGGTCATCTTTACGCCTTTGGGGACCCTAAAGAGACCGACCAGCTCTGTCCCCATGATTCTGGCCCAAAACATGACTCCACCACTGCCTTGCTGATGTTACAGCTTTGCTGGAACAGGGTGGCCGTCCACCAACCATCCACTACTCCATCCATCGGGACCATCCAGGGTTGCACGGCACTCATCAGTGAACAGGACTGTTTGAAAATTAGTCTTCATGTATTTTTCTGCCCAATGCAGCCTTTTCTGCTTGTGAGCATTGGTTATTGGTGGCCGAATAGAAGGTTTATGCACAGTTGCAAGACTCTGGAGGACTCTACACCTTGATGTCCATGGGACTCCAGAGGCACCAGCTGCTTCAAATATCTGTTTGCTGTTTGATGTAATGGTATTTTAGCAGTTGCTCTCTAGATCCGATGCATGGATCTGGCAGAAATCTTCCTCAATGTGCCTTTATCTGCACGAACCCATCTGTGCTCTGAATCAGCCACAAATCTCTAAATAGTGCGATGATCACGCTTAATTTTTCGTGAAATATCTAATGTTCTCATACCTCGTCCAAGGCATTGAACTATTTCACTCTTTTCAGCAGCAGAGAGATCCTTTTTCTTCCCCATATTGCTTGAAAATGGTGCTCTGCTTAATAATGTGGAATACCGTCCTTTAGTAGTTTTTCCTTAAATTGGGCTCACCGGCCAATCTAATTATCACAGGTGTCCGAGATTGTTTTCAGTGATCAAAAGAACCCTGACACACAATGCCATCCATGAGTTAAACTGAAAAACAAAATATTTAATCTTTGTGACAGTTAAATAGAATTTGCATAATAATTTGGAACAGCGTGTGGTGGCATGTACACGACAGGGATAGGTAACTGTAACACATTGTGGACATTCCATTATTGGTATATCATGCAGGTTTGGCACCCATGATGGATTGCATGCTTATGATACCTTGAACATGTGCTGTATCAATAGGGGGTCTGTGACACACTTTGAATGCTTGCAAATGGAGTTGTTTGAGTTTTGTTTTACATGTACACCTGAATGACATATTGTATATAAAGATGTACTATTATAATTTTGCATTATATTTCTGTTTATATATATATATGATTTATCCCAGACATTCACCACCATAATTGCTTTGATTGACTATATTAAGAGACCCTATGCCAGCTCAGAATCCAAGTACAGATGTTAAATGCATGTACTGTAGGCACCCAGTCCCAAGCCACACTCTTGAGTCAACACTGTGAGACTATTCTGCTTTGCACTACATAGTATCATGGAACTTTTTATTTTGCTTTTGCTGATTTTATTGCCACTGCTCTGTTTATTATTGAGATAAGAAAAGGCCTGCACAATTGGCAACAATACACTTTAGTGGAACACACCTTATCACTTCAAATGATATACCGTATCTGACTGTATTCAGTGGGACTACATGATGTATGAGTTTGAATTTAGTGTGGCCAACATCACCACTCGCAAAACATCTATATAGATGGTGACAGCGCAAAGTATTTTGCCATCAGCAAGTTTTCAGCAATATTCAGTTCTACCATGTCAGCAAGTTACATGTGATCCAGAAGCGTTTGGATGCTTTGAAGCACTGTATCTAGGATGTCAGATTATGCACAGAAGACTACACCAGTTTCTGCCATGGTAACGGATTGCAGTGACTGAGGCTACAGCGGGGACAGTGTGGGGCCATACAGCAGAAGAGTAAAGAAGACGAGTGCAGAGTGATGCAGCAACATATCTCCCTGAGGAAGCCACGTGACCTGTGACGTAACGCATAGGGGAGTGGCTAGCTAATGTCACGACGCAACGTGAGATCAGAGGAAGGATACCGGAGGAAAGTGTATTGCTGTTTTGCTGTTTATATCTGGTGCGATCTAGCACCAAAAACTTGTAAGTGGTGTTTTCATCTTATTTTAATAAAGTGTTATAAACAATAAAGCACTATTTCTGAGTGTTCCATTTTTTTAACAGGCCGTTGAGAAGAGGAGAAGCAGACCCAAGATTCTATTCAGTGAAAATTTATACTTGTGAGCCACTATGGTTTAAATCATTAATTATAGTTCGCTGACACTATTCAAATACTCATTAACGTATGTTTGTGCTATAAATACTCAAAAAAATGTTGCACTCCAAATAAATATCATATCATAAGTTATATCCTCGTGATTTAAATCAAATTAAATAATTATTATAATTAATATGTGCCAGGTGATTATATTCAATATTATTAAAACTAAAAAAAAAAACAAAAGAAAAAAATATCTAAAAAATATATACAATTGAGCCCCTCCCCTACGAATCGTATCCGCCAGACGAAGCCACGTCACCTGTGGCGCAACATGTAGGGGAGGGACTCTGACGTCACTACACCCAGGACGGCGAGTATACACTGTGTGCGGCACACACACACAGAAGGAGTTCTATCTTGTTTACTATATTTACAAAACGCAAAATGGTTTTAAAAATGTGAGTGCATTACTGGACATGAAATAAAGCATATTTTACCAAAGGATAAGGCACTATATCTGCTTTCTCTTTTTTTAATATTAATACGGAGGAGACTCTAGGAAAGGATCGAGGAGACAGAGGAGAAAGCTTGCAGCATCAGGAGGGAGAGGTCCAAGCAATTATATCCACATAATAGGAGAGGATTACCAAGGAGCACATAGGGGTATTCCTCATCCTCCAAAAGTCGCAATTAAAGATTTCAAGTTCCAATTTGTGAACACAAAGTGGTATTAGCCTAAATACATTATGCTTACAAGGAGGTGAGCGCACAATATATAAGAAGTACACAGGATTTCATAGTTTTGTACTACACTAAGGATTTATGGGACTATTGTTTATAGATTTACTAAACACCAATATTATCACAGTTGTATATATTTTTTAGATATTTTTTTCTTTTGTTTTTTATTTTTACTTTTAATAATATTGAATATAATCACATGGCACATAGTAATTATATTAAATCACGAGGATATAACTTATGATTTAATATTTATTTGGAGCGCAACATTTTTTTGAGTATTTATAGACCTAAGCTTCTAAGTTTGCTGCGGGAGAAGGAGTATCACCAGGGAAATCCTCATTGCATTAGTCCCATTGAGAGGACACAAGCATGGTGTGACCAAAGCATTATATAATGTGAAGCTCCAGGAGAGAGCACAATCTGGGTGCTGGTGGAGAAACACTGATTTATGCTTTATAAAGATGTGATGTGGTGAAAGAGTGAAGGAGTATCAAGATATATGAGACTTTATATATTTATACATTTTTTTGTATATGGGTTTTCCCCTTTTTTTCTAATTTTTGGATATATATGAACATTTAGGTTTGCGATTAGGATTTTAAGAGGTGTTGATTATTACGAAGGTGCTGCACTTACATGCTAGTTCTAGATTTTTGAGACACATTAATGAGTGTGTGAAGGGTGTAAGCGACTTTGACTTTAATTTGAGTTGTTTCTTCACTTTGGCATTTCTTATTTTTATTATTTCTTTGGTTTTTGTTGCTCTCGGGAATATTACACTCACTTAGTGTGGTCAACATCACCACTCACAAAACATATATATAGATGGTGACAGTGTACAGTATTTTGACAACAGCAAGTTTTCAGCAATTTTCAGTTCTACCATTTCAGTTCTACCATGTGCCTTGATCAGGGACGGACTGACCATTTGGAAACTCGGGCACTGCCTGAGGGCCCGGGGTCAGTAGGGGGCCCCATGAAGTCCCCCCTGGTACCTTTTTCATAGCCTTTTTTGAGTTTGGGCAAGGACACAGGGGCCCCATGATCCCCTATTGCCCGGGGGCCCCATGAATTGTCAGTCCGCCCCTGGCCTTGATAGAATCCTGTCTCTGAGGTCTATGGACAATTCCTTGGACTTCATGGATTGGTTTGTGCTCTGCCATGCACTGTTAACTGTGGGACCTTATATAGACAGGGTTATACCTTTCCTATTTATGGTCAATCAACTGAATTTTCCACAGGTGGACTCCAATCAAGTTGAGGAAACATCTCAATGATGATCAGTGGGAGCAGGATGCACCAGAGCTCAATTTTGAGTGTCATGTTAAAGGCTGTGAATACTTACGCACATGTATTTTTTTATTTTTTTTTTATTTTTAATAAATTGTAAAGATTTCAAAACAAACGTCTTTCATGTTGTCATTATGGGGTATTGTTTGTAGAATGTTGAGGAAAAAAATGAATTTAATCCATTTTGGAATAAGGCTGTAACATAACAAAATGTAGCAAAAGTTAAGCGCTGTGAATACTTTCTGGATGCACTGTATAATATAATTCTTATAAACATATGTACTATGAATACAGGGTTCTAATGGCTGAACATAATTCATCTGTGGGCCCTTTGGGGTGTCTGTGTTTCTTTTTTTTATTATTTGATCGTATTGTTTTAATTGATGCAAGACAAATAACATTGTCAAGTGACACTAAACTCTTTAAAAAAAAAAAAAATTATATATATATATATATATATATATATATATATATATATATATACTGCTCAAAAAAATGAAAGGAAAACTTTTTAAACTCCTGGGATATTGATCTGATCTGATCAGTTAAGTAATGGAAGTGGTTGTTAATCAGTTTCAGTTGCTTTGGTGTTAATGAAATTAACAACGGGTGAACTAGATGGGCAACGATTAGATTATATCCAAAACAGGAATGGTTTTAAAGGTGGAGGCCACTGACATTTTTTTCCCTACTCATCTTTTCTGACTGTTTTTCACTAGTTTTGCATTTGGTTAGGGTCAGTGTCACTACTGGTAGCATGAGGCAATACTTAGACCCTACAGAGATTGCATAGGCAGTCCAACTCCTCCAGGATGGCACATCAATACGTGCCCATGCCAGAAGGTTTGCTGTGTCTCCCAGCACAGTCTCAAGAGCATGAAAGAGATTCCAGGAGACAGGCAGCTACTCTAGGAGAGCTGGACAGGGCCTTAGAAGGTCCTTAACCCATCAGCAGGACCGGTATCTGCTCCTTTGTGCAAGGAGGAACAGGATGAGCACTGCCAGAGCCCTACAAAATTACCTCCAGCAGGCCACTGGTGTGAATGTCTCTGACCAAACAACCAGAAACAGACTTCATGAGGGTGGCCTGAGGACCCCACATCCTATGCCCACTGCCCGGCATCATAGACCTCGATTGGCATTTGCAATTCAACACCAGAATTGGTACGTCCGCCACTGGCACCCTGTGCTTTTCACAGATGAGAGCAGGTTCACCCAGAGTACATGTTACAGACGTGAAAGGGTCTGGAGAATGTTATGCTGCCTGTAACATCATTCAGCATGACCGTTTTGGTGGTGGGTCAGTGATGGTCTGGGGAGGCATATCCATAGAGGGACGCACAGACCTCTACAGGCTAGACAATGGCACCCTGACTGCCATTAGATATTGAGATGAAATCCTTGGACCCATTGTCAGACCCTACGCTGGTGCAGTGGGTCCTGGGTTCGTCCTGGTGCACGACTTCATGTGGTGAGAGTATGCAGGCAGTTCCTGGAGGATGAAGGAATTGATACCATTGAATGGCCCCCACACTTGCCTGACATAAATCTAATAGAACAGCTCTGGGATATCATATTTCGGTCCATCTGACAACGCCGTGTCACACCTCAGACTGTCCAGCAGCTCAGTGATGTCCAGATCTGGGAAGAAATACCCCAAGACACCATCATTAGGAGCATGCCCCAACATTGTCAGGCATGCATATAAGCACGTGGGAGCCATAAAACTACTGAGGACCAGTTTGAGTTGCTGAAATGAAATTTCAGCAAAATGGACTAGCCTGCTGTATAATTTTTTTTCACTTTGATTTTCGGGGGGGGGGGGCGCGTTTGAATTCAGTCCTCTGTAGGTTGATCATTTTCATTTCCATCATTTCCATCAAACGATGGGGCATCCTTACGTTCCTAACACATTACCCAGTCCATATCAGTATAGATATCCATCATGATATTTTTCCCCATTGAGATCTGATGTGTTTTCAAAGTGTTTCTTAAATTTTTCAGAGCAGTGTGTGTGTGTGTGTGTGTATATATATATATATATATATATATATATATATATAATTTTTAGTATGCATTATTAACTCAGAAAAGTACCTTCGATTGATTCCTTTTTTTTTTTGGGCTGCTATGATCAGACATCCTGTTAGAGGGTGGCTATATTCGTTCTCCTTGGCCCCACTGTATATAAGAAAATAATTGCTTTTTTATTTTTCCTTTACAGCTTTCAGAGTCCGTAAAAGACCCCCTAAATTGTATATTTTATATTACAAAAGTCCTGGTAAATTCCTACTAAGGCCTCATTCACATGGGGTGAACTTAAGTGTATGCCCATGGAAGGCTTTATAGAGGGTTTACCTGCACAGGTGCTTGGTGCATCCCTGTGCAGGCAGTCCTAGTCACGTCAATTGGGATGCAGCGGCTGTAAGGATAGATCTGACATCATGCAGGTGTAGGTGTATGGCCACAAACGCAGACAGTGTGAGTTCAGGGACATGCACCCACACAGATATCAAGTTGGGAGCAGTGGCTGTGCCCATACGGCCACTGTGTTCCAATTGACATGAATGGGACTGCCTGCACTGGAATGCATGGAAAACCTGTGCATTCCCCTGCAGCTGCTTTATCCCAATTGACATTGATGGGACTGCCTGCATGGGGATGCACAGAACACTTGTGCATCGCTGTGCAGCTAAACACAGCCTCGTTTTAGTATGCCCCACGTGAATTAGACCCTAGAACTTGTTTAGACTTGCAGTTAGGTGGGGAGGCAAAAATGTGCTGTTGAGCTACATTTCTGCCACCCACCAACTGCCCCTCCTAAGGTGCAATAGGCAGCAGATGGGGTGTTTACATGTTGGGGCTGCAATGCATCGCTTTGAGTCCATGGTAAAGTTATTTCGCTTTGCACCCACTGAACGCTACACATTTAAGTCAATGAGGAAGTGCCACAAATGCCCTGCAGCTGCGTGAGATACAAGTGGTTGCGGCAAGTTTGTTGGCATAAATGGGGTTAAAACAGAGGGTAAGGAATCAGTGCATTGCTTCCTCGCTGCCTGTGAGTAGCCAGTGGAGCATGAACTTAATGTGAATTGGGCTTCGGAGGTAAGGGATACTTAGATGTGGAGAATCTGTTTGCAGAAGGCTGGTCCATGTCCGCTTCGCTTATGCAGAACAGACAGAGCCCGCTGTCCTCTATGGGCAATGGGATGTAAAGGGACCACCTGTCCATTTACACCTGACTGCCATCTGATCCGCTATATGGATGGGGAATGGATCCCCATCTGTTTGTTTTTTGCAGATCAGATTGGACATAGGCGAAAGTAAACGGACATAAGTCAGTTTACATACACTGCTCCATAGAGGATAATGGAGGGTCCGACTGGGTCCACCAAAAAATGACAGGCTGGACCCAATCAGTCTGCCCATGTGAAAGGGGTGTTACTATGTTTTTTTCTTTTTAATAGGCACAATTTATTTTTTAAAATATTTTAATTTTTTTTTTTTTTTGAAAGGGGGGCTTTGGAGAGACCCCTATTTTTTTTTTGAGACAGTGAAAGGAAGTGAAGACAGTCCCTTTCTCTGTTGAAAAGGTTCCTTTCCCTGATGAGCAGCTTGAGCTGCACTGTAGGTGAATGAGATAGGAGTTTGCATGGAGACTCCTATTCATTCACAAACTGAAATATAGTGAGCACTGTTTCTATACTTCAGTAATGAATGAACAGAAGCGATCGGTAACAATCACTCTGTTCATTCAGGAAAAAAATGAAGAGCTCTCCATTGGGACACACAGCAGCTGCAGGCGGAGGGAGAGGAGGGAGGGAGAGCCAGCAAGAGAAGCTGCATTGACAGGACCGCCAGGAGAGTGGTATGGAGGGGGAAAACACTGGATTGAGGGGTGGAGAATTACAACAGGAGCTCTATTTCAACATTTTTTACATTGTTGAGCACTGTGGCTGGATGCAGTTGCCAGCGGAAGAGGCAGGGCGGAAGCAGACAATTGCATCCAGCCACAGAGGTCGGGGCTGGCGGAGGTGGGGAATGGCTGGCGCTGAGGGTGAAAAAGGTGCTGGGGGGATCAGTGCCAGAATAAGATGTAAGTAAGGAGGTGGGGGCATTTTAGTAGCCAAGGCAGCAGGTTGGATGGAGGAGCAGAGAGCGGTAGGTGACAGGCAGGCTGCAGTGGTGGGTGGGTGCATGGGGGTTGTCACATTATAGGTGAATAGCTCTGATCAGCAGATTGTCATCTGCTGATCAGAGCTTTTGTTTTGTTCAGTAGAGTCTGTTGAACAGTTCTGCTATTAATTCATGGTCACTGGAGTGAGCATGAGCTCATAGCAGAAGCAGGAATCAGGTCCGCATGGAGCACGGACCTGGCCAGCAGGAAGCAGTGCTGTAGCTCCATATGCCTGGCAGCGAAAGGGTTAAGCCATGGATTTGTATGGGTTCATTTTGGAGAATGAGGGTGGCCATACATTATACAATTTTCTGGCATAGATTTACCAAAACCATATAATATGAGGTCAAACCTAAACACTTTCAATTTGTAAGCAATCATACAGGCCCATGCACTACATAGTTGAAGGTAAAGCTATAGGAGATTGAATAAGAAAATTGTATAATGTATGGGCAGATTAAGGATATCATATAGTGTCACTTTAACATTGTAACAAAGCACAGCACTTTGTGGGTGTTTTATAGGTTTTTTTTTGTGTTGATTGTGTGCATGATATTGACCTTGTGTGCTCCCCTGTGTTTACATGTTGAGTATACAAGCTATGTTTGTTTAATCTTATCTTTATTTAGGACTTTGAAATGTGTCATCTTAGGCTGGCCACAGTGGTGCATTTAGGTTTTGTGCTGCCCTAGGCAACACAAAAATTGTCTGCCCCCCACTGACACCGACCAACACCCCCCCTTCCCCCTTCCAAGAGCCTGACATTGACCAACAACACCCCTGCCCCCCACCTGTGAGAGCCTTCCACTGCTCCCCCCCACCGGCGATTGAGAGACACCTATTTTCACACCTCCGGACATCCCCAAAAATGAGAGTCAGGCTCTAAATACACCATCAACCAGCCCGCAGCCTCTCTCGGATCCCACCTGGTTCCCATGGCACGCATGTCCCTTCTTCCATCCCATCTTCTGGGGGGAGGTGCTGCCCCCCTGAAAAATGCCACCCTAGGCAAGTGCCTTGTTTGCCTTGTGGTAAATATGCCCCTGGCTGGCCATACACTGAAAGTTTTTTGGGCTCCTCCATCCATGCAATACCGTGTAGATGGATAAATTCCCCTGCTGGGCTGCATGTGGTTAGATGCAGCTGCTGTTTGGCCATAAATATTATGCCTGGCCCCTTTGAGTTTTTTTAATCAAGGGATGTCGTGTGTGTGTGTGTGTGTGTGGGGGGGGGGGGGTTGGGGAGGTGATCAATAGGACCATCCGTTAAGCAAATTTTGGCCATCATTAGCTGTAGTTCATCAGGAAACAGTCAATATTTGCACATTATGTGGCCAAGGCTTCACATTCCTTGCACAAGAGACCTAGGTGCCTACAAAGACAATTATATAGTGTGGCTGCTGCAGTACACTATAAAGTGTAACTCATCCATGCACGTTTGGTTATCTAACTAAACTGGGTAAACTTTCAAGTTGTGTGCCTTAAGATGTGGTGTCTATAGCTTCTTTCTTCAGATTGTCTTTCACCCATTATTTGGGAATAAAAGAGAAACTCTGGCACCAATAAGTAAACACCCGAGTTGAGCTAATGAACTGTTAATCTTTCCCACTGAAGTTGAACTCTGCTATTTCAGTAGGGTCTTCGCTATTTACAGTGACACTATGAATAGTTGATCTGTAACATTTGAGGCACACCTACACAATATCAAAAATAATTTTTGCCAAGGTTGAGGGAAATTTCACAGCTGCCAGAGTTCTGAGTGATATGTCATGCATTTACCTGTAGGCTGCAAGTCTGATGCCCCCTTTTTTCTAGATATGTTATGTTTGGAGCAAATTTTTTAATGTGTATGGCTACATGTCATGTGCTGCATGCATGCTACGTGAGAAACAAAGTGAACTTTTAGGCACCATATACCAATACACAAAGTTTTGGTGATATTTTTTCTTAATCTTCACACATCCAGCTACATTGTTTATATATCTCATTGCTACTTTCCACACAGGGCTGTTTAAGTCCAACTCTTACTTCATCTTCATAGGGAGTAGTGCTTATGTGTGTTGCATCAATTTGCACAAAGTTATCTGTCAGCACTTTGTAACCATGAATCTCATTCTCCAGGGGACAGGATGCACTTGCTGCTGGTTATCACACTTTCTGCCAATTGTTGGATGCTTACGTATTTGTCAGATCTACATATAGATCAGTTTAGACAGTTTCATATCCATCAATAGTTCTAGTGTCCCCTTGGGCCACATACATAGACCATGGCACTACTTTAATAATTGTAAATGCAGTTTTAGCCTTAATTGACTTGTAAGGAAAATCCTTTTTTTCTGTAATTTATACAGAAACTTTATTCAACATCCTACATTTCTCTTATTCTGCCTTTACTCTGGCGCATAAGTGATTACACAGGATTTAATAAAAGGCACCTCGCTTAACAGTTATTACAGGGTTTTTTCTCTCATAAATATCCTCAACATGGTCCTTATATCCACTCACTGTTTAACCAGTACAAACACTTAATCTGAAGGAATGCCAATATTAAA
The DNA here is from genome assembly GCF_062004578.1 of Staurois parvus. Taxonomy (NCBI): domain Eukaryota; kingdom Metazoa; phylum Chordata; class Amphibia; order Anura; family Ranidae; genus Staurois; species Staurois parvus. Next base: position 6,541,778 of record NW_028317887.1, read on the forward strand.
AGGACTACCATAGTCGGTTAGAACACTCATCCGTTAGGAATGTGGAAGTCCTTTCAAGCATATCATGACCACAGCATGCCACACACCAAGTTCAGGTGTCTTACCATGGCAATACATAAACATTGAAAATTATTTATTTATCTATGGGAAGGAGGAGGAATGCTTCCTAATTGTAAAATTTTTGAAAGTGGTATTAAGCATTTTCATTGCTTGGCCTGCTCATAATTGCTTCTTTTAAACCCCATCCAAGGCCATTAAAGCAAGCTGAGCAGCGCTGGGTGCAATTGGTCTCTATATAGAAGGTCTAAATCTACACAGTCACCAAAAGGGATTAGTCAGGGTTAGTTTTTGCAAAATGATGAACATAGTTTAGCTCCTTATACATACCGTAAGATAAACTTTGTTTTTATTTTAACAGAAGGAATGTTTGTTGAAATATTAAACCATTATACACGTGAATCACAATAGTATTGCTACAAAAAGGGAGGGACATAAGTTTCACAAACAGAATCATCAAAAAACAGTTGCCTACTATAACCAGACTAAGCGTGTTTCCAGTTGCTGCACTTCTATTCTGCCATCTTGAATATGTACTAGCACCAACTGTAGAATATAATTATTATTATTATATGGGATTTACAGTATATAGTGCCAACATTTTACAATATAAAGGGACACAAAACAAGTTACACTACAGTCATGGCCAAAAATATTGGCACCTCTGCATTGCTGTCAGATAATGCATCACTTCTCCCAGAAAATTGTTGCAATTACAAATCTTTAGGCATACTCATGTATATTTCTTTTGTTTGTATTGGTATGACATACAAGTGGAGAAACAAAAAGCCAAATCTGACACATTCCATGCAAAACCCCAAAATGGACTGGACAAAATTATTCTCACCTTCTCAAAATTGTAAGAAATAATTCCATTCCAAGTTTGTGACGCGCATGTAATTTTTAATTAAACTCACTTGTATCAATTAAGAGGTGCTGACAATATAGAAATCACAGCGGCAAAAATATATATATTTTTTTCATACTGTCACCAGTCAGTGTCCCTGATCACCACCATGCCAGTTATATGATGATGCTGTACTGCACTGGTGACAGTATGTAGAAAAAAAAATTGTGAAAATAATTCTTTTAATTTTTTAATTTTCCGAAAAATTCTGACAAAAAAAATACAACTTCAAAAAACTTGCCATTCCTCTTATGAAGTACGTCAGTTAATTATGACAAAAAAAATACAACATGAAGTATGTCTACTTTGCAAAAAGTGGTCATTTGGAGGATATCTGTACTGTTCTGACATTCTTGGAACTCAAGAAATTAGATTGGCTGTCAGTACTTCAGGATTGATCAATATTCAGATCTATACCATAGTTTGTGAACTCTATAACTTTCCTACAAACTAAAAAATACATCCTAATTTGGGTTATTTTCACCAAAGACATGTAGCAGAATACATCTTGGCCTAAATTTATGAAGAACAATTATTTATTTGCAAACTTTTATAACAGAAACAAAGAAAAACGTGTTTTTTGTTTTAAATTTTCAGTTTTTTTTTGTTAATTTAGCAAAAAATAAAAACTTGGCGGTGATTAAATAGCACCAAAAGAAAGCTCTAGTTGTGTGAAGAAAATGATAAAACTTTAGTTTGGGTACAATGTTGTATGACCGCGCAATTGTCATTCAAAGTGTGAGAGCGCTGAAACCTGAAAAATGGCCTGGGCAGGAAGGGGGTAAAAGTGCCCAGTATGGAAGTGGTTAATGTTCCTATGTCCACTGTGCGCAACACTGTCAAGAAGATCACAGCCCATGGCACTGTAGCTAATCTCCCTGGACGTGGATGAAAGAGAAAAATTGATCAAAGATTGCAATGAAGGATTGTTTGAATGGTGGATAAAGAACCTCGATCAACTTCCAGACAAATTCAAGCTGACCTTCAGGCACAAGGTTACAACTGTGTCAGCTCGCGCTATACATCGCCATCTGAATGAAAAGGGACACTATGGTAGGAGACCCAGGAGGACCCCACTGCTAGTACAGAAACATAAAAGAGCCAGATTGGAGTTTTCCAAAACTTACCTGAGAAAGCCAAAATCCTTTTGGGAGAATGTGCTGTGGACAGACGAAACAAAATTACAGCTTTTTGGTAAAGCTCATCATTCTACTGTTTTCATAAAAAGCAATGAAGCCTTTAAAGAAAAGAATACAGTCCCTACAGTAAAACTTGGTGGAGGTTCACTGATGTTTTGGGGTTGCTTTGCTGCTTCAGGCACTGGATGTCTTGACTGTGTGTATAGCATTATGAACTCTGAAGACTACCAAAGAATTCTGGGGTGTAGTGTAGGGCCCGTCAGAGGTCATGGGTCTTACAGCAGGACAATGACCCAAAGCACACGTCAAAAAGCACCCAGAAAGTGTTTAAGACAAAGCACTGGAGAGTACTGAACTGGCCAGCAATGAGTCCAGATCTAAATCCCATAGCTTACCTGTGAGAGATCTTAAACAGCAGTTAGGAAAAGGAACCCTTCCAATCTGAGACACCTGGAGCAGTTGGCAAAAGAAGAGTGGTCCAAAACTCCAGTAGAGAGGTATAAGAAACTCATTGATGGTTACAGGAAGCATTTGATTTCAGTTATTTTTCCCAAGGCGTATGCAGGGCTGGGTCTAGACAATTTTGTGCCCTAGGCATGACCAACTACTTGCGCCCCCCCCCCCCCAGAATAAATTAAAAAAAATATCAAAACAGTAGAAAATAATAAATCAACAAAACATGAAACTGCTTTTTTTTTTTAAATTTCCAAAAATAAGCACCATAAGATACCACCAGCACCAATATTAAAGACAAAAATATTAATCAAATATAAATTCACTTTACTAACCAATCAGACAGAGAAACAAAAAAAAAGACAGAGTTACAAAACTCTACAGTGATCAGCAGCTGCCAGCTGGCTTGCAGTAAGGGACTGAGTCTGAGATGAACACTGGAAGGAGCAGCATCTCAGATGTTACACTGGCCCCAGACACCCAGCATCTGCCTCTGTCCTTTCTTCCTACCCCTCTGCCACCCCTCCCCCTCAGCTGAAGGATCATTCATGACATGGCGGCATTCTACACGGTCAATCAGCATCCTCATCCTGCCCAATGTCTGCTCCCCTCCTCCTCTTGTCACCTCCATGACTTGCAATCCTCCTAGGCTTGGCTCACCTCTGATGGCTCCTGCTGAGGTGCGGAGTCCAGGCTGCAGCTTTCAGTGAGGACAGGTGGCCTCCCAGCACTACACCGCTTGCCTCTCATACACATCGGGCCCTGATCATCCTTCCTAAATAGGGCTAACCCTGCAACCAGAGCACACCCTTGCCTATTGATTGGCTCCAGCTGTGTAGGAGAAAGCAGATCCAGTGCTGGACACATCCCATTCGGTCTCTAGCTTGCTCACTGTTAAAGCTGGAGGATTGTGTGTGCCAGTTTGTGTACCGTTGATGTACAGACTGATCCTCTGATCAGAGACTGCTGACTGCCTGGGGTCCTGGGCTACTATCATCACTTCCCATCCTAGGGAGAGCCAACACTTCACTGCTACATGGAATACTGTTATATATATATATATATATATATATATATATATACAGTTGCAAGAAAAAGTATGTGAACCCCTTGGGATTACGTGGAGTTTTGCATGAATTGGGCATAAAATGTGCTCTGAACATCATCTAAGTCACAACAATAGAAGAACACAGTCTGCTGAACATAATACTACACAAACATTAGATGTTGCGATGGTATAATTGCACATAACATGTAAACATTGACAGTGCAGGGAGGAAAAAGTATGTGAGGCCCTAGCTTAATGACTTCTCCCAGAGCTAATTGGAGCCAGGAGTGAGCCAACCTTGACTCCAATCAGTGTGATGATATTGGATGTGTTGCTGACAGCTGTCCTGCCCTTAAAAAACACACACCTGTTTTGGGTTTACTGGTTTCAAGAAGCACTGTCTGATGTGAACCATGCCTCGCAGAAAAGAGCTCTCAGAAGACCTACAATCAAGAAATGTTGACTTGCATGAAGCTGGAAAGGTTTACAAAAGTATCTCCAAAAGCCTTGATGTTCATGTGTCCACGGTAAGACAGACTGTCTACAAATGGAGAAAGTTTAGCACTGTTACTACTCTTCCTAGGCGTGGTCGTCCTGTAAAAATGACTGCAAGAGCACAGCGCAGAATGCTGCATGAGGTAAAGAAGAATCCCAGAGTGTCAGCTAAAGACCTACAGAAATCTCTGGCACATGCTAACATTTTTGTTGACACATCTACAATAAGGAAACATTAAACAAGAATGGAGTACATGGGAGGACACCACGGAGGAAGCCATTGCTGTTCAAAAAGAATATTGCAGCACGTTTGAAGTTTGCAAAAGAGCACCTAGATGTTCCACAGCACTACTGGCAAAATATACTGTGGACAGATGAAACCAAGATTGAGTTGTTTGGGAAGAACACACAACACTATGTGTGGAGAAAAAAAGGCACAGCACACCAACATCAAACCTCATCCCCACTGTAAAACATGGCGGAGGGAGCATCATGGTTTGGGGCTGCTTTGCTGCCTCAGGGCCTGGACGAATTGTTGTCATTGATGGGAAAATTAATCCCAGAGTTTATCAAGAGATTTTGCAGGAAAATGTACGACCATCTGTCCGCCAACTGAAGCTCCGCAGAGGATGGGTGATGCAACAGGACAATGACCCAAAGCATACAAGTAATTCAACAAAACAATGGCTGCAACAGCACAGAATACGCCTTCTGGAGTGGCCCAGTCAGAGTCCTGACCTCAACCTGATTGAAATGCTGTGGCATGACCTTAAGAGAGCGATTCACACCAGACATCCCAAGAATATTGCTACACTGAAACAGTTTTGTGAAGAGGAGTGGTCCAAAATTACTCCAGATCGTTGTGCAGGTCTGATCTGCAACTACAGGAAATGTTTGTTTGAGGTTATTGCTGCCAAAGGAGGGTCAACCAGTTATTAAGTCCAAAGGTTCACATACTTTTTCCTCCCTGCACTGTGAATGTTTACATGTTATGTGCAATTAAACCATGGCAACATCTAATGTTTGTGTAGTATTATGTTCAGCAGACTGTGTTCTTCTATTGTTGTGACTTAGATGACGTTCAGAGCACATTTTATGCCCAATTCATGCAAAACTCCACGTAATCCCAAGGGGTTCACATACTTTTTCTTGCAACTGTATACTAAATGGTCATGTGTGTGGACAGGCTGTGAGACAAGATACCATCATTCCCTCATCATTCCCTGAGTGTGAGGAGAGGGGGACTCTGCAGAGAAATTAAGAATTCATACCAGAGATGAGTGCCACCCTGTGCTGCGCCCAGGCGCACCCAGGTGGCAGTGCACCCTAGGCAACCGCCTAGTTTTCCTAGTGGAAGCTACTAAATAATAAATTGAGGGTGCCAATACTTTGGTCCAGTCTATTTTTGGGGTTTTGTGTGGAATGTGTCAGATTTGGCTTTTTGTTTCTCCACTTTTTTTGTCATACCAATATAAACAAAAGAAATAAACATGAGAATACCTAATAATTTGTAATTGCAATTATCTGACAGCAATACAGGGGTGCCAATATTTTTGGCTATAACTGTGCAATACAAAACAAGAGCATTAGGAGGGCTCTACTTATGAGATCTTACAATCCTTGATGGATGATCTCATACAAGGGGGTGTTTGAGCTGAACTGAATTGAGTGCACCAATTCTTTAATTTGAAATTTGTAAGACTGTCAAAGAGAGAGAGAATTGTAATGCTTCCTATCATCCTGCTGTTTCTGATTAGAAGTACTCATAGATTCCACTACGTCTGCAGTTACTCAGTCATAGTCACACTGCAATCATTTCCAATGTTGTAATAAGATGAAAAATGCTAAGATGCCGTCAGCAAGTCATATGAGTAGGAAATTACACCTGTAATGACAAAGAGAAACTAACTTCAGACTGAGATAAATACAGTAGCAATTTTGTAGACTCAATGAAAACCTTTATTTGCAAAAGTTACAATAAAAATATATTAACAGACAAATACATGGTAGTCTGTGTAGAAGTGGGAAGATTGCAGATTGTACATATATTAAACATATGCGATTCATTTCTTTGCAAATTAAAATTTAGCCAACATTTTTGTTATTCGGACATATACGAATCTCCGAATCACAATAGTAACAAATTTCAACAAATCCAAAATAATTAAACAACTAATTAATTTGTATTAATTTGTTTTATTTGGATGACATGATGTAATAGTTGGGGCCTTTTGTTAATATTTAAAGCATTTAAGATAACGTAACAACATAACGAATGATCTGCATTGATTTGTATCATTTGTTTTTATTTTGCTTTGACATTTTTCATTATTATAAAAAATGCACTACATATGAAATGGAAACATACTGCAATAAATGCAGTAAGGTATAAAAGTAAAATATGATGATAATTCTTACTTATTGTGTTTGGGTTGGATGGAGGTGGATCCTTCAGAATCTCCAAATCATAACATGACAAATTAATCCGAAATTAATTTAATTTCATTTGTACTTTCGGATGCACATGACTGCAGTCGAAATCATCCAATCAGCTTATTCCATTTCTCTTTGTGGGTTGGACTAGCAGGGATGACTTCCAAAAATATGAATCGATTCACAACAATGAATATATGAAATTAATCCGAATATATGAAACTAATCCGAATATACAAAACTAAACTGAATATACAAAACAAATCTCATTATACTAGGAGGTTGTAGGCTAAAAATACAGTAAGTGAAATACAATGTGGAAATGAATATAAGATTTTATATTTTGGCCAGAGATACACTTTAATAAACAATTTGAACAGCTTTGGCCCCAAGACAGAACTCCAGGGAATACCACTCACAACTTTAGACTATTCAGAGAATGAGTCATTTATCATTATTCCCTGGACCCATTCACATAACCAATTTCCTATCCATGTACATACAATTTCATCACCTCCAACAGAACGTATTTCTATTATAGATAAACCATAATAGGTTAGTCTGAAAAGAACGACCATAATCTATGCTGCATACTAGATGCTTTTTACACTGCATACTGGCTGAATTTATTTATCTTTTAGGCCTGCTTCACGCTAGTGCAATTTCAGACGCGACTAGAATCGCACAGAATCACATGACTAGAGAAATCAAATTGTTTTCAATGATGTCTGTTCACATCAATGCAACACAGCACAGAGCAATTTTGGAAAAGGTTCCTGTACTACTTTGGTGCGATTCCACAGTGATTTTGGTCCCATAGAATATAGAAAACAATAGCAAAGTTGCATCCAATTTTTATCCAAGTAGCACTACATAATTGCAATGAAAGTCGGATCAAAATCGTATTGCAGCAGTGTGAACCTAGCCTTAACATATGGCATATCCATTAACCTCCCTGGCGGTATTCCTGAGTGTAGCTCGGGGTAAAGTTTCAGTACCACAAGCGGTAACCCCGAGCTACACTCGGGCTTACCATGCAGCATTGCTCTGGGATCCCTCAATCACTTACCTTGTCTTTCGCTCCTGCGATGTCCCCCCATGCAGTGTCCCCAGCAATGTCCTCCGGCCGATGCCGGCATCCGTCTTCCAGGTTCCATTCCCTGTGACATCGGGACGTACAGGGATGTAACTGGCGGGAAATTTAAAAATTTTAAAAAGAGACATTCACTAATACACTAAAATTACATAGTAAAACATTACTGTATCAAACCATTTCACATACATTTTGTCCCTAGTGCATTGTCCTGTGCCCTGCCTGCATTTTTACTGTTCTTATTGCCTGGAAACTGAGAAATGTCCATGGCATCCAAAAAGCGTCCCTTTAGGTCAAAAGCGGTTTTAGACCAGCTAGAGAAGAGCGATAGTAAATCAGAACCACTTGCAGAATTGAGTGATAATGATTTGTGGGGAAATTCGTCATCAGACACTGAAAACGATTTTACGACTTTGCTCAGTGATGTGCGAACTTGGCGCTATATTTCAAATTTCAGTGTTTTTGGTTTGATTATATTATTGAAATAAATGTATTATTATATTATTATTTTTTTATGAGTATTTATTAAATTGTAATTTATGATTTTGTGTTTAAAATTTTATCATATCCGGGATGTTTACTAGACTCTTGTTCGGACAGATTTCAGTGAGTTATTCCTAAGAATTACAGGCCTACAACAAAAAAACAACATATTTCCATGCAAAAAAATTTACCGCTTTGAGCACAGAAATACTGACATAATCAGACCGCTAGGGAGGTTATATGTTTTGTTTTATAATTTGATCAAAGTTTTTTAATTCCTCCATCATTGTTTCTGCAATGAAAAAATAATAATAGCAATGGTAATATTTATCATCATCATCTTCTTTTTCTCCATCATCCCTATTGTAGTTATGCACAAATGGCTCATTTATTTTTAAAACCAGTTTCTTGTTGTAACAGTTTATTGCACTTAACTGGAACAGGAGATTGAAATGTGACAACTGAGGACTTGTGTCGCAAGGATGAACAGTTATCAGGCTTTTCTCTATATGAATACAGCTGGACCACTATTCTGTTTCACCAAGCAGAAGTCATTGCAAGGTCACAGGAGAAACAGATGGGACGCTCCATACTCAAGTGTTTTAGCGCTTCTCTCTCTTCTTCTTGCTAGGTTTTAGACCCTATGTAATATGAAACATATTTTAATATACATTTATTGTATAAAATATCATAAACATTTTGAAAATTAATTTTAAACTAGCCCTGGATCCATGATTCTTCTAGTTTCCCTTTCCTCCATGTTTTCTTTTTGATTCCTTTTTTATTTTTTGTGGTTTTATTTTCTTCTTCCTTTCTGCTAACCTTTTTTCTTTCCTCTTCTTTTTCCGGGACTATGTTGGATTACTGCTGCTATTATCTGGTTCGGCTTTTTGCCGCCCCTCTTTGATGTCATTGGACATTTCGTTATTTGGCTAATACAAGTCAGCAGGATGTATCTATTTATGTGTTATTGTTCTGCTCTGCCATTGCTTGGGCATATCGTGAGCTTGTTGTATTCCTAAAACAAAACTTTCTTAATAAAAATATTGAAACAGAAAATTGATTTTAACATTGCAAGGCCAAAATATAAAAAAATAAGAACCTTTTAAGGTACTGACAACATAAAATAAAGCAAGGTTTTAATTTATTCATGCAGTCTTAAAATCACATAAGAAGACATAAAGAAGATACCTCGAGTACAATGAATGTTTAAAGATATAAGTTTATGACCTTCTATATATATACAACTTCAACCTCTACTATCAAAGAGTTTTACTTCTTACATATTCCATTACATAATGGCACAATCTGGTTCCATTGATTTTAAGCTGGAATTTAAAATTGGATGAGGATAGCTCAGCACATCTCTTAGATTCGAACAATCTGCTTCATCAGGAGATACATAAAAGATATCCATACAAAAAAGATGCTCATAACACATTTATTTAGTAACTAGTATTAAATATCTTACACACACAATGGATAAAGCGTCAATGAGGGGGGGGTGGTTTGGGGTGGTGGAATCAGAGGAGCAAGTATTTTTTGGGGGTAGCCGGGGGGGGGGGAGCAGCAAGTGGGAGTTGTCTCATTGTGATGTGATGAAGGGGTGAGTCTTGTTTTTGGGGGGGAGGGTTTTGGGGGTAATCATGGCCTGAAAGGAGCATGTTTTTTTTTGTGGGGGGGGCAGTAGGTGGGGGTTATCTCTTTTGGCTGTGATGGAGGAGTCAGGCTTTTTTGGGGGGTAATCATTACACCCCCCCAAAAAAAAACAAAGACTCTGTCAGTGTCCTGTCCACTGCAGAAGTTCTGGTAGATCTGGCATTTCTGCCAGCACTCTACATGGCCGCAGAAGTACACATCAGCCTCAGTCTGGTGCCAGACAGCCTTTATAAGGAGGCTCATCTCTTCCTCTGGTTGCTGGATGATCTCTAGCTCCCCGTGCCCTGTTCCTGGTTCCTGTTTCCTGCAATTCTGACTTGTGATTACCTATTACTGACTCGGCTTGCTCCTGGACCTGTCTACTCTACTCTGATTTACCCCTGATCTGACCTCGGCTTGGCTTACGGATTCTCTCTCTCTCTCTCTCCTCTGTGTATGACCTCGGCTTTCCAATCTGACTATGTCCGCTCTGATTCCCACCTGGTACCTGACCTTGGCTTGAACCGACTACCCAGTAAACTTCAAAATCCCAGAAGGGCTTGCATACCATGCACAGGCGCCTCCTGTCTGCAGACCTATCTCCGTGCACCAGCTGTGCTTCTGAGTGAACCACCAACCAGCACTCCTACAGGCGACCTGTGCAGCTTTGGGCCTGACTCCCACTGTCCCACTTTCAGGGGAGTCCGGAACTTAGCCACAAGGGAAGCCCTCTCTCCATTGGCCTCCATCACCAGGTACATGATAGAATCGCTCCTCCATCACAGCCACCGCCTGTTGCTCCCCCCACCCCAAAAAAAAAGATTCACTCTCACAGCTGATTGAAACAACCCTCACCGACTGCTTCTCCTCTCCCACCCCCAAAAAAAAAACATTTTATCCTCTTAGGTCATGATCCCCCCAAAAGAAAACCTCCCAAAAAATACTCACTTTCACAGTCAAATGAGACAATTCCCACCCGCAATCCCCTCCCCCCAAACAGATGCTTGCTCCTCTCAGGCCATGATTATGGTAATAATGGCTTGAGAGGAACAAGTGTTTGTTTTTTTTTGGGGGGGGGCAGTGGGAGGGGGTTGTCTCATTGGCTCTAATGGAGGAGTGAGTCTCTGTTTTTTTGTTGGGGGGATAGAGTTTTATTTTGTTTGGCAAGGGGGCTATCATGGCTTTAGTGGAGCGATATTTTGGCTTTTTTTCAGGGGGGGGTGCAGGGGTTGGGGGTTTCCTCATTTCCTCATTTGGCTTAGATGGAGGACTGTTTTTTTTTTTAATTATTACTCCCCCCCCAAAAAAACAGACTCACTCCTCCATCACAGCTAAATGAGACAACGCTGCCCCCCCCCCCTAAAAAAAACCCTCACTCCTCTCAGGTCATGATTCATTCACCCCTAAAAAAATAAACTAAGTCTCTCCCACAGCCAAATGAGACAACCCCCACCTGCAGCTCCTCCCCCCTTCCAAAAAAAATATACTCCCTCCTCTCAGGTTATGAATCATGGTCTGAGAGGAGTGAGTTTTTGTTTTTTTGGGGGGGAGGGGAGCAGCGGGTGGGGGTTGTCTCATATGGCTCTGGTGGAGGAGTGAGTCTCTGTTTTGGGGGGGGGGGTAATCGTGGCCTGAAAGGAGCAGGTTTTGGGGGGTTTTTTTGGTGGGGAAACAACCCTCAAAAAAAAACTCACTCTCACAGCCAATTGAGACAACCCTCACCGGCTGCAGTCTCTGACTAACTCTAGCTCTATGCCTGCAATCTCTGACCATCTCCTGTACTACGCCTGCAGTCTCTGACCCTTTCTTGTACTACACCTGCAGTCTCTGACCCTTTCCTGTACTACATCTGCAGTCTCTGACCCTTTTCTGTACTATGTCTGCAGTCTCTGACCCTCTCCTGTACTATGCCTGCAGTCTCTGACCCTCCTCTGTATTAACTGCAGTAACCTCAATCAACCAATCAGTGAGTGTGGACCAGTTCTTAATGTTTATATTAATAAAGTTTTTTTAGATAATTCTGTGTGTTTATCTATTTTTGGGATTTTGGGGTGAAGAGCAAAATTGCATGGGGGAAAGCCCAAGAAAATTTCAGACTATTTAACCACGCCCCTTTACACCACACCCAATATTTAGTATACTTTAAACCACACCCACTTTTTGGCGCGACACACTTTGCACGCCACCATCTTTTTCAAGCTTAGTCACGCCCACAACTTAATGATCCACCCCTAATTAAAATGCTGCTCCACCTATGCTGGCTTTCTGGACATACTGAAAAAAAAACTTATAAGATACTGTATATTTATTTACACTAAGCTCATTACAAACTTGGACAATTCAAACTGGGCACATGGTACAAAATGCAAAGGAGGGGTGACAGGAACCTATATAGTAACAGAGGTTGTAAAACTTTGTAGGAAACTTGCTGCTCATAGGGCTGTAAAATTAATCAAGTGACTTTAACCAGTTCCCGACCATGCTATATCCAAAAAACGACTACAGCATGGTCGGTTCATAGTGGGAGGGTGTCCATGGACATCCTCCCAGAACCACACCCCCTGCGCCCCCCCTGGGGCATGCACCCTGCGTGGTCTGTGATCCTGTATCCAAGTAAAGGGCCAATCAGAGCCACCATTTACCATGTGACCAGCTGTGTCCAATCACTGCTGATCACAGTGTAAATAGGAAATGTCGATTATCGGCAGTCCTCTCCTCATGCTAACAGCGCGTGAGGAGATCTGGTAAGCGGCATTTCTCAGGAGGACATCTACACTGATCATCAGGGTACTGATCATCAGTGCCCTGATAATCAGTATAGCCCCATCAGTGCACTCAATAGTGCCAATCAGTGCCCATCTGTTCTGGCTATCAGTGTCCATCTGTGCTGTCTCTCAGTGCCCATCTGTGCTGTCTCTCAGTGCTCATCTGTTCTGGCAATATGTGCCCATCTGTTCTGGCTATCAGTGCCCATCTGTGCTGTCTCTCAGTGCCCATCTGTGCTGGCTTTCTGTGCCCATCTGTGCTGTCTCTCAGTGCCCATCTGTGCTGTCTCTCAGTGCCCATCTGTGCTGGCTTTCTGTGCCCATCTGTGCTGGCTTTTAGTGCCCATCAATGCTGGCTATCAGTGCCTCCTCAGTGATGACTATCAGTGCTCATCAGTGATGCCTTTTAGTGCCCATCAGTGCCGCCTATCAGTGCCCATCAGTGCTGCATATCAGTGCAGCCTCATCAGCGCCTCCTCATCAGTGTCCATCTGTGCAGTTTCACCAGTGCACATCCGTGAAGGAGTAAAATCACTTATTTACAAAACTTTATACCAGAAACTAAGAAAAACTTTTTTTTTCAAAATTTTTGGTATTTTTTTGTTTGTTTAGCAAAAAATAAAAACCCCAGTGGTGATTAAATACCACCAAAAGAATGCTCTATATGTCTCAAAATAAATGATAAAAATTTAATTTGGGTACAATGTTGCATGACTGCGCAAATGTCATTCAAAGTGTGACAGCGCTGAAAGCTGAAAATAGGCCTGTGCAGGAAGGGGGTAAAAGTGCCCGGTAGGCAAGTGGTTAATACTTGAGGTAACTTTTAGCCCTGCCCAGTCCCAATTTCCAGGCCTCAGTATGGTCCACCACTATAATTGGCAGCCTCAAATAGTGAAGCCCAGGAGATAGGGGCAGGGTCAATCATGACTTTAGGAACTGAAGTTGTGCTTTGGATATTGGTGTTCCATCGGCATCAGGAAAAGCAGGTGACAGGATGTGCAGTTACTATTCCTTGCATGTATGCCAGCAAGTTATGAACACAAGAATAAAATAGCATAAACACAGGTACACTTAGTGCCCGCTCACACCAGTGCAATTTCAGCTGCGATTTGTGAATTGAAATCGCACCTGAAATCGCACCTAGTGAATGTGAATGTCAGTGTCTTAGCATGTGCGATTTGCTGCAGCGCGATTTCTAAAGTAGTTCTTGCATTACTTTTTCTGCAGTATTGTTGCGGTTTCACATACTACACATAGAATATAATGGAAATTGTACTGCAAATTGTAAGAAATCATTGAAAATCTTCACAAGTCTTCAGAAATCGCACCTAAATCATGCTGAAATTGCACACAAACCGCGCAATCTTAAATCGCAGCAATGTGACCTGTGACTTAAAGCATATCAGTAATGTAACACTAATAAAAAAGACAGATACTTAAACCAGCCTTTTTCAACTAGGATGCCCAGGCACCCTGGAGTGCCTTCAGGTTTCTTCAGGGTGCCTGGGCAAAATGCCTAACAATTGCCCCAAAAATTGTATACAAGCTGCACAAAGGAACAGGTTTTCATTGCATACCATTACAACATTCCAGCCACTGGCATCCTAACAACCAATGAAATCATCACTTTATAAGGAAGACTTAGGGCATCCGCACAGCATGTCTAGAGCATGTCCAATTTTTGTACTTGAGGGTTGTGTCCAAGCGCATGTAAACTGCAGGGGAACTCTTTTCTCATGTGGTCCGCCAAGCCATGTGGCTAAGTGGACCTGGGTGTTCCTTGCCCCAGTTTGGGGGGATTAGGAAAAAATTTAAATATTCAAGTTTTCAATTATTTTTACTCTGCCACGGCTGCTCCCAAGCCTGTGCTGCGAAAAGAGTAGGGCTGGGTGCAGGGACAGCAATCCAGCCCTGCAGAAAACATTTATAGATTGGTTGGGAAAGTTCAGTGACACCGAGGTGATGATACGTCTAGGGCAGTGCTTCTCAATTATTTTCTGTCATGCCCCCCCTAGGAAGAAGAAAACATTTCGCGCCCCCCCACGCGACTGTAAATAGTATCATTTGTCTATAAAATTGTTATAAGTACACCTCTGCATAACACTGTATCCTTATTAACGTATAAGAGAATAAAAAAAGAAAGAAATGTGGATCAATTTACAACAAAGAATAGCTTTATTAACTGTAGCAGAAAAGATTTAAAGTGCATTAGAAATTTAAAAAAAATTAAATCCTTAATTAAACTATAAACATTTTTTGATTGGACATGTCAAACCATATGATACTGAAAAAATACATAAAATCAATAAATAATAATGAATTCAAACCGATCACCAACATTTACTTAGGACCTAATCATTGGCGCCCCATCATTGGTGTCAGTGGGAGGAATAGTGCCTCATTATTGGTGTCAGTGGGAGGAATTGTGTCCCAACATTGGTGTCAGTGGGAGGAATAGCGTCCCATCATTGGTGTCAGTGGGAGGAATAGTGTCCCAACATTGGTGTCAGTGGGAGGAATAGCGCCCCATCATTGGTGTCAGTGGGAGGAATAGCACCCCAACATTGGTGTCAGTGGGAGGAATAGTGTCCCAACATTGGTGTCAGTGGGAGGAATAGTGTCCCAACATTGGTGTCAGTGGGAGGAATAGTGTCCCAACATTGGTGTCAGTGGGAGGAATAGTACCCTGTCAGTGGGGAGAGGAATAGTGCCCCATCGTTGGTGTCAGTGGGGGGGAGGAATAGTGCCCCATCGTTTGTGTCAGTGGGAGGAATAGTGCCCCATCGTTGGTGTCAGTGGGAGGAATAATGCCCCATCATTAGTATCAGTGACACCAATGATGCGGCACTATTCCTCCCACTGACACCAATGACACTTTCTGACCCCTGTTGCAGTATGGTGCTGCTGCAGCCAGCATATGTGGTTGCAGCAGCACCTCTGCACTGCACACTTACCGGCTTTTCCCTCACTCGATTTTCGCGGGTCCGCTCGGCTCCGCCTCCTCGCCCGTGATTGGCCGCCTGTGTACCTTTCCTGAGCTACAGTTCTGGCGGCCAATCACCGGTGAGGAGGCGGAGCCGAGCGGCAGGAGTGAGGGAGTGTCCGGAGTGACGGAAGGAGCAGCGCTTCCTGGATGGATCATCGTGGGAGCCAGGTAAGAGACAGCAGCCCTCTGCCCACCCCTGTACTTAGTGTCCCTTCTGTCGGAAGGGGGGGGACGGCGGCGGCACCGCGCCGCCCCCCTAAAAAGTTCCACCCTAACGTATACCGGCGTATAAGACGACCCCCGACTTTTGAGAAGATTTTCAAGGGTCAAAAAGTTGTCTTATATGCCGGAAAATACGGTATGTTCCCCGAGGTCAAACGCGCCCCCCTTGATGGAGCCTCGCGCCCCCCACACTATTTGAAAAGCACTGGTCTAGGGGAAGTTCAGTGACACTGAGGCAATGCAGACCTCTCTAAGCACGGTTGGTTCTAAGAGCGATGGCCCACACCCCATTCCATAACGCTTGGAAGTTGCTCATTGCAGTCTGTTGCAGCCTTTTTCAACCTGGGTGCCTTCAGATTTCTTCAGGCGTGCCTGGGCAAAATACCTAAAAATTGCCCCAAAATTGTATACAAGGTGGATGAAGCCTGCCTTTTAGTTACACAAAGCAACAGGTTTACATTGCATACCATTACAAACTTCCAGCTGCTGGCATCCTAACAACCAATGACATAATCACTTGATAAGGGGGACATTGGACATCTGCGCAGCATCCTTGTTTGCCCCTCCCCTGAGCTTCACTGTCAACACTGGGGTCACATTAGCTGAGTGAGGAAGAAAAACTGAGGGAGAAGAGAAACATCTGAACACTAGTCAGTACTACTGTACAAAGGTGTGTTTGCTTTTAAAGAATAACTCTAACGTTGGGGTCCTATGTGTGAAGACGTTGCTGTGTTATTTACAACTATTATTTTAGTTTTTACAATTTAGAATGGGGTGCCTCTAGAATGGGCATAATTTTAAACAGTGTCTTGACTGAAAAGAGGTTAAGAAACACTGACTTAAACTATTATGGTCAGTAATGTTACTATTATGAAAATGTACAAGGTTCAAAATCACAAACAACATTCTTTTTTGAAAAAAGCCATAATGAAGTTTAAGTTATAGTTGACTTCAGCCTAAGAAAAAAAAAAAAAGCCAATCTGGCACAGTTCTCCACACACGGCTAATGTGTAAGGTAAAGTCTACGGTCTTGGAAAAATCCGTATGTAAATGGTTAGAAAACTGGCTAAAAGATAAAAGCTAATGATTCATACTCTGAATGGTCTAGGGTTGTCAGTGGTGTACCCCAAGGTTCAGTGTTGGCACCCTTACTTTTTAATATATTTATAAACGATATAGGGTCTGGGATTAAAAATCCCATTTCAGTCTTTGCAGATGACACCAAGCTGTGTCCTTACAGGATATCTTCAATTTACAAGCCGACCTCAATGCACTGTTTAATTGGGCAACTATGTGGCAAATGAGGTTTAATGTTGATAAATGTAAGGCTTTGCACTTGGGGGCTAAGAATATGCATGCATCATACATACTAGGGGGAGTACAACTGGGGGAATCAATGGTGGAGAAGGATCTGGGGGTTCTGGTAGATCACAAGCTTACTAATGGCATGCAATGCCAAGCTGCGGATTCTAAAGCAAAATCTTCTCTTGTATTAAAAGAGGTATAGACTCCAGAGAGAGATATCATTTTACCCCTGTACAAATCATTAGTAAGACCTCATCTGGAATACGCAGTTCAGTTTTGGGCACCAATTCACAAAAAGAACATTGGGGAACTGGAGAAAGTACAGAGAAGGGCAACCAAACTGATAAGAGGCATGAATGAGCTCAGCTATGAGGAAAGTTTAGTGGAACTGAATTTATTCTCTCTTGAGAAGAGGAGATGAAGGGAGGATATGATCAACTTGTATAAATACATCAGTGGTTCATATAGTGAACTCAGTGTAGAGCTATTCACCCTGAGGTAATCACAGAGGACAAGGGGGCACTCTTTACGTCTGGAGGAAAAGAATTTTAATCTTCAAACATGGAAAGGTTTCTTCACAGTAAGAGCTGTGAAAATGTGGTTGATTCTGGCCAGCTCAGTGGATTGCTTTAAAAAACACCTGGATTCTTTCTTAGATACACAGAATATAACTGGATACTAACATTTTTGGTAAAGTTGATCCAGGGAATATCTGATTGCCTCTTGGGGGATCAGGAAGGATTTTTTTCCCTGCAGGAGCAAATTGGTTCATCCCTTGCTGAGTTTTTTTTTGCCTTCTTCTGGATCAACTGTGGGTATAAGATTATAACTTTTTTTTTTTTAATGGTTGAACTGGATGGACTTTTGTCTTTTTTCAGCCAGACTAACTATGTAACTGGAAAAGAGGAATGACATCATTGTATGCTACATAGACTCTGCAGACCAGACCTTTAAATGTTAAGTTGATTTTTACACAGAATTTTCACAGCTGTTTTCAAAGGATTGCTAGAGAGCTATGACATAAAAGAGGAGGCAATAAAGAGAGCTTGAAATAATCTTGAAATATTCTAAAACACTCAAATATAAATGCCTGAAAATCGCTATGCTCTGGTGTAAATGCAGTCTTGGAGCATACTCTATGTATCTAAATATTTTCTCTATGTAAACAATGAAGTGAGGGTCAATTTTTTTGCTTCTGATCAAAATGACTAATTCTTGTAATTTATTGCCAAAATGGTGTCATTTAATGAAACTTTGTCACTTTGACCATGCAGGTTCCTCCTGAGAGCCCGACCCCTCAGCAAGGTATATTTACTGGTCTATGGTCCCTCACTGTCTCCGCACTCTGCAAGGGCCCTGCTCTCTTGATCTAACAGAGCGGGGCTTCAGAGTACGAGGGGGCATGTGACCCTTCCACATGTAACACTTCTTGGCCTTGAGTGGCCAATCACCAGGCTCCAGCACTGTTACATGATTTAGTGGCATCAACCACACAAGAGTAAGCTTTGACACTGGAGGAATGGGCAGGTGACATTGTCTCTTGAATACAATATGCAGAGCTAAAAGACATCTAGTGTCATGTGATGAATACAGTATAACTATTTTGTATAACAGTGACCTTTATGAAACCGAAACTACCCACACATCTGTGTATGGTGTAGGTTGAATAAAAATTGCCCTTATGCATCTCATATTTCCCGTATTCTCTGAAATAACAAAAGCAGAAGTTGGTTCAACCACATGTATCTAATACCTTTTCCAAAAAGCGATCAAGCATGTTTGGAAAAATCTAAGCACTTAAGTTTGCTTGCCAGGAAATATTTTCAGTAATGAAGTACTACAAGCTGACCCACTATATACTTAAACAGCAACTCACAGCTATGCTTTTGTTGTTTGTCTCTCTTTGTCTTTGTTCATTAAACCAGTGCTCTCAGCCATGTGAATGACGGCGTTCTGCTTGGCATTGCATTGATCCTGATGGCACTACATTCTACTTGACGGCTGTGATGGCATTCTTTGTGGCCTTACCCCTGTGACTGTTGGAGTTTCGTGTAGCTTTACTCCATGACTAGTGGTGTTCTATTGGACTTTATCTCTGAGCCTAATGTTGCATGTGGATTTATTCCTGTAACTGATAACATTGTGCTTGGTTTACCTTGTAACTAATGTTTTTCCATGAAGATTTATACCAGTGTTTGGTGGTAGTCTGTGTCTCTTTGAGTTTATGATGCATGTCATTCTGTGTTACCATAGATTTACCCCCATATTACTGATGCCATTCTGTGTGGCTTTATCCATGTGACTGCTGACATTCAAAGTGGCATTACCACTGTGATTCATGGCATTCTGTATGACTATATCCTTATGATTGATGGCACTCTGTGGCTTTACAACAATCATTATGTGTGGGTTTTCCCCAAAAACGAATGGTGTTCTGTGCCACATTCTATGATGCTGACTGATGGAACACTGCATGACATTTTCCCTTGTGACGGATAGCATGTTATCTTAGAAGTTCATATTTTATAGAACCATAACCTCTTAAAATACATTCAAAGAGAAGTGTTGGATTTTTTAAAAAAATCATACTTACCTAGGTGGATGCAGCATTGATCCAATGCTACATCTTTCCTCCTCAGGCTCTAAGGCTGTGAACTGAGGGATGAAACACCACTGATCGATCAGTTCTCCCTGCCACTCTGAGCAGTGAGCACTGGACTGTGGCTGGGTGCGGGAGTGGCTAGCTGAGGCTCTCAGTGGATCTCTGACAGACTGAGCCAGGTGCTGGTCCATGCTCCTGGGTGGATACTGACCAGCTTTAGCCCGCTGTTGGCTGAAAAAAGGGTCACAGGAGTGCAGAATGAACTGCACTCCTGTAGTCCACAGAAGTACAGCCAAAAGAGCTTTGGCTGTGCTTCTCCTTTAATGATTTTGGTATTGATAAATTTCTGCTGCATGCTATTTGCATCACAATATTTAAAGAAACTTATATATATACTTGTGAGCTACTATGATAAGAGTCTAAAATATTCCAATTGATTGTCTATATAAAGTGAGGAACAAAATGTAATACACCTGTGGTTCGCTGGCACTCACACCAACTCATTAAACAGTGTTCTGTGACTAAAAGATAAATATACTAATAGTGCCGCGCTCCTATATAAATTAACTATAATAGTTTGTGTTATGATTTCCAAATCAATCGATAAACAAAATCAGTAAATGAAAATTAAACAATAAAATATAACATATAAAATATAATACAGTTGCAAGAAAAAGTATGTGAACCCCTTGGGATTACGTGGAGTTTTGCATGAATTGGGCATAAAATGTGCTCTGAACGTCATCTAAGTCACAACAATAGAAGAACACAGTCTGCTGAACATAATACTACACAAAAATTAGATGTTGCCATGGTTTAATTGCACATAACATGTAAACATTCACAGTGCAGGGAGGAAAAAGTATGTGAAGCCCTAGCTTAATGACTTCTCCCAGAGCTAATTGGAGCCAGGAGTGAGCCAACCTTGACTGCAATCAGTTTGATGATATTGGATGTGTTGCTGACAGCTGTCCTGCCCTTAAAAAACACACACCTGTTTTGGGTTTACTGGTTTCAAGAAGCACTGTCTGATGTGAACCATGCCTTGCAGAAAAGAGCTCTCAGAAGACCTACGATCAAGAATTGTTGACTTGCATGAAGCTGGAAAGGGTTACAAAAGTATCTCCAAAAGCCTTGATGTTCATGTGTCCACGGTAAGACAGACTGTCTACAAATGGAGAAAGTTTAGCACTGTTGCTACTCTCCCTAGGCGGGGTCGTCCTGTAAAAATGAATACAAGAGCGCAGCGCAGAATGCTGCATGAGGTAAAGAAGAATCCCAGAGTGTCAGCTAAAGACCTACAGAAATCTCTGGCACATGCTAACATTTTTGTTGACACATCTACAATAAGGAAAACATTAAACAAGAATGGAGTACATGGGAGGACACCACGGAGGAAGCCATTGCTGTCCAAAAAGAATATTGCAGCACGTTTGAAGTTTGCAAAAGAGCACCTGGATGTTCCACAGCACTACTGGCAAAATATACTGTGGACAGATGAAACCAAGATTGAGTTGTTTGGGAAGAACACACAACACTATGTGTGGAGAAAAAAAGGCCCAGTACACCAACATCAAAACCTCATCCCCACTGTAAAACATGGCGGAGGGAGCATCATGGTTTGGGGCTGCTTTGCTGCCTCAGGGCCTGGACGGATTGTTGTCATTGATGGGAAAATGAATTCCAGAGTTTATCAAGACATTTTGCAGGAAACCGTACGACCATCTGTCCGCCAACTGAAGCTCCGCAGAGGATGGGTGATGCAACAGGACAATGACCCAAAGCATACAAGTCATTCAACAAAACAATGGCTGCAACAGCACAGAATATGCCTTCTGGAGTGGCCCAGTCAGAGTCCTGACCTCAACCCGATTGAAATGCTGTGGCATGACCTTAAGAGAGTGATTCACACCAGACATCCCAAGAATATTGCTACACTGAAACAGTTTTGTGAAGAGGAGTGGTCCAAAATGACTCCAGATCATTGTGCAGGTCTGATCTGCAACTACAGGAAATGTTTGGTTGAGGTTATTGCTGCCAAAGGAGGGTCAACCAGTTATTAAGTCCAAAGGTTCACATACTTTTTCCTCCCTGCACTGTGAATGTTTACATGTTATGTGCAATTAAACCATGGCAACATCTAATGTTTGTGTAGTATTATGTTCAGCAGACTGTGTTCTTCTATTGTTGTGACTTAGATGACGTTCAGAGCACATTTTATGCCCAATTCATGCAAAACTCCACGTAATCCCAAGGGGTTCACATACTTTTTCTTGCAACTGTATATGATGCAGGAATTGATCATCTATTGCCTATAACATCATATAAAAATGATAAAACATAACTGTGCTTGTGATCATTTGTGAGATCTAATGGTGAGCAGAAATCAATAAATGTGCACATAAAAAGTCCTCTTCCAATGTAAATTGCAATGGTGAAATACTACTCCCACAATCCAAGTGCAGTGTGGTCTTAATATACGCTCCCCTTAAGTTTTGCCTAACTAAATAGGCAAAACTGGCTTTTTGTCCTTACAGGACTGATGAATAATCCTCCTGTATGGGGTTTTCTGAATGGCAAATAAATGGTTGTAATTGGATCTTAATCCACCTAGGGTCTCTGCAGTGAATGTGACTGATGCTTGTCAGGAATGGATGGATGGATAGATATCTCCCTTTTTCCCCTCCAGGGGTCTCCTTCCTCCTGTATCAATCTCTCTCCAGTGTATCATGGATGGATAACATAAGAGAAAAAGAAACCATGGTGCCTTATTCTTTTTAAAAGATGTATTTTATTACTGCTGGATATACCACTCACATTGATTATGTTTGCAGTAAGTAGAAAAAATATCAGCATGGCCTGCAGTCTCTGCTATACTCGCTGTGCTTATCCGAGACAACGTCCTGACGTCAGAGCCCCTCCCCTATGCGTTGCATCTCCGGGTCACGTGACTTCATCAGGGAGATATGAAGTTGCATCACAATATTTGCTTTTATAAAGTGTCCAGGAGTGTCCTACATCAAGCTGGGGCTCGAAGCTTGCACTGCTTGGCCAGAGGTGCTGCCCAGGAAGAGTGAAGCTGGATCTTGGATTGGAGCATCAGAGGTGAACTTCCCCTGCATGAAGAGTATTCGAGTGACCTGGGTATAAGCTTGGAATATGCGGAAAGTCTGGTGGCTCATCCAGCGAGCTGAGTGCAGCTACTGTTAAAGTTATGAGATTACAAATGTTTCAATTTTTTTTGTTTTTTATTAACATTTTTTTTTTTTTTACTATTTTATTTTTCAGCACACTGTGACCAAAGGAATACAATGTTACCATAGTAACATTGAACTACTCTGGGCAAGTTTTTTTTTAACACATTATGATTTCTAATACCAATGTATTTCATTGATATTTACAATCATTGTTACTGAATGAAACTGATTCATTCAGTCTTTTGTTGTGATTAGCTGTGATTGGGCAAAGCTGATCACATGATACAGATGGGCTGTGATTGGACTTGTCTGTATCATGTGACTGCCTTGACCAGTCACAGCTAACAACATAATTGTATACAATGGATGGCATGAATGAAAGCCAGCTAATCTGAGACTCTGTATGAAAAGTCCTTACAGCAACCTCTGGCATTAAGCCCCAAAGCACATGCACACTTGGAGAACATCAGGACTGTTGTGCAGGATCTTGGTATTAGCAGATGCATGTTCATCTACTGCAGGTTCAGTCTTGCTGCTAACAGAAATAGAAGCAAAAATTGTTTCTCTGATGTTGCTGTTTGTTGCAAGATTATTCTTTGATGTAGAGCTGATTGTTTATGGGAAGTCTTGTTGTCAGAGTGGCTATCTCTTTTGAGTTTCTGCAGCATGAATTGTCAGAGATGAAAGATGATGTCTTGAATTCTCTAAACAAGTGTTTTACAAGCTGAGCTAGTAGTACCTATATCAACTCAACATAAGTCAGTCTATAGGCAAGTGCAGTCTATCCTCCTCACCACTGTGGTCGAAAATGAACGTTGCACTGACCCTACTGATGATTAGAAAATCGAACAATTTAAAAACAAAAAATTTGAAAGGAGTTTCTGCTAGTGTATGGTCAGTGTTCCATACCTACCAAAGTTTTCTTTTAAGAGGTTTACAAAGGGCAGGATGAGAGTAATTCTCCGTCTCTTAGGGTGTATTAGGACCGTTTGTTTTTTCCATATCTTTTTTGGAAGTGCAGGACGCCTTGGGTGCTTCATGCAGCTTGCCATTTCGGCCATGAATTTCTGAGTACAAGCAGGCATATGGGTTCTTGCAAACATCAGTGCTTAGGGTAAGATATGATGAGATAACTCTCATATTTTTCTGGCTTTTTGGGGGAGTTTGTTTCAGGAAGCACACATGAACAGGGCATGATTAGAATTGGGACAGGAAACAAGGGGAGCAGAACAGGATACAGGGTATGGGTACTGGATGCAGGGAATAGGGTACGTGGAGCAGGTCACAGGATACAAGGCACAGGATCAGACAGGGAAACGGCCCACAGGTAGAACACTAAAGCACTAATCTTTAATCAAGGGCATGAGTTGTCAGTCCACCCCTACTCCATTGGCTAGAATATTAATTCATTCTGGCTATTGGAATGAATGAATGCTCAAGCGCTAGCATTTAGTCTCGTTTACATGTTTAAGCACATCAAGTTTTTTTCTCTGGTCAAACTCCTCTCTCCTGATGGGATGAGCGAAGATCTTTTTTTCTCATCCTCTAAATGCTTCTGCCTCTAAATGCCTGTAAGTGCTTATGTGTATATGGACACATAGGGGTTTATTTACTACAGCTGGAGAGTGCAAAATCAGGTGAACCTTTGCATAGAAACCAATCAGCTTCCAGGTTTTATTGTCAAAGCTTAATTGAACAAGCTGATGTTAAAAGCTAATTGGTTCCCATGCACAGCTGCACCAGATTCCAAGTGAACCAGCTTTAGCAAATCTTCTCTATAGGCTAACACTGAGGGGCATTTAGAGACTGAAAAAGCCCCCGCCAACACCCTTAAAAGTGGCATTTTTAAAGCCCATTGTACACAAGGCCCAAGAATAGCTAGCAGTTGTTATTTGAGTATCAGTTCTATAGTATTGAACATATTTACCGACAAGTAAAAATAAAGTGAGATTTTAAGTGCAGCTTCTTTTAAAATGTCTAATAAGAGACCAAAATTGAAGGCATATTTATTTATATATTCACACTCTGAATTGAAAACCCAAAAGTTTACATTTACTTTGTATTCCTAAATATGTGGTATTTTCCTAACAAAATATATTCACAGTGCTGAGGCTTTTGTGATATAGTCTCTCATAATATGGGTTTTTAAGATTAGGTTCATTAGATCATGCGATCAATGCTTACTTGGCACTTGAAGGGTGCAGAATTTCCCCTATTTAGAGGTTACAAGGGTTTCCTTGAGCAGTGGTGATTTACACTCCTATCCGATGTTCTGGCTTCAGTGCCACTTGTCAGAGCCAGTGGCATGGGACTAGTGAAGCTTCTCTCTTTTCTAAAGCAGAAAACGATTGACCCCAATGATCGTGTTAGTTGTATGTAAAGGATAAAGGAGGCATTCTTTCCACTGACCACTAATATAATTTGTATTCTTTCCACTGACCACCAACGTAAGGGCATCGTCTATCATTGACCACCAATGTGGTGTTGCTAACGTGCTGTGAGACCTGAACATTTTTTCAAGGGTTCCATCTTGGCAAAAAAGGTAAAGGCTGAGGTAATTAATGAAGGGTAATTATTAAAATGACTGCCTTCACTTTATACTGCTTTGAATTTAAAATAAAAAGGGCATTTCCTACATTATAAAACTACAGATGCTTACAAACAAATTATGTCCACTGAGTAAACTGATTCTGTTGGGTAGTTTTTATTGGTGTTGGCCCATAAACTTTACTTTGACTCTTTGCCCTTTTTCTGGGACAGTTTTTGTTCCTCTGATTATATTTCTCTTTGGATGATATCTACCTCTCTGGTTGGCATTGCTCTGCTTTCCGTGTTTGTGGGACACCCTCTTCTGATCCTTTACTTTTCTTATTCTCCCTCCCCCTACCCTCTCATTCTCCTGTCTCACCTCCTCCCTTTTTTTCTTTTCATTTTCTTTTTATCTATGGCCTTAGACCCCAGTTGTTTCCATTGGCTTTTTCACCTGACGTTAGACCCCTCTTATGGCCTGCTGACATTGGGGTACTTGATTCATGCTATATTACAATAATGATGTCCAGGAGTGTCTTCCTTGGCAATTTTATCTATGGCCTTAGATCACAGTTGTTTCTATTGGCTTCCTTGCCCGACTATGTTTCCTGCTGACATCGGGGTACTTGATTCATGTTATTTTACAATAATGATCTCCAGGGGGGTCTTCCTTGGCATTTCATATGTTTTGGTTCTTAAATGCCCTGATTTTCTAATAATTGTACATTTTGGAATATCTTTAGTAAGCCTGGTGGATATTGCTGTAGACTCTCTTACTAGGATAACCTCCCTGGGGGATTTAATTTTGTTTTGTGTTTATCTCTACTGTTGTAAAACCTTCAATAGCAATATTATGGACATAAGAGCATTTCATAAAAGCAGATTTTTTTTTTACGTCCACTCAACTTTTTACTTTCATTTTAAGCCTTTCGTAGACAAAGATTGCAATTTGAAGGTGACTGCTTGCTAAACAGAAATTATGGTCTACATAATTTACATGAAGATAGATGGAGACCAAAGGAAGTTACACAAACACTCATTTGTATACCACATCTGCTTGCAATTAGTAATTGCCTGACTTGGAAACATCACGGTCACTACCCTGTACACAGTATGCAAATATCCCTTTACGTGAGGCTGGCATGGAAAATGTTTTGCATATTGCAGTCATGTCTGTGCCAAATGTTATGGTCCAAGCTGGGATGGCACAAAATGCCATTTCCTTTAAGCCAAGTTTAAAGACTGTTTTGTGTTATTAACTTCTGCATATTTTTGTTGTCTGCTAAATAAGGAAGATTAACACACGCACATTGAAACTGGAAACCCCTGCACATTCTCCTGTGTTTGGAAAAAATGATGGATAACATATTTTTGTCCTGTCTGTCAGTATGTATTCCCTTTTTAAAAAAAAAAAATAACTTTTTTATGGAACCAAGAACAGTGATTCCAGATTTAATTTACATGAATGTATCACAAAATGGCAGCCAATACACAAATTGATCAAAGAGTTCATTTTGGGCTAGAATTCCTTCAAGCAACTTGCAAAACATGCACATTTCGCATTACAGATGTTTATAGGTAGTGCTGTTGGATGTGCGTTTTTATTACGATTAATTTTTTTGGATGAAAATTTCATTTTTTGCAGATTCAGATGCATACGCATCTCCAAATGGACATAGTAATGAATGTCAACGAATCTGAAAAAAAATTATAATGAAATTAACAAATGCATTCATTTAATTCAGATGATATCACATGATATGATAGTAGTTTGGGCTCATGGGGAAATTAATTACATTTTCGAATTTGTTCGATAGTTCGGATAACGAAGGATCTGAATTTTGTTCCATTTTTTAATTCAGATGCACTTGACACCAGTCGATATTGGCCATTCAACTCATACCATTGCTCTTGGTGGGTTGGACTAGTGCCTGAAAATATTCTATCCTTCCAATTCGAATCTGTCCCATTCGATAATATATCAAATATATATCAATCTTCTTGAATAATTGCAAGTTTTCTAATCCATCCAGACCAACAAATATACAAAACGAATGCCAAAGATACAAAATGAATTCATAAAATGAATCAGTTCAACATAAAGAATATGGCGAAAGATCAAATTCAATGAACGAATGCATCCAAAACGAAACAAAAATTTCTGTCATGCACATGTCTATTTGCTTTTTGATTTGTTGTTAGAGTGGAATTGAACTTAAAAAGTGACTGCTTTTCATATAAGTTTGGAGTGAGATTTGCCACTTGTATGCTAAAAACAAGAAAAAAGAAAGCTCAAAAAGGAGCTGGAATTTATAAGGTACCATTAACAGAAATTGCAACCAAAATTAAAATATAAATTTTTTTCTATTAATCCATGTAAAAAATTTAAATTCCTTAAACTCATTACACATGAAAAACATTTTTGAATGGGTAGAAACCACAGTATAGTTGGTAATCATACATTGTCCAGGTGCAGTGATCTCAACATGTTTCACCCATTTCAGGCTTCTTCAGGAGTAATAATAAATCACACCAATTGCAAATGTTGTAATAAAAAATAGGGATTTTTAGTTCACACATTGCAATACAATAGAGGCCATAGAGGGATTACTTTGATGCAGTTGGCCAGCTTAAATATGTATTGCCATATGTATGAACTAAAAATCCCTATTTTTTTTATTGCAACGTTTGCTGGAAAGGTTAATTAGCAGTGTGCAGAGGGTTCCTCTGTTCCCAAAGGTGAACTTATCCATTAATATCACCCCCACATACAGATTTAAAGTAGTTTTAAAGGCTGAAGGTTTTTACCTTCATGCATTCTATGCATGAAGGTAAAAAACCTTCTGTGTGCAGCACTGCCCCCAGCCCCCCTAATACTTATCTGAGCCTCTTCGCGATCAAGCGATGTAAACAACAGCCTTGACTATCCTGTAGTCTCTGCCTCCTCATTGGCTGAGACAGCAAGCTGGAGTCATTAGCTCCTGCTGCTGTCAATCATAGTTAGTCAGCCAATGAGGAGAGAGAGGGGGTGGGACCAAGCCACAGCTTTGTGTGTGAATGCACACACAGAGCAGCGGGTGCCCCCATAGCAAGCTGCTTTCTGCGGGGGCACCCGGCAGGAGGGACAGGCTAGGAGAGCATGCGGGGGACCCGAGAAGAGCAGGATCCAGGCTGCTCTGTGCAAAATGACTGCACACTGTAGGTAAGTATAGCATGTTTGTTATTTTCTGGAAAAAACAAAAGAACCTTTATAATCGCTTTAAGGTAATTTGCTGTTTGTTATTGTTATCACCTTACCTGTAATCTTTTTTGCTTTAAAGGTTTCATGGATTGAAAATTGAGGTTGAGGATACACAGCATTAAATATTACAACCTGGTAGAAGCTGGAACATGTTAACATTTTACCTTTCTTTCTCATTGTAGTCAATTCCTCTTTGTTTTGAGACTAAACAACTGTAAAAACAACAGTTTGTAGAAAACAGTCCTGACCATACATTAGTGTTTACTGCTGACTCCACCCTTTGTGTTTGCAGTGCCAGTTTGTCTGATAGTCATGATTATTTACTATTTATTGTCATATCTGAGTGTTTTTGTTATGCTTTCTAATAGTACAGTAGTTAAAAACTATTACATTAAAATACAATATTTACAAAGCTAAAAAAAGATGAGTCAAGCAGATATTTGGACTTTATTTTTTTGTACCAAAATAACTTCAAAGTCTAAAAATTATGCAGGTGACCTTTCTATTAATAATCCAGATTCACAGTGCTGCCTGCCTTAATCTTTCCATATGTGTGTCCAATGTCCACAATAAGCAATTGTTGTGCACACAAATGTAGGTATAAGTGTCCAAATGCTGTTGTCTCCATGGTGCTTGTGCAATCTTCTATATACTTGTGCTGGTGCAACACTTCCACATCCATGGGTCTCAGTGCCGTGCCCCCTTCTTGTTTGCCCACACTCAACAAAATCTGTGGACTCTATGCTAAAGCACCTTGAGTCAGGAGCACTTGTAATGCTCTTTCCACTGACGCGACTGGATTCCCAGGTTATACTGGTTACTGTTGTTCTCTTCTTTCCACTACTTCTCCACCATATAGGCTTGGCTCTATAAGGCTGTCTCTCTCATCATGCAAAAGAAAAAAACAAGGGGAGCCCCCAAAGCGTAACTCCACTTTATTAAATTGCACATACAATTGGTTTCCATTCACTTAGATGAAAGAAAAGTTGAGATTGCCAAACTCGAAATGCCGCGTGAGCATGCGTTCCACAGGCCAGATGTAATGCCACTGGTTGACTAACTAACGCGTTCCGGCCCTTTCACAGGGTGTCTTCAGAAGCTGGAGCCAGCAATGATAGGACCTTCTCTTATACAACTTTCTCCTCCTACTACACCTAATTAACTTCCCTGTACTCCAAGACCACTAAGTCACTTCCTACTTCCTCTTATGGCCATTTTGGAAGTACTGTTGGTTGTACACGATCTCACATCTCCCTAATATCTATGTGGCCACCATATTAGGACACCTAATTCATTCTTAACAATGCCTGCCGTCTATAGCAGCCATATACTATTCCATTGCATAACCCTGTGTGTTACCTATTCGAGATTAAAACCTTAAAATTACCTCATTAAAAAATCCTTTATAAAACTTAATTTAAATAATTAAAACTGTAAAACGTTTATAAAATTACACACAATATCTGTAAACATATTTATGTTTTATAATTAGCACCCCCCTCTCTGTTAAATAAATACTAACATTATCAGATTCAATTCCATACAATACTAAAACAGCTTTTTATAGCTAAATGCTGTATAAAAGCTCATTTATAATTATTCCATTATCTTGTCTGACAGAACCCAGTATGCAGCTTAAAATTGAAATAATTTATCACTAGTTAAACATTAGATATAAAACAGTTAACATCTATCTCCGTGTTTAAACCTCTGGGCATCATAGTTCTCAACTGCTAGATCCATCTTGTCTCATTTTGTGAGACAGCTTTCTTCATACTAGTACCCCTCCAATGCGTTTCGATTTGATCAGTTCCACAAAACCTGTGATGGGTCTCTTTTGTGGAGTGTTAAGAAATGATGACATATACTGTGGTTACAGAATCCTTGTAATTATGTTATTAGTATGCTCCCTCAATTTCACCTTTAACTTTCTTGTGGTCCTTCCTACGCACTGCAATCTACATGTACATTCCAGTAGATAAGTAACGTGTGTTACTGCACGTAATAAATAGAGATGAGCGAATTATTCAAAAATTCGATTCGGCTGATTCGCCGAATTTGCGGGAGAAATTCGATTCGATGTGAATTTATTCGCCGCGAATTTAACTTATTTAAAGGGTTTCTAGGCTTCAGAGAGCCTTTATATTAGTGCAGAACACTGTACCTTTAATTTAAATGCCCTTGGAGTCTGCTGGGGAAGAGAAATAATACTGTCAGTCAGTATGACATGCAGATGAGTGCCGTCGATCTTAGAATCACCACACACTTCACTCATTTGGGCAGTCACGGGGCACGACGAAGAAGAAGAAGAAGAATGAAAAGAAGAATGAAAAGAAGAAGAAGAAGAATGAAAAGAAGAATGAAAAGAAGAAGAAGAATGAAAAGAAGAATGAAAAGAAGAAGAAGAAGAATGAAAAGAAGAAGAAGAAGAATGAAAAGAAGAATGAGAAGAAGAATGAAAAGAAGAATGAAAAGAAGAATGAGAAGAATGAAAAGAAGAATGAAAAGAAGAAGAAGAAGAATGAAAAGAAGAATGAAAAGAAGAAGAAGAAGAATGAAAAGAAGAATGAAAAGAAGAAGAAGAAGAATGAAAAGAAGAAGAAGAAGAATGAAAAGAAGAATGAGAAGAAGAATGAAAAGAAGAAGAAGAAGAATGAAAAGAAGAATGAAAAGAAGAAGAAGAAGAATGAAAAGAAGAATGAGAAGAATGAAAAGAAGAATGAAAAGAAGAAGAAGAAGAATGAAAAGAAGAATGAGAAGAATGAAAAGAAGAAGAAGAAGAAGAATGAAAAGAAGAAGCAGAAGAATGAAAAGAAGAATGAAAAGAAGAAGAAGAAGAATGAAAAGAAGAAGAAGAAGAATGAAAAGAAGAATGAAAAGAAGAAGAAGAAGAATGAAAAGAAGAAGAAGAATGAAAAGAAGAAGAATGAAAAGAAGAAGAAGAAGAATGAAAAGAAGAATGAAAAGAAGAATGAAAAGAAGAAGAAGAAGAATGAAAAGAAGAAGAAGAAGAATGAAAAGAAGAAGAAGAATGAAAAGAAGAATGAAAAGAAGAAGAAGAAGAATGAAAAGAAGAATGAAAAGAAGAATGAAAAGAAGAAGAAGAAGAAGAATGAAAAGAAGAATGAGAAGAAGAATGAAAAGAAGAAGAAGAAGAATGAAAAGAAGAATGAAAAGAAGAAGGATGAAAAGAAGAATGAAAAGAAGAATGAGAAGAATGAAAAGAAGAATGAAAAGAAGAATGAGAAGAATGAAAAGAAGAATGAAAAGAAGAAGAAGAAGAATGAAAAGAAGAATGAGAAGAATGAAAAGAAGAATGAAAAGAAGAAGAAGAAGAATGAAAAGAAGAAGAAGAAGAATGAAAAGAAGAATGAAAAGAAGAAGAAGAAGAATGAAAAGAAGAAGAAGAAGAAGAATGAAAAGAAGAATGAAAAGAAGAAGAAGAAGAATGAAAAGAAGAAGAAGAAGAAGAATGAAAAGAAGAATGAAAAGAAGAAGAAGAAGAATGAAAAGAAGAAGAAGAATGAAAAGAAGAAGAAAAAGAATGAAAAGAAGAATGAAAAGAAGAAGAAGAAGAATGAAAAGAAGAATGAAAAGAAGAAGAATGAAAAGAAGAAGAAGAAGAATGAAAAGAAGAAGAAGAAGAATGAAAAGAAGAAGAAGAAGAATGAAAAGAAGAATGAAAAGAAGAAGAAGAAGAATGAAAAGAAGAAGAAGAATGAAAAGAAGAATGAAAAGAAGAAGAAGTAGAATGAAAAGAAGTAGAAGAAGAAGAATGAAAAGAAGAATGAAAAGAAAAAGAAGAAGAATGAAAAGAAGAAGAAGAAGAATGAAAAGAAGAAGAATGAAAAGAAGAATGAAAAGAAGAAGAAGAATGAAAAGAAGAAGAAGAAGAATGAAAAGAAGAATGAAAAGAAGAAGAAGAAGAATGAAAAGAAGAAGAAGAATGAAAAGAAGAAGAAGAAGAAGAATGAAAAGAAGAAGAATGAAAAGAAGAAGTATTCCAGTACAGCAAAAAGTGTATCTGCAGAGAGCTCCGCTATTTCTGACAGTTCTCTGACAGTTCCTTCACATTTACAGCGGTTGAAACATTGTATCTATTTATTTCCGAATAAAAACATCTGTATCCTAAATGGAAACAAATAGATACAATGTTTCAACCGCTGTAAATGAACTGTCAGAACTGTCAGAAATAGCGGAGCTCTCTGCAGTGACACTTTTGCCGGCTGATCGGGAAAAATTCGATTCGTGCACTCGAAGTTTGCTAAAATTCGGATTCGATGCGAATCGAATTTTTCCCGATATTCGAAACGAATTCCACTTTGCCTGGTTCGATTCGCTCATCTCTAGTAATAAACTTCCTTATCTCATACATCTCCTCTGTAGTATTATACTTGAAGTGGGTAATCTTCCTCCCCATATTTATAAAAGATCTACTTGTTATACATTTACCACTTTTGAAGAATCCCACTTGGTCTAAAAAAGTGAACATCTTTTTGGATGGGTTTAACACATTTTTTACTAGTCTATTCTATTCCTAAGTGTTTTTTTTTTTTGGGGGGGGGGGCATCTCTATACAAATTCAGGGCATTTAGAGAGCACCTTAGCGGATGTATGGTCCCATTGCAAAAAATATTTTCAGTTTGCCTAAATTGCCTACTGTATACTAAATTAAGGAAAATTCCCTAGTCGTCCTTCTTTCTCTGTCTGGATTTCAGAAGTTATTCCCTATTCATTTCTCTAACTTTTTTTTTTATTTTGTCCAAATGTTGCCTATTGCAACCTTTTTCCACAAATATATCAACCCCGTTTGACAATAGCCAGAATTACAGAAAGGTTGGCCTGGGCTGGCATAAGTCCAGATTTTTTACTTGGAAAATATGGATCTGCACGCAGAAGACACCCAAGAAGAGGTTAGCCATTTGTTTCAAAATCTTTAGTCATTGACATCAACAGGGTACCATAAGAGTAACAGACAATTCATTAGGTTATGCCAAAGGTTTTTCAGGTAGACATTTACAGTACAGGGGGTCTTCATCAAATGCACAACTGCTCAACATGAAATCCAAAAAAAATGGAAATTTAGTAGCTAATGCTAAGCCATGATGCCAATATGATATCAAACTGTAAACAGAAGACCTCTGGAAATGGCCTTGTTGAAGTCTATTTTTTTACAGACTATAAATAAACACAAGTAATTGAATAATATAATTGGAAAGAACTACTGTATACCTTTTGTTAAATTTTGGGGTTGCTCTTTCCACAGAATTATGGGAGGTTGTGGGAGGTAAGACAAAGGACATGCTCCATGCTTGGGAATGCCTAGATTTTATCCAAGTAGGGCAGAGCACGTCTTTCTTAGCAGACATTCTCTCTCTCTAAAACTTTCTTTTAAGTTGATTTGTGCTATATTTACAGGCTATTGTTCCACCACCTGGGGAGTGTTTGAATGTACAGAACCTGGAATTGTTTAGTAAAGCAACACAAAAGATATTCACCAGTCTGGACATTGCTTTATTCCTGACTAACAGGAACTTCCCCTGAAGTGGGGTCCCTAGTTGTAGGCTCAAACAAGCCACAGGATCCTATTAAGCCAGGTTGGGTTGCCTTTAGGGGCTTCTGGAGAGGAAAGAGCAAGTGGAGGGTCATCATAGGAGAATAACCCTTTAGGCCCCAAGTTAAAAGATTCCTGTGGACCGTTGGGCACACCCACTGCCTGGCTCCAGAGGGTTAAAAATGTAAACTTGCAGCCTTGCTTCGTAACACTATTTAAAAAAAAAAATAGCTAAAATAATCAAAACAAATTACAACTCATGTTTCCTATCAATGATCTGTCCCAGTTTCAAGCAAGAGTTGGAACTCATTTCTGTGCATTAGCTGGCTACCTATCCTTCATTTTGTACATGGTCCACTCTCCCATCCAGGTTTAAAAGGCAGCTACTGATAAATCCTTGTATATGCCAGTTGCATTTTTTTTTCGCTGATGCAATGTAGCCTTCTTTGCTTTTTTTCTAACAGTTATCTATCCTGCTATGAACATTGTAAAGCCTCACATTCGCAGTTAGACTTGTTGTGATAGCAGCAGAATCTGACTTTAGTCCAGCTGCTTTCTGAATCTCACAGAAACGAGATTTAAACATATCCAAAAAAGAACTGTATTGACTTTTATGGTACAAATCTTTGTTGCAGCAAAATAGTTGAATGAGCATCGTTAAGGTTTATAAATTCTCCAAATTACATACATTAAATCAATGAAGAAAGAAAAAATTCACAACAATGATGGACTTCATGAATGAAATTGTCTGAGGAATTTTGTATTCCTTGCTATTAAAACACTTTTCCCCTTTATCTTGCTAGTACAGAACACAATTATGAGACAATGGCTGGTTACTAGGTGGCTATGTTTCTTCTTTCAGACAGTATTATGTATAAGATTGTATGTTTTAAAGTCTCCAGCTCTCCTATTTCGAGGCATCTGAGGTTTTTTGCTTGGGTAGCATCTATCTTTGCATGCTAAGTACAACTATGTCATTGCAACCTATATAGTTCAGCCACTGCAGTGACTACAGGTGAAACTCGAAAAATTAGAATATCATGCAAAAGTTCATTTATTTAAGCAATGCAACTTAAAAGGTGAAACTAATATATGAGATAGACTCATTATATGCAAACTAAGATAGTTCAAGCCGTGATTTGTCATAATTGTGATGATTATGGCTTACAGCTCATGAAAACCCCAAATCCACAATCTCAGAAAATTAGAATGTTGTGAAAAGGTGCAATATTCTCGGCTCAAAGTGTCCCACTCTAATCAGCTAATTAAGCCATAACACCTGCAAAGGGTTCCTGAGTCTTTAAATGGTCTCTCAGTCTGGTTCAGTAGGAATCACAATCATGGGAAAGACTGCTGACCTGACAGTTGTGCAAAAAAGCATCATTGACACCCTCCATAAGGAGGGAAGCCTCAAAAGGTAATTGCAAAAGAGGTTGGATGTTCCCAAAGTGCTGTATCAAAGCACATTAATAGAAAGTCATGTGGAAGGGAAAAGTGTGGCAGAAAAAGGTTTACAAGCAGCAGGGATGACTGCAGCCTGGAGAGGATTGTCAGGAAAAGGCCATTCAAAAGAGTTGGGGACTTTCACAAGGAGTGGCCTGAGTCTGGAGTTAGTGCATCAAGAGCCACCACACACAGACGGATCCTGGACATGGGCTTCAAATGTTGTATTCCTCTTGTCAAGCCGCTCCTGAACAACAAACAACATCAGAAGCGTCTTACCTGGGCTAAAGAAAACCAGACCTGGTCTGTTGCTCAGTGGTCCAAAGTCCTCTTTTCTGATAAGAGCAACTATTGCATCTCATTTGGAAACCAAGAACCCAGAGTATGGAGGAAGAATGGAGAGGCACACACTGCAAGATGCTTGAAGTCCAGTGTGAAGTTTCCACAGTTTGTGTTGGTTTGGGGAGCCATGTCATCTGCTGGTGTTGGTCCACTGTGCTTCATTAAGTCCAGGGCTAACGCAGCCGTCTACCAGGAGATTTTGGAGCACTTCATGCTTCCTTCCACAGACGAGCTTTATGGGGATGCTGACTTCATTTTCCAGCAGGACTTGGCACCTGCCCAGACTGCCAAAAACACCAAAACCTGGTTCAATGACCGTGGGATTACTGTGCTTGATTGGCCAGCAAACTTGCCTGACCTGAACCCCACAGAGAATCTATGGGGCATTGCCAAGAGAAAGATGAGACATGAGATCGAACAATGCAGAAGAGCTGAAGGCCGCTATTGAAGCAGTCTGGTCTTCCATAACACCTCAGCAGTGCCACAGGCTGATAGCTTCCATGGCACGCCGCATTGAGGCAGTAATTGCTGCAAAAGGGGCCCAAACCAAGTACTGAGTACATATGCATGTTTATAGATCAGTATTAACCCCCTGCAACTACAGCAGCAATATGTCCCCAGCTAAACTGACGTCTCTTTAGGCTCAGTCCCAAATTCACTTGTATACTGTAGGATTGTAACACTGTGTGAGTCTATGTGTTGCACAGGCCTGTGTTAGTGAATCGGTGGAGCGCTCCTAAGGACTGACATGTCAATTGTTAGCAGTTGCTCACCACATCCAAGAAGAACAGTCTCCAGGGGTTAACTCCTTGAAGGGATGATGAATGGGGCTCTCTCTCTCTCTCTCTCCGACTAGTGGTTCCTGTTGTCAGGTGCCTCACCAGGGATGGTCACACACCTCCTCTGCAATTTCCAACACTCTGACCTCTCTGTGCGGTGGGAAATG
Organism: Staurois parvus; assembly: GCF_062004578.1. Taxonomy (NCBI): domain Eukaryota; kingdom Metazoa; phylum Chordata; class Amphibia; order Anura; family Ranidae; genus Staurois; species Staurois parvus. The sequence continues at coordinate 6,578,656 of NW_028317887.1, forward strand.
TCGTTGTTGTCGGTAACTGCCATTGCTGGTGACTGGTACCAATTATCACAGTTGCCGCTGACTTCAGCTGCTGTAGATAACCGTTGTCCTTAGCAACTGCTGCTAATCTGGAAACAGTGTCAGTGTACTTACACAGCAAGGGCTTCAGACTAGTGATGAAACTGCAACTCCCACAAACACTCCAGTACTGCTGAGAGCTGAGCCAATCAAACCCTTTCTGACAACATGCAGTCTTAAAAGGGAAACAGTTCTTTAAAAGGGAAACAGCAATGGCCCCGCTACATATATATATATATATATATATATATATATATATATATATATATATATATGCTATATCTAATTAAAATTTTTTATTTTGTTTGTTTATGTTTTTTGTACTTAATCTAAATTTTTTCAATGTATTTAAGTTGTAACAATGAGATGTGAAGTCAAAGGTTTTTAATGTTTGAGATTATTTAAGATGAGATATGGTATAAGTGGTTATTATGTACTGACGTGTATTTTCATGTATGCCCACTGAGGGGAGTGCTGCAGTGATCCATTAATTTTGCTGCATAGTGGAGCTGTGTGGGTTAAACTCATCAGATGGGTGGTGCTTTTTTTATATTTTTTTATTTCAAAAAGTTTTTTGGTTTATAAATAGTGGCAGCTCCTGTACACTTAAGTTGCAATCAGCACGATATAATAAATGTTGATCACATTATCACATTTATTTTATAAAACTCAGATTTATGTATTTGAAATTTATTGAATGAGCTATCACAGTGCTGTTTCATATTCAACTATTGGTGAATGTGGATTTTATTGACAAGCAGCAATGCCTCATGAAAATGACATGCTATTTAAGTGTGAATACAACACAATGCTAAGGCTCCTGTATGCACTGCACTGTGTGGTGCCTATTATAATATTCATGGCAGGCATTGAATGGCTGTTAAGAGGCTTTAGAAAACACTACTTAAACACAGGGTATTGGCACACATATGAATGAGCCCTACATTTGCATTTAAAGAACTCTGTTCTGTACAGTACTTTGCAAACCTTCTACAAAGTGGACCTGGGCAGATATACCCATCCCTAACATTTAGGGCTCTGATACATTTTAAGACATATCTTTGTAGAAAATAACACATTATTCTGCAATTTGTCCAATTTATAATGACACCAAAATTATGTTTCTGGTACAAAGTACACTAAAGTTAATAACAAACAGGATGAGTGTTTTTAATGTGCTATAAAAGCTAACATTAACACTATACAAAAAATTCAGCATGGATGGTAAAAAAGGTCCTAATAGTAACTTTTATTTCAAATAGGAACAACTTTTTTTATTGAAAATAAATTGTGAAGTTACTATGGCGTGCATTATGTGCAGATTAAGGCATTTAAGGCTACAGATTCCTGTAGCTAGAAGGACTGCGCCAAGGCTTGGATTCCTGTATCTAGAAGGACTGCGCCAAGGCTTGGATTCCTGTATCTAGAAGGACTGCGCCAAGGCTTGGATTCCTGTATCTAGAAGGACTGCGCCAAGGCTTGGATTCCTGTATCTAGAAGGACTGCGCCAAGGCTTGGATTCCTGTATCTAGAAGGACTGCGCCAAGGCTTGGATTCCTGTATCTAGAAGGACTGCGCCAAGGCTTGGATTCCTGTATCTAGAAGGACTGCGCCAAGGCTTGGATACCCATCCATAACCTCAGGTAAACATTTAGTGTGTGGCTACATGTGAACAGCAATGGTTGCTATCAGCCTGTCAATACTTTGTACAGGCTGAGCAGCCGCCTCTATTTTCACACACCTGTCATTCCGACTGCAAGAATCTACTGATGTGTTGAACCCCCTTGTGAAGGATGCCTAAAGCCTCGTACACATGATGAGAATATCTAACGAATGATTGTTCATTTTTCTGACATGTTAGTCTCATATTAAAAATGAAGATGTTACTAAAGTTTCAAAAATTCTCCTATGACAGAATACAACTTCAGACGTGATGCAATGTACTGTATTGTATTGTAATGTATTCTTTTGTTTCTGAGCATGCGTAATCTTGGTTTTCCAATTTTTTTTGTTGAATACTGTACTGATTAAATGGAAATCGTTCATTCTGGTGTTGTACAAGGAAACTTTGTGTTTGTCACTTTGGATAATTTTGCATGAGCTGTCGTGATCGGCTCTCGAAAGCTGTGTATTAAAGATCAGATTATTGTACGATCGCTTCAAAGGTGGTATTTTTCATCTGATTTTCTGATCGTGTGTATTAGGCATTAAGGACGGGGCTTTTCATGTGCATGTTCACTATAAACAAAATACATTGTAATAATGTTATTACATTGTATTTATGAATGAAGCCTGAAAACAGTTGGCAGATCTCATTCATACTGGAGCTGTCACAGTTGGTAAAAAATGTTGGTGACATATTTGGTGCATGTTTCAAGACTTTCAACAGTGAAGCAGCATACCTAAAGTAGTTAGTAAATAGGACAAGCTGTTAATGTTTATTAATTTGCCCTCAAATGTCCCAGATTATTTCAGACAGTTTTCATGTAGAAAATAATACACAGCTCTGCCACACATCACAGCTAGTAACCTCATTTTTCTACAGTACAGTTAAGAAGTACAATTAGGTCACCTTTTGGCTTGCGATTGGACAAAAAAAGAATTGGAATACTGAGTTCTCTTCCTTTTTTCACCTGTGGACACATTCCTAGTGAATACATATACATGCAATGGAGTCTGGCTCTGAATACTAACCCTTTCTCCCCCCAGTCTGAGTACTTCTGTGCAAGGGATTACAGGAGACTTAGGGCCCTTTCAGACTGGTACACTATTGCTGCACTCCTTTGCAGAGTGGTAAAAGAGCACTAAAAATGATTCCCCTTCAAATAATATGTAACTGTTCACTTTGCTGCATTGTCTTTGCGCTTCAAAGTTGAAAAGTCCTTTATGCTACATCTGTGGTGTGCTTTTCAAACGTGTACCAAAATCACTCTTCCCATTGATTTCAATAGGAAATGCACCATAAACACATCAAACCTGCATCCATGGTGTCCAAGTTTCACAGGTGCATGCAAAAATCCATCAAAAACATATCCACAGTGGCCAAGTTTCAAAGGTGCATGTCAGCTGTCAGGAATCCATAAAACGCACTAAAGTGCATTGGAAACACATAAAAAATGCAGTATGTGTTTTTGCAAAATGCATACGGTGTTTTTAAGTTCATCAGTGTGAAAAGGCCCTTATATAGAGGTAGATTAACCAATTCCCGTCCGGCCCATATACAAAAACGGTCGGACGGGAGCAGTGCAGGAGCGGGTGGCCGTTTATAAACGTCCTCCCGCATTCCTTGCCTGTGTGCGCTCCCTGGGAAAATGGGTCACCAAGAATCGGTGCCCGATGTGTTCGGAGGATCGCTGTGCGGGACCTCTGTGTGAGGTCCCGATCATGTGATTGCTGATTGGCCAATCAGTGATCACATGAATAGTAGTAAGCAAGATTTCACTTGCTGACATCATTGCTTACTACTAGTGAAATCTGTGAATGATCACAGAGGTCACATGGTACAAGACTATTCACAACAGCCTTGTACCACATGACAAGCTGTGACCAATCACAGCTCTCACAGTATTTCTCAATGGCTGCAAGAATGCAGTCAGAGAGAAGGAGAAATGATTGCTTTTACAGCCTTTATGGGTGTAAAAGCAATCAGTGTAAAAAAAATAAAAAATAAAAAGCTTCATCACCCCCCACAATTAGTACAGTGTCACTATGGTGACACTGTACTGCTAGGGTGAAAGTATGCGTAAAAAAACATAAATAATAGTATAAAAAAAATAAAATAAAAATGTAAATTTTTTTTTTTAAATTATAATTTTTGGTTATAAACTAATTTGTTTTTGTTTTTTTTACTAAAAAGATAGTTGAATACATTTTGGCCAAGATTTATGAAGAAAGATTATTTATTTGCAAAATTTTATAAGAAACACACTTTTTCAAAATGTTTGTTCATTTTCATTTATATAGCAAAAAAAATAAAAATCCAAGTGGTGAATAAATGCCACCAAAATAAAGTTTTATCTGTCCCAAAAAAATGCTAAAAAAATCATATGGGTAAAGTGTTGCATGAACCACGCAATTGTCATTCAAAGTGTGATAGCACTGAAAGCTGAAAATTGGCCTGGACAGGAAGGGGGTGAAAAGTGTCCAGATTTGAAGTGGTTAAGGTACTTATATAACAAATACAGCAAACATATAATTTTAAAATACTATTTAATAAAGTTTAAATTAATGTACACAAAGTATTATATGCAAATTAATGCAATTTCCTTTGTCAAAATATTATACACATGATAAACAAGGATGACTTTGAGGTTTAGAATTTAGGTCAAGTTCAGGGTTAGGCTGATATTAACAGTAAGATTTAGAAGAAAAAGTATTAGCAAAAAAATCACTCATACTAATTTTTTGGTGATGACAATATTTCTGACACAAAATTTTAGGCCACCACAAAAAAAAAAACAAATAATTTTTATAAGCTGGGAAATAACAATTTCCCAGTAGTCTTTTTCAGCTTTTCCAATTATATTTAATAGCACACAGCCTATTTGGATTATACCTCTACATAAAATAGCAAAGCAAGAACACAGTTTGCATGAAAACAATTTTTTCCACCCATATGTGTATTAAAGACATTTAAATAAAGATGGTAAATGAAGTGATTGGCTGTACGCTGGGAGAGCATTAGCTATTGAATGTTTAACGGCTTTTACACAACAGCTGTGCTTGCTGGTGTTTTAATTCACTGTAATGAGCTAAAACAGAGAAAATACTAACAGGAGAAATACAACAGCATTATCAACGAGGATGAATTGCAATGAAATTAGAGTCTGTTGAATGAATCTTTTAGTTTTCTGTCTCATTCAATTTATGTTCTAGTTTAAAAATAGAATAGAATGTTATCTACATAATGAGTCAAAGGATATCTGGGCACAAATATAGTATATAATTTATACATACATACAGTGCCTTGAAAAAGTATTCCTACCCCTTGAAATTTTCCACATTTTGTCATGTTACAACCAAAAACGTAAATGTATTTTATTGGGATTTTATGTGATAGACCAACATAAAGTGGCACATAATTGTGAAGTGGAAGGAAAATGATAAATGGTTTTCAAAATTTTTCACACATAAATATGTGAAAAGTGTGGTGTGCATTTGTATTCAGCCCCCCTGAGTCAATACTTTGTAGAACCACCTTTCACTGCAATTACAGTCTTTTTGGGGATGTCTCTATCAGCTTTGCACATCTAGAGAGGGACATTTTTGCCAATTCTTCTTTGCACAATAGCTCAAGCTCTGTCAGAATGGATGGAGAGTGTCTGTGAACAGCAATTTTCAAGTCTTGCCACAGATTCCCAATTGGATTTAGGTCTGGACTTTGACTGGGCCATTCTAATACAATAATATGCTTTGATCAAAACCATTCCATTGTAGCTCTGGCTGTATGTTTCAGTTTCAAGTCTTTTGCAGACTCTAATAGGTTTTCTTCTAAGATTGCCCTGTATTTGGCTCCATCCATCTTCCCCACAACTCTGACCAGCTTCCCTGTCCCTGCTGAAAAAAATCATCCCCACAACATGATGCTCAGTAGTGTATTTAGGTTTTGTGCTGCTCTAGGAAACACAAAAATTGTCTGTCCCCACGGATACTGACAAATACCACCTCCCTTCCCCCTCCCGCAGAGAGAGAATGACATTGCTGACGATGACCAACAATACCCTTGCCCCCCACCCGGGAGAGCTTTCCACTACCCCCCCCTACCTGGCGATAGAGAAAAAGACACTCGTATTCACAGCTCCGGACATCCCCAGGAACGATAGTCAGGGTCTACATACACCATCAAACAGCCCGCAGCCTCTCTCGGATCCCACCTGGTTCCCATGGCGCACATATCACTTCTTTCATCCCTTCTTCTGGGGGGAGGTTCTGCCCCTCTTAAAACTGCCACCCTAGGCAACTGCCTTGTTTGCCTTGTTGTAAATACGCCACTGATGATGCTGCCACCACCATGTTTCACAGTGGGGATAGTGTGTTCAGGGTGATATGCAGTGTTAGTTTTTTGCCACATATATACATAGCATATTGCTTTTAGGCCAAAAAGTTACATTTTGGTCTCATCTGACCAGAGCACTTTCTTCCACATGTTTGCTTTTTCACCCACATGGCTTCTCACAAACTGCCGATGGGACTTCTTATGGCTTTCTTTCAACAATGGCTTTCTTCTTGCCACTCTTCCATAAAGGCCAGATTTGTGGAGTGCATGACTAATAGTTGTCCTACGGACAGATTCTCCCACCTGAGCTGTGGATCTCTGCAGCTCCTCTAGAGTTAGCATGGGCCACTTGGCTGATTCTCTGACTAATGCTCTTCTTGCCTGGCCTGTCTCCCTGAGATGTTCAAAGCCTGGGATATTTTTTTATAACTTAACTCTTCTCCACATCTTTATCCCTGACCTGTCTGGTGTGTTCCTTGGCCTTCATGATGCTGTTTGTTCACTAATGTTCCTGAGATGCAGCACCCCACCCATAAACGCATAGCACCTGGCAGACAGCTGTTTCTCCCTTGTCCTGCAGTGAGTACAGTGGCATTGAGGTTCTGCGGGAGCCGGTGGCAGAGAGGCACTTCCAGTAGCAAACACCAAAGCCGTGCTTCTAAAAGCAACAGTAGATATCAGTGTGTACAGGGCCAGTGCCACGTTCCGCACAGAAAACACTACAAATTCCACACTGCATCAGTGTGAATCAGGGCAGTAAACACGTCTAAACACACTTTCACCACTTGCCTACTGGGCTCTTATACCCCCTTCATGCCCAGGCCAATTTTTAGCTTTCAGTGCTGTTGCAGTTTGAATGACAATTGCGCAGTCGTATCCATATGAAAGTTTTATCATTTTTTTTACACAAATAGAGCTTTCTTTTGGTGGTATTTAATCACCTCTGGGTTTGTTTCTATTATAACATTTTGCAAACAGGTAATTTTTCTCCTTCACTGATGTGCGTTAATAAGACTGCACTGATAGGCAGCGCTGGTGGGCACTGATGAGGTGGCACAGATAGGCAACACTGATGGGCACTGATAGGATGCACTGATGGGCATTGATGTGCAGGCACTAATGATGCTGCACTGATATGCAGCAATGATGGTCACTGATAGGCGGCACTGATGAGTGACACTGGCAGGCGGTGCTGACTGACAGCCCTGACTGGCAGCACTGACAGATGACAGGCGGCACTGCTGGGCACTGATGAGCAGCACTGCTGGGCACTGATGAGTGCAACTGCTGGGCAGCACTGATGGGTGGCACTGCTGGGGGGCACTGATGGGTGGTACTGCTGGGCACTGGTGGGAGGCACTGATGGGCACTGGTGGGAAGCACTGCTGGGAACTGGTGAGTGGCACTGCTAGGCGGCACTGCAGGGCACTGATGATCAGTGCCCCGATGATCAGTGCTGATCTCCTATGTGACAGCTGCAAGTTATTGGCAGTACTTTCCTCACACTGTGACAGTGTGAGGAAAGTGCTGCCGATAAATGGCAACTGTATTTACTCCATGATCTGCTGTGTCATTGGACACAGCTGATCACGTGGTAAAAAGCTGCTGTGATTGGCCTTTTACCTCATCACGTGATCAGCTGTGTCATAGGAGGGGGGCCCATAGGGAGGGTGCGTTCTGGGAGGACGTCATATGACGCCTCCCAGGACTGGATAACCGCGCTGTAGCAATCAGATCTTTCCTTGATCCAGCCCTTTAAGTATTCCTCATACGGATCATGTAAATAGAGAAAAGTGCGTAGTGCTTTATCGTTGATAAAAATAAAAACTTTAATATGCGCTCAATATGCACTTACATTGATTAAAAACAATCTGCACTTTGTATAATAGCCGCTTAAAGCAGTGAAGACCAGCCTCTCAGGTGTGCTCGCATACACTACCAGTGCTCGCCGTGTAAGGATGCGTGGTGACGTCACTGCCCCTCTCCAACGCGTATCTCCACAGGGATTCGTGGCTTCGTCCGGGGGATGTAGTATGACAATCACAATACCCAACTCCTTATATAGTGTTACGGCGCCATTTTCTTGTAGTTCTATCTGGTTCCTCCATCTTTTTGGGGTCATAACTATGTTTATCTCTCCTGAGAGCTATTAATGACTATCCCCGCTTCAGTGGATCCTGAATACGGCTACCATACTCATTCACCTTTCCAACCGCTCCGTTTCTGCCACCCCCTCTGCCAATCCCTCCACTGGCTTCCGATTGCGCAACGGATCAAATTCAAAATCCTAACACTGACGTACAAAGCTGTCCACCATACTGCCCCGAACTACATCACTGACCTAATATCCAAGTACTGCCCAGCACGCACACTCCGCTCCTCACAAGACCTCCTCCTCTCTAGTTCCCTGGTCTCCTCCTCCCATGCCCGCCTCCAGGACTTCTCCAGGGTGTCACCCATCCTCTGGAACTCCCTGCCCCAACCCATCAGATTATCACCTACTCTCCTCTCCTTTAGGTGCACCCTGAAAACCCATCTCTTCAGGGAAGCCTACCCCACCCCCTGCTAACTTGCCGACCTCCTCCACTCTTCCTACCACTCCATCCCCCACAGCTATCTCCTCCTGTGCCACCATCCCCTCCCTCCTAGATTGTAAACTCGAAAGAGCAGGGCCCTCAATCCCCTCATGTTTTGCATTGTATTGGTATTGTCTGTCACATGTTCTGTCCCCCTTTGTAATGTAAAGCGCTGAGCGAACTATTGGCGCTTTATAAATACTGTATAATAATAATAATAATAATATAACTCTTTTGTAGCAAATGCATGTAATTTATCAGAGTGTGTTATATATCAAATACAGTGTATGTCCCAGTATCCTACGGCTAGCCTACTAGTGCATGTAGCATGCACTCTTGAGATGGTCTATATTAGCATTTTAAAATTCATATGAAAATGCAAATAAACATAATTAAAATTACAAATCTATTGTAAATAATCCATGAATGATGTTAGCATATACCATTCATTGCTGTATAAAATTATACATATGCAGAAAATTGCTCAAAATCCTATTGATAAAAGTCAGTCCAATTTATCATCCACTATTCAATATAGTAATTTGAAAAATAAGTCTACGTTTAACCCCAAGAATGTGGATAGCACATATATTAACACTTTCAAGAAACTGGTTATAAAAGATTTAGAAACCTTAAAAATAAACAAATATAACGAAGACCCTATTCTGAGGAAAGGCATTAAAAGTCTAAATGCTAGGAATGATATTGTAGTCAGACCAGCTGACAAGGGAGGGGGCATAGTAGTATTATCGAAATTATTTTATGAAGAATCCATGAATAAGATGTTAAATGATAAGAATACATACCAGATATTGAATACAAATCCAACAAGGACATATAAAGAAGAAATAGTGAAATTAATCAATTATGGGAATAAGAAGAAAATACTGAATGATAAAGAAACTAAGTATCTAGTACCTTCTGTGTGTAAACTAACCATTATTTATTCTGTACCCAAAATTCACAAAGATCCTGTACACCCGCCAATTAGGCCTATTATCAATGGGTTTGACTCATTAACAGCAAGGTTGGGAGAATACATTGATCATTATCTTCAACCTTTGGTTGTACAAACTAAGGCGTACTTAAAGGATACCAGACATATTATCCAATTAACACAAAATCTACATATTAATGAAAATACTTTGCTCAGTACAGCAGATGTATCCTCGCTTTACACTAATATTGATCATAAAGGAGCTATTAGAGCAGCAAAATGGGCCTTAACAAAATACTCTAATCTACATAGAAAACAACAAAAACTTCTGATAAAATGCTGAATGTTTTGTCTTAATCACAACTATTTTTGGTACCATAACACGTATTATTTACAAATAAAGGGAGTGGCCATGGGCGCTCATTTTGCCCCCAGTATAGCAAATCTCTATATGGCACAGTGGGAGGAGGAGAGTGTATTCCATAACCAAAGACAAGAAATACTATTATACCATAGATTTATAGATGACCTAGTAATATTATGGAATGGAGAGGAAAATCCATTGGTGAACTTCTATAAGGATTTAAATAATAATAAGCATAATGTAACACTCAGTTGGGATATTAATAACAAGGAGATTAACTTCTTAGATATATGGTTAATCAAAGATGGGTCACAGATATATACCAAGAATTATTTAAAAAAAAAAACAGATAGGAATGCATATAAACCCACCCATAGTTGCCATTATAGACCATGGATTAAAAATATACCAAGAGGGCAATGAGTCGTAATTGCACTAATTTAACAGATTATCAGGAACAAAGTAACATCTTAGTAAAGAGATTCATTGATAAAGGGTATAAGAGAGAAATAATACAAGTAGAAAGAGAGAATGTTAAGGTACTAGATAGAAAGAATCTTCTAACAGATACAGAATTTAAGAACAATACCAATAATAATGATATAGTTATGGTAATGCCATATAGTAAGCAACATAAAGATATACAAAAAATTATTATTAAACATTGGGATGTATTAAAACTTGATAAGGATCTGAAGGACTTATTTTTAAATAAACCGAAATTTATATACAAAAAAGCCCCTAATATCCGTGACAAAGTGGTTAAGAATATAACTACTCCACCTGGTACAAGTAGGAATTTTACTTTCTTTCAGGCAATAGAATTTTACAAATATGGTAGATGCTACAGTTGTGTTAGAGTGAAAAGGAATCCCAAACATAGATCGGAATTTGTTAATCCCATTAACGGTAAAAAGTATACAATTAAACAATTCATATCATGTGACACAAAGGGAGTGGTGTAAGCTTTAAAATGTCCTTTTATTAAGATCTATATTGGGAGAACTAAAAGGCCATTAAAAGAACGTATTAAAGAACACATTTATAATATTACCAAAGGATTAAAATATAACGTACCGTTACATTTTCGGAATTACCACAGACAACAAGTTGAAGGCCTGGAATTCTGGGGCATTGAAAACATGATACACATTGGAAAGGAGATAATTTAGTTAGAGAAATAAGTAAAAAAGAATCCCATTGGATCTATGAGATGAATTGTTTGGGCCCTAGAGGCCTAAACAAAGAATTCGATCTCTCTTGTTTCCTGAGTGATTATTAATAAATATATGGGATCATTTATGTAGAAGATTGTGCGTTTATCACATGCATATATGATTCCATATTATGTGTACATTGATTGGCTAATTGCAATTATATGTAGTTTAAAACAAATAGTGAGAATATAAGGATTAGGACACATGATGCACACTTTTATTAGGGACATTTATAATAACGTATGGCTAATATAATGTATCATATTTGATTTGTAAGGTCCAATACATCTACACAATCCATAAGATAATAGCTCAATATGTAAATTTGTATTAAAACCATCTATTTTTTCTGACATGCGTTGTTGATAGATGCATGTTAGTTAAAATTGCATTTCAGATTTAACACATACACATGAAACAGGGGAAAATGATGATATGAAGGCAGCAATTAGCTCATGAGGTCATTCTCATTCATATTATCAATAGCATCATACACATATAGTCGCTTTTGGGTATTTGTACAATGTTATATTTATTTTATATTTTATGATACATGTTATTTTATGTTGATTTGTTAGGTTTAATACATCTACAATATCCATAAGATAATGGTCAAGTGTGTATATTCAAAATAGGTGTCTATTTTTTCTGACATGCGTTGTTGATAGACGCATGTTAGTTAAAATTGCATTTAAGATTTAACACACACACATAATAGATTTGTAACGGGTAGTTTATGATATGAAGGTAGCAATTAGTTATATATAAATATATATTTAGTTATTTTGGGTATTTTTTATAATTTTTTAATAATATATTTTCATTAATTCTTATTTTATGTTACAATATATTTTCTGCACATGTATAATTTTATACAGCAATGAATGGTATATGCTAACATCATTCATGGATTATTTACAATGGATTTGTAATTTTAATTATGTTTATTTGCATTTTCATATGAATTTTATAATGCTAATATAGACCATCTCGAGAGTGCATGCTACATGCACTAGTAGGCTAGCCATAGGATACTGGGACATACACTGTATTTGATATATAACACACTCTGATAAATTACACGCATTTGCTACAAAAGAGTTATATTGTCATTAATAGCTCTTAGGAGAGATAAACACAGTTATGACCTCAAAAAGATGGAGGAACCAGTTAGAACTACAAGAAAATGGCGCCGTAACACTATATAAGGAGTTGGGTATTGTGATTGTCATACTACATCCCCCAGACGAAGCCATGAATCCCTGTGGAGATACGCGTTGGGGAGGGGCAGTGACATCACGATGCATCCTTACACGGCGAGCACTGGTAGTGTATGCGAGTACACCCGAGAGGCTGGTCTTCACCGCTATTATACAAAGTGCAGATTGTTTTTAATCAATGTGAGTGCATATTGAGCGCATATTATTTATTTTCCATATGTCTCAATTTTTATTTTTGATATTTATTAATTGGATTATTTATTTAATCATCGTAGGACACAAATTTGAATAATTTTGCACAGACTTTAACCACATGCCGCCCAGCCACTGTAGAAATACGGCGGCACGGCTGGGCAAAACCACGTTTTAAAACGCGTGTTTTTAAAACACGTAGGGGGCATGCGCGAGGCGCGCCACCGCCCTACCTGTCCCGCCGATCACGTCCGCGGATGTCAGTCGCCGGGTCACAGCCGGTCGTTACCGGCTATGTCCTGGCAATTAGCGGCAATCAGTGACAGAGAGCACAGCTGCAGTAGCTGTGCTTTCTGTCAGTTCCCTGACAGCTCCTGACACGCTGATCGGGACAGAAGAGTTTATCTGTCCCGATCAGTGGTGTTCCCTGCAGTAAACGCCCCCGCCCCCTAGTAAAACACTCCCCTCACACAGTTAACCCTTTCACTGAATAATAAAGTTAACCCTTTCCTCCCCAGTGCCATTAGTACAGTGTCAGTGTTTTTTTTTGCACTGATCACTGTATTGGTGTCACTGGGGATGTCAGTGACCCCAAGTCAGTTCCCCCCCAATGTCAGAATGTCCGCCGCAGTCCCGCAGTCCCGCCATAAGTCACTGATCGCTGCCATAAGTCGCTGATCGCCGCCATTATTAGTATAAAAAAAATTAAAAATCCCAGTATCTTTCCCGCCATTTGTAAACGCTATAACTTTCATGTAAACCAATTAATTTACACGTATTGGGGTTTGTTTTAGCAAAGACATGTCGCAGAATGCATTTTGGCAGAAATTTATGACTAAATTTGATTTTCAAATTTTTTTTACTGGACATGTTTTATAGCAAAAAGTCCAAAATATTGTTTTTTTTCCTCAAAATTGTCAGCCATTTTTTTTTTTATAGCGCAAAAAATACAAAACGCACAGGCGATCAAATACCACCGAAAGAAAGCTCGATTTGTGGGAAAAAAAATATGTAAATTTTATTTATGTACCGTATTGCATGACCGCACAATTGTCTGTTAAACTAGCGCAACGCTGTATAGCAAAAAAATGGCGTAAATTGCAGTATCTATACCATAGTTTGTAGATGCTATAACTTTCACACAAAGCAATCAATATACACTTATTGGGATTTTTTAACAAAAACATGGAGCAGAATACATTTTGGCCTAAATTTATAAAGAACTTTGAGTTTACTATATATTTTTTATAGCTGAAAATAAAAAATATTGTTTTTCTTCAAAATTTTTGGTCTTTTTTTGTTTATAGCGTGAAAAATAAAAAGCGCACAGGTTATCAAATACCACCGAAAGAAAGCTCTATTTGTGTGAAAAAAAGACATAAATTTAGTTTGGGTGCAGCATTGCATGACCGCGCAATTATCAGTTGAATTAGTGCAGCGCCCAGTAGCAAAAAGAGGCCTGGTCATTAAGGGGGGTAAATCCTCAGGAGGGCAAGTGGTTAATTTTTGTGTTTTTTTTTTTTCACCAACTTTGTTATATATTTTTCAAATTCATTTATTCATTATTATCAACACGTTTGGGTATTGATTGGCATTACAATCATGCATGGTTACACATAAGAGATTATGCAGCTATTAGAGATTTAATGCAAATACAGATTTTATACTATATACAGGTAATAGGTCTTGATAGAGCGCGGCATCTATATTTTCTTCATTTGTATGCACTGATAACTCACATTTATGAGGGTGAGCAAGATAGCCAGCGATCTTATTGACAGAAGCCGTTTACTATACACCTTATTGGCTCATAAGTAAAAAAAATTTTATATTCAAACTCTACTCCTGAACATGATTTTTGTGCTTTCAAAAAAATGCCTGTAACCTCAACTGCCTGTAAACGACTGTAAACGACTATGTGTACATAGACACATAGGAAAACATAAAGGAGAGTTCAGGGGCTGTTGAAAAAAACGCACAACTGCTCCTAAACTTCAGTTTAGTAGCTGCAGTGTACATGAGCCCTTACTGACACTTTAGAAAGAAACCCAAGCACTAATAAATGCTAACCCATTCTCTTGTCCCTACTTCAAACAGTATAAACAGCCCAGCACAGTCACAATATGTTGTTTATTAAGTATTCCTACATTAATATGCATATTGAATTCACTAGTGAAAAAGTTGTTTGCAAATTGCAGCAAACCATCAAATTCGAGTTTGTTGCAGTCTGAATAATTGCCATGGGTTACTGCACTTTGTATACAGTCATTGTGGTTTTAACTTCCTTTTTAAATTAAGCCTGCAATATTTCTTCTACCTCTTTGTGGGGTCTCCATTGCTTGTCCTAAAGGGTCAGAAAGGCTAAGTATTGATTTTATTTGACTTCCATTAAATATTTATATGAGTGTGACAATTTAAAAGAGCGGAGCAGTGAAGGGGTACGAGGGCTTGTCCACTCAATGCATTTTCCAACACAGGCATAGGGAAAATACAATGGGGTTGATTTATTAAAGGCAAAGAGGCTGTTCAGTTTGCAAGAGAAATATACTCTGCTTAGTGAAAGTGGTGAAAATTCCCTATTTTTTGGAAATCAACCCAAATGTTTTCAATGTTAAGCTCATCACATCAACGCACTGCACTGAAAAAAATGTCCCCCATTAGTAAAGAAACAAAGACTTAAAGCAGAGCTCTACCCAAAAAGGGAAGTTCCGCTTTAATGCTTTGTCCCCCACTCCCCATTAAGGATTGGCACCTTAGGGGAGCGGGTACCTGAATTTGACAGGTACCCACTCCCACTTCCTCTGCGATCGCCTGGGAATCGGAAGTTGTCCTCCTCCCTTCCCTCACCGTAGTCTTCTGGGACACGTGACAGGTCCCAGAAGACTACGGGGACATTCACAAAGCACAGCGCTTCTCGTGCATGCGCAGTGGGCACCCGCCTGTGAAACTGCAAGCTGACACAACCAGGTGCCCACACTGAAGATGCAGGTGCCGGGGAGAGAAGACAGCCGGTGAAACCAGCTGTGATGAGGACACTGCTGGACCGAGGGACAGGTAAGTGTCTGTATTTTAAAAGTCAGCAGCTGATTTTTTTTTTTTCAGGTAGAACTCCGCTTTAATAAGTAGAAGCTTGCCATTGCGGCATCACATTTTTTGATCAGTCAGTGGGTGATAAACAAATACAAATGGATTCCTCCCATCAATACAAGTGAGGTGGATGAGGGAATCTTCCCCGCTGTCAAAATATAATGATCAACGCTGAAGCCAATTGACTGTATGGGCTGATCGTGGGCAAATTTTTCAAAATTCCCATTCAAGAGAAGCCAATCATTAAATCGACTTTTCTCAAGCAGGAGCAGCCTTAGATGAGTCAAAAACAGCTGGTCCTTTGCTGAACAGGCCGATTTTCAATCCAAATTAAGCCAAAAAGAAGTTACAGGTCAATTGTGGTTTGAGACACAAAATATTTTATCAAACAAAATATAAAAAGATACTGGATGAACAAACAAAATAGGCTACCCAATTTAGAAAATGACAACGTTGCCATAAAACACTTTTACTGATGGTCCGCACCTGGATTGTACTCTTGCCTTATATTACAGTGAATTAATAGTCACAGCTATAGTTTACTCTCCTTATAGAATTCGCCCTCAGAAAGCTGTTCTTAACCCATCTAAAAAATATGTAAAAAACTTTTCGCGCTGCTACTAGAAAAGATGGGACTATTGGGACAGCAGCACACACCTGGCAAAAAAGAACAAACAGAAAACAGATCAAAAAAGATATCAATCACATGTGTTGATATGGGTGTACTGGGTGTACCAATATGGCTGCGGCCGTTCGTGTCAGAAATGACATCACCACATTCCACTCTCCGACCTACGTGTTACATCACTGTCACGTGACTTCATCAGGGTGATGGAGACAGTGATGCAACGCGTAGGTTTCAGCCATATTGGTACACCAAGTACACCCATATCAGCACATGTGATTGATGTCTTGTTTGATCTGTTTTCTGTTTGTTGTTTTTTGCTAGTGGTATAGCCAGGTATGTGCTGCTGTCCCAATAGTCCCATCTTTTCTAGTAGCAGCGCAAAAAGTTCTGTTCCCACGTAAGTGCGCATTTGTCTTTACAATAATTTTGATTCATTTACAATATTACACTATGGAAGCACATTTTCTTGTCTCCCTGGGAGTGCTGTGAGCTGACTGTTTTTTCTGGTCCAACGGACCCCTGGCAGGAGTTCTGTGCACTGGCTGATTTCTGTGTCCAAAGGTGAAAGATATATTATCACCGCCGAACAGTATGGTCCACCAGTGAGGGGGATATCATCCCTACATCCCCGTTTGGGATTCCACTTAAAGGGCCCCTGCAGTGAGTGTCCTGAAAGCCTTTTGGCCCCTTGGGGTCTGGGCGCGGAGGTGAGGAGGCAATTTATCCGGTGTGGGATTCAACTATCATTTACCTATCCACGTTGTGGTTTTTTTTTTTATGCGTTTTTGTTGGACGTTTTTGCACATGTACTTCATGTCGTATTTACAATTTTTTAGTCACATGTTATTTATTTATTCATTTTGTTATTGTATTTTATGGTGCACAGTAATACATTTATTTGGTTTCACTGTGCGTTTGTATCACCATTTTCTGTGTTATACTAGTTGTACTCTATATATGCTTGCCACATTTATTTATGGTATTTATATGGTCACTTATTAGTCATTTTATGTTGCATGGCCTTTTGATGCACATTGTGGTATGACTCTTTAGTTGCATGGTCACAATTTTTGGCCACACTGTGTGTTGTTATTGTCATTCTTCTGTGATAAGTGATTTGTCCACTTTTTATATTAAGCACTTCAGTTTATTTTTTTCACATTTTGCTCCACTTTCTCATCAGTTGTATTCACGTTATTTCATTTATGTTATGACGGACTCATATGTCCCACTATTACTGTGATATAGTTAATATTTAATTTCTCCCTGATCATTTCCGTGCGTTTTGCCCACGGTCACGATATATTGTCTGTTACACCTTTTGGTCCTCATTTTGGACCTTTATTATTTCACCTTTCCCGTCACTCCCATATTCCTTCCATTTACTGATTATGTTATGTTGTATTATGTATTGTCTTCTCATCTGATTATTTGTTTTGGAATATCTGTGGCATTATTGTGATTAGCGCAACATCAACCCATGCATCTAGTTCACAGCTGCGATTTGGATCTTACATCAGCGATGGAAGGATTTTTACAATAAGTAGCAGCCATCAGAATATAAGACACCCTTCTTTAAAGTGTTACTAAACCCAGGACCCTGCATTCACTATATCTGGTCTCCCACAGTACACACAACATGGAAGTGCAATTTTTTTAACAAGGGCTTTTTTTCTCAGAGAATAGGTGCAAAAACCCACCCTCCCCAGTCAACTCCCCACTCCTGCCCCCATTCCCGCCAGTCCTCAGGAAACAGAAGTAAAGTGTTACCAAATAATGGGTGTGGTCAAGGCTCACCATCCCCCCCCATCCACAGCTCACCTCTCCCCCATCTCCAGCCCACCTTCTCTCCCCATCCACAGATCACCCCCTCCCCCATCCTCAGGTCACCTTCTGTCCTATTGTCCACAGATCACCCCTCCACCCCCCCTCCATGGTTCACCTCCCCCATCTACAGGTTACCTTCTCTTCCCCCATCCCCAGGTCACCCTCTCCCCCCTGTCCACAGCTCACCCCCACCCCCCATTCACTGGTTACCTTCTCTTCTCTCATCCACAGTTCTCCCTCTCCCCACAGCTCACCCTCACCCCCACCCCCCATTCACTGGTTACCTTCTCTTCTCCATTCACAGTTCACCCTCTCCCCCCCTGTCCACAGCTCACCTTCACCCCCCATTCACTGGTTACCTTCTCTTCTCTCATCCACAGTTCATCCCCCCCCCCCCCGTCCACAGTTCACCCCCCGCCCAGATCCACAGTTCACTCTCTCCACCCATCCACAGCTCACCTTCTCCCCCCCCCCATCCCCATCTCACCATTCCCCCATCCACAGCTCAACCTCTCCCCCTGTCCACAAATCACCCTCCCCCACCTGTCCACAGCTCACCCCCTTCATCCACAGCTCACTTTCTCCCCCCTCCCACCTGACATTTCACAATTCACCTTAGCATGCTCCCCCCCATCCACAACTCCCCTTTTTAACCTCTGTCAGTATGTCACCCTCCCATCCACAGCTTACACCCCCAGTCAGCCATTATCTCTGCACCCCTATCCACGCTTCTCCCCCTCCACATTACACTTCTGCAACCCAATCCACAGCTCTCAGCCTCTGCACCCCAGCTCTCCCCACAGCTCTCTTAACCCTGTACAAATCCCCCTGATCACAGCTCTCACTTTTCACAATCTATATTTTTTCTGTCCTCAGCCTATTACAATGTATTCCCTGCAGCTTCTCCTGTCAGATCCGTGTAGCACAGAGCCGAGGAGGACTTTCAGAGCACTTCACTCGGCTTGGTGCTATACAGATCTGACAGGCAGGGATAGAAGCTGTCTCTTGAATCCTCCATTAAATGTGGTGTCTGAACCCAGTCCTGGGGTACCCATCATACATAAGTGGGGCACATGCCGGGATGCTGGAGCCAGCATACAGAAGCCAGTGGAGGAAGTGAGTGTTATAGAAAACTTCCTCTACCAGCTTCTGTGTTATGTGACAGGCTGGAGAGGAGAGGGCTGACAGATTTTCCGCCACATTCCGGCAGAAAAAAACCCCCTGATTTTAGTACATTTTAAATATAAACTGCTAAGTACTTTTTATCATCAGCAGTTACAGCAGTCTTGGGACTTCTATCAGTGTCCAGCCAAACACTGGCTTGTAGGAGGAGTTTTCATTTTGCTCTAGGAGGATGCAGAACCACTGACCTCTGTCTTGACAGTTATGACTGGCCCTGTGCTGATCACATGCACTCTCACAAGAAAAAAAAAAAACCTCTAGCAATACACACCAAACTGAGCTTGTGTAGAGTGACTCCACACAGCATGTCAGGAAATAAGAGGTAGAAGAAGGGGAGGATCAGAGAAGACAGGATATAGGATTATAACTTTTTTTTTTAAATGGTTGAACTGGATGGGCGTTTGTCTTTTTTCAGCCAGACTAACTATGTAACTATGTAAGGATCAAACAACATTTTTACACAATGCAGAGGATTAACCCCTTAGGTTCCACAGTGAGTATAACAAGCATGCTTTACTGTATATACAGCCTGATTTTACTGTTGTGGGTTTAATAACACTTTAAGGGCTAGCTCATACCGAGATCGCATGGGAATGCAGGCATTTAAATCGAGCTCAATTCTATGCAGTGTGGTATGATAGCCTATTAATTTGAAAGGGCTGCAAAACATACCAGACTGTGCAATAATGTAGTGCTTGCACTACTTTTAAAAATTCACTGCACCAGAGTGCATGTGTTTGGGGGTGAACCGGCCCTAAAGCTAAGTTACGTCCCTGGTGCAGTAGCAACACCACTGCTAATTGTTTCAATTCTACAGTAATTTTGTACATTTGTTAAATGCCAAGGGGCTAGACCATTAGATAAATAATGATTGTATTATTTTTTTTGTTCTTTGTGTACTGATTTTAAAATAATACCACGTTTTCAAAAATAGAGTATTTAAGTGTGGTGAATGGATATTTGAAATATCACATGTGACATTTCATAAAAAACACAACCATTGCATTCTATAAGCATATTGACCCAGGGCTCCCTAATTCTAGTATTATTTTCATTAGATAATGATCTGGCGGTTTCAAATTGTCTATATTTTCTTTATCATACCAATGTACATTGTAAAAAAGTTGTCTTTATTTTGTGAAAAGATTGGAAGTTCAATAGTATTACAAAATGTGTATCCTGTGAGTATAGACTTTACATACAAACTTAACAGCTCACAGAGACATCAAGTGGCAGCTGCAGTAAATGCAAGTAATATTTTTGACAGCTGATGTCATTTGAACAATTGTGTATCCAGATACTGAAAAATGCAATATCCTGACACAGTAGTTTGCACATTAGAAGCTGAAGATTAGCATAACCCATAGTATTTTTATCTGGGCAGATTTAGGCTGATCATAAGACTTGGGCCAAACAAGGGATTTTATGCTCTTGCTACTGGGAGATTTAAAGGAGATCTCCATAAAATGTTTTGGGACTTGGAAGGACACTGATGTTTCACCCTTCTAAATAGGTGCTAGGTCAAGATAAAATTTAGTTGTGTTTAGCTGTCACACTGTAGTGACTGTGGTTATAATTGTTGTCAGGTAACAGCATAACTTGCACACTGTAACCAGTGCTGCTGTGTTCTGCTGGTTAGGTCTGCTCAGTGGTGCCAGCCTGACAGCTCCCTCTGCACCCAGAAAGCTTGAAAGGTTTCTGGATGATAGGTATGGAACTATGCAGATGGCAACGTGAATATTGATACAGCCCTAGCTTATCCCAGAGAGAGAGAGAGGCTCTAAAGGCATGCTGGGTAAATGTATATATTCACTGAGCACTGATTCACTGAGCACACTGAGTTCTGGGACCTGAATGCTGAGACCCAGGTTCTACTAAAGCTGACTGGGTTGGCCGTCTACTGAAGATCTAGTCTGGTATCATGTAGAAAGTCATCCAGCTGTTCTTGGGTCTTGTGAGTACAAACACCCCTAAATGATCTTATAGACTATGTGCTACTTACCCCCTCTGGTGCTAGGGAGTCAATTGCAGGTCTAGCTAAAGAGGACTCCGGCTGGTGTTCCAAAGAGCTTTGTCCACTTAACCTCCTACCGAAAGGGACTCTGCTCTAGTTGCTACTACTACTTCCACTGCTGCCTTAAAGGTGAAGTCTACTGTTTGTTTCAAACATGGACTTCATCATAGCTTATCTGAAAAAATATCCGAAAGGAATCCTCAACTGCACATAGTTCTGTTTTTGGAGTATTCCGCCTAATTCCCTCAACCTTATCCAAGTTCTCCAAAAATAAAAACAGCAAAAAACAACACCCCTAAACTGGCCATTGAAGAAACGAGTAAATGAGCCCATGTACCCGGCTGCAGGACAAAGCTTTTGGGGGAGACCTGGATAGTATTCTTGTGGCTCCTATGGGAGTAGCGCTACATTAGGAACTAAGTGTAAGGTGTTAAATACAATTATCTCCATGCTACACATGGAGTGGAAGCTTTAAACTAATGGAACCACTGCCATATCTGCACATTATTCAGAGAGTTGTATCTGGGAAAGGATAACAAAAAGTAAATACAGTAAATATACTTAGCACTATGCATTTATCTCCTGCTGTCCTTTCCAATGATATTTCATGGGCATCTACTGTAAATTCTAATTGGCAGTCACCTCATTGTTTGCGCACTGGAATCAACATGCTGCCAATAAGATGATTATAAAAAAAAAAAATCTCAGCAGCAGAGATTTAACTGCCAGTGTGGTCATAGGTTAAATGACTCAGTTATTACAACCAAGGCTTCACATTTTACGGATCACCTGCAGTAAATATGCCACACCTTCTCTCCCATCAGTGGTCATGGGTACCTCTTGTACTCCTGTGAATGATTCTCCATCCTGCACTGTTCTAAGTACAGGAGCAATGTAGGCAAGTAGCCAGTGTTAGAAGCTGTCACAAAAGGCTGACAATTATGGTAGGTTCCCACATTGTGATATTTCCCTTGGAGACAGGGAAATATTTCTCCACCTATCATTTTTGGATATACAGTGAGGAACAGAAGTATTTGAACACCCTGTGATTTTGCAAGTTCTCCCACTTAGAAATCATGGAGGGGTCTGAAATTCACATTGTAGGTGCATTCCCACTCTGAGAGACAGAATTTAAAAAAAATTCAGGAAATCACATTGTGTGATTTTTAAAGAATTTATTTGTCTTGCACTGCTGAACATAAGTATTTGAACACCTGAGAAAATCAGTGTTAATATTTGGTACAGAAGCCTTTGTTTGCAATTACAGAGGTCAAACATTTCCTGTAGTTCTTGACCAGGTTTGCACACACTGCAACAGGGGTTTTGGCCCACTCCTCCACACAGATCTCCTCTAGATCTGTCAGGTTTCGGGGCTGTCGCTGAACAACACGGAGTTTCAGCTCCCTCCAAAGATGTTCTATTGGATTTAGGTCTGGAGACTGGCTAGGCCACTCCAGAACCTTTTTATGCTTCTTACGGAGCCACTCCTTGGTTATCCTGGCTGTGTGCTTCGGGTCGTTGTCATGTTGGAAGACCCAGCCACGACCCATCTTCAATGCTCTGACTGAGGGAAGGAGGTTGTTGCTCAAAATCTGACAATAAATGGCCCCATTCATCCTCTCCTTAATACAGTGCAGTCGTCCTGTCCCCTTCGCAGAAAAGCACCCCCAAAGCATGATGTTACCACCCCCATGCTTCACAGTAGGGATGGTGTTCTTGAGATGCAACTCATCCTTCTTTTTCCTCCAAACACGAAGAGTGAAGTTTAGACCAAAAAGTTCTACTTTGGTCTCATCTGACCACATGACTTTCTCCCATGCCTCCTCTGGATCATCCAGATGGTCATTGGCACACTTCAGATGGGCCTGGACATGTGATGACTTGAGCAGGGGAACCTTCCGTGCAATGCATGATTTGAAACCATGACGGCGTAGTGTTCTATCGACAGTGACCTTTGAAACTGTGGTCCCAGCTCTCTTCATGTCATTGACCAGCTCCTCCCTTGTAGTTCTGGGCTGATTCCTCACCTTTCTTATCATCAGTGATACCCCATGAGGTGAGATCTTGCATGGAGCCCCAGTCCAAGGGAGACTGACAGTCGTCTTTAGCCTCTTCCATTTTCTAACAATTGCTCCAACAGTTGATCTATTTTCACCAAGCTGCTTGGCAATTGCCCCGTAGCCCTTTCCAGCCTTGTGGAGGTCCACAATTTTGTCTCTGGTGTCTTTTGACAGCTCTTTGGAATTGCCCAATTGCCCCTTTGGTCTGACTGACTGTGGGGTGGACAGGTGTCTTTGAAGAGCTCAGACAGGTGCTACTAAGTTAGATTTATGAGTGGAGTAGAGGCGGACTTTTTAAAGGCACAGTAACAGGTCTTTGAGAGCCAGAATTCTTGCTGTTTCTTAGGTGTTCAAATACTTATAGAGAGAAAACAGGTGGCGCACACACCTAGTGCATTGTCCAAGGTTTATTGTAGGAATTAAATCATAAAAACATACTCACAGACGAAGCATGAATCTAAAAAGCATAGAAAAATGACAATGGCCACAACGGCGGGCAAGGTGTTCTCACTGTCAGTGCGGTCAAATGGCTGACGCGTTTCGGGGACGAATCCCTTTCCTCAGAGCTGATGACCAACCTCTGATGCTGATGTATGATGAATGGAAAGTAAAGTAAGAGGCTGTTATGCTGCCTGTAACATTGTTCAGCATGAACATTTTGGTGGTGGGGCAATGATGGTCTGGGGAGGCACAGATCTCTACAGGCTAGACAATGGCACCCTGACTGCCATTAGGTATCGGGATTAAATCCTTGAACCCATTGTCAGATGCTGCATTGGTGAAGTGGGTCCTGGGTTCCTCCTGGTGCACGACAATGCCCGGCCTCATGTGGAGAGAGTATGCAGGCAGTTCCTGAAGGATGAAGGAATTGATACCATTGGATATAGGTCAGGTGCTCGCTAAATCCAATAGAACACCTCTGGGATATTGTGTTTCGGCCCATCTGACACCGCCAGGTTGCACCTCAGACTGTCCAGGAGCTCAGTGATGCCCTGGTACAAATCTGGGAGGAAATACCCAAGGATACTATCTGTCATCTCATTAGGAGCATGCCGGGCCGTTGTCAGGCATGTATACAAGCACGTGGGGGCCACACAAACTACTAAGTACCATTTTGAGTTGCTGCAATTAAATTTCAGTAAAATGGACTAGCCTGCTGCATCATTTTTTCACTTAGATTTTTGGGGTGTCTTTGAATTTAGTCCTCTGTAGGTTGATGATTTTAATTTTTATCAAGCGATAGGGCATCCTTACATTCTTAACACGTAATGTCCATATCAGTATATAGATCTCCAGCATGCTATTTTTCCCCATTGAGATCTGATGTGTTTTCAAAGTGTTCGTTTAATTTTTTTGTGCAGTGTATTAATGTTAATATAAACTTATTTCAATAAAATGCAAATCTAAAATTGATCTTAGGCATGCAACTGAAACTATGCTTTTCGTATCTATGTTGTTAAACTGAGAAAAACATGCAAAATCTATAGTGAACCAGTAAAACGATAATATACCAAGCCACGTTTTCACTAAAGAAACAATTTTCAGCTACTTATTCACTTGAGCTCTGGAAGATTTTACCCCCTCTATGACCAGGCCATTTTTTTTCTATTCGACAGTTGTGCAGTCATGGAAATGCTGTACACAAATTAAATTTATATAATTTTTTTTCACACAAATAGAGATTTCTTTTGGTGGTATTTGATCACCACTGGGTTTTTTTTTCGATATACCGTATTTTCCGGCGTATACGATGACTTTTTAACCCATGAAAATCTTCTCAAAAGTCGGGGGTCGTCTTATACGCCGGTATACGGCATGCTGACACTTGGTGTCAGGGCGGCACTTTCCAACGGAAGGGACACTAAGTACAGGGGTGGGCGGGGGACTGCTGTTTCTTACCTGGCTCAGTCCCACGTCGATCCCGTCCAGGAAGTGCGGCTGCTCCTTCATTCAGTTCGGCCACTCGATGTTCGTGCCGCTGCTCGGCTCCGCCTCCTCACCGGTGATTGGGCGCCAGAACTGTAGCTCAGGAAAGGCACACAGGCGGCCAATCACTGGTGAGGAGGCAGAGCCGAGAGGCCCTGCGAAAATCGAGTGAGGGAGCGGCCGGTAAGTGTGCCGTGCTTAGGTGCTGCTGCAACCACATATGCTGGCTGCAGCAGCACCATGCTGGGACAGGGGTCAGCAAGTGTCATTGGTGTCATTAGGAGGAATAGTGCCCCATCATTGTTGTCACTGATACTAATGATGGGGCATTATTCCTCACACTGACACCAATGATGGGGCACTATTCCCCCCCCCCCACTGTCACCAACGATGGGGCACTATTCCTCCTCCCCACTGACACCAACGACGGGGCACTATTCCTCTCCCCCCCCCCCACTGACGCCAATGATGGGGCACGATTACACCCCCCACTGACACCAATGATGGAACACTATTCATTCCCCGACTGACACCAATGATGGGGTACTATTCCTCCCACTGACACCAATGATGGGGTGCTATTCCTCCCACTGACACCAATGTTGGGACACTATTCCTCCCACTGACACCAATGTTGGGACACTATTCCTCCCACTGACACCAATGACGGGGCACTATTCCTCCCACTGACACCAATGACGGAGCACTATTCCTCCCACTGACACCAATGACAGGGCACGATTCCTCCCACTGACACCAAAGATGGGGCACTATTTCCCCCACTGATACTAATGATGGGGCACTATTCCTCCCACTGATACCAATGATGGGCCACTATTCCTCCCACTGATACCAATGATGGGGCACTATTCCTGCCACTGATACCAATGATGGGGCACGATTCCTCCCACTGACACCAATGATGGGGCGCTATTCCTCCCACTGGCACCAATGATGGGGTGCTATTCCTCCCACTTCGTCAGAGCGACGAATCATACCCCATCATTGGTGTAATGATGGGGCACGATTCGTCGCTCTGACACCAATGATGGGGCATGATTCCTTGCTCTGACACCAATGATGGGGCACTATTCCTCCCACTGACACCAATGATGGGACACTATTCCTCTCACTGACTCCAAGGATGGGGCACGATTCTTCCCACTGACACCAATGATTGGGCACTATTTCTCCCACTGACACTGATGGAGTACTATTCCTCCCACTGACACTAATGATGGGACACTATTCCTCACACACTGACACTAATGATGGGGCACCATCATTGGTGTCAGTGGGAGGAATAGTGTCCCATCATTTGTGTCAGTGGGAGGAATAGTGCCCCATCATTGGTGTCAGAGCAAGGAATCGTGCCCCATCATTGGTGTCAGTGGGAGGAATAGCACCCCATCATTGGAATACCATACTGAAATACCATACCATATTGAAATCAAATCTGATGTTTTTTAATTTTTATTTGGTGTGCGTTGGAAGAGGGGTAGTCTTATACGGCGAGTATAGCCCAAACCCTATATTTTAACAGGAAAAGTAGGGGGTCGTCTTATATGCCCAGTCGTCTTATATGCCGGAAAATACGGTAAATTTAAAAAAAATTAACATTTTGAAAAAAAAAAAACTTTTTTTATTTTCTATTATAAACCATATCCAATAAAAAGTAAGAAAACTAAAATTTCTTCATAAAAGTTTGTCCAAAATGTATTCTACTACATGTCTGTGATAAAGAAAAAAAATTCCTAAAACGCGTATATTGGTTGATTTGTGTGAAAGTTATAGCGTCTACAAACTATGGTATATATTGTATTAATTTTCTTTTTTTACTACTAATGGCGGTGATCAGCGCCTTATACTAGGACTGAAAAAGGGCAGTGGGTAATCTGACTCTAACTGATGCTTGGGGGAACTGACTAACTGCCACTGACATCACCAGTGACATTAGGACAGTGATCAGTGATAATACTATACATTGTCCTTGTACTATAGACACTGGTTGGGAAGAGGTTGACATCTAGGGTGATCAAGAGGTTAAATGTGTGCCTAACTATGTGTAATATGTGTACAGTGTGCTGCTTTTACTAAGAGATCTCTTTGTTTCTCATCCCTGCTTTGCAGTGTTTGTGCCATAATGTATTGCCATTAAAGCAGGTAGGTAGGTGATAAGGAAGGTATGTAAGGAAGGAAGGTGTGGGGTGTCATGCCAGTGTAAGGGACAGCTGGATACTGGAAGCAAGCACTCCTGCTATAACTTTTTAAACCTCCAGCAGCGGGGGACCCGAGAAGAGGAGGATCAGGGCTGCTCTGTGCAAATACATTGCACAGAGCAGGTAAGTATGACATGTTTGGTTTTTTTTTCTTAATCTGAACCTTTAGTATCACTATAATGTCAACTTTGGAAATGGAAATATACACTGCTCAAAAAAAATGAAAGGAACACTTTTTAATCAGAGTATAGCATCAAGTGAATTAAACTCCTGGGATATTGATCTGGTCAGTTAAGTAGCAGAGGGGGTTGTTAATCAGTTTCAGTTGCTTTGGTGTTAATGAAATTAACAACGGGTGCACTAGATGCGCAACAA
Source organism: Staurois parvus (assembly GCF_062004578.1). Taxonomy (NCBI): domain Eukaryota; kingdom Metazoa; phylum Chordata; class Amphibia; order Anura; family Ranidae; genus Staurois; species Staurois parvus. Next base: position 6,606,532 of record NW_028317887.1, read on the forward strand.
TGAAATGACCCCCAAAACAGGAATGGTTTTACAGGTGGAGGCCACTGACATTTTTTTCCCTACTCATCTTTTCTGGAAGGTGTGGGGTGTCATGCCAGTGTAAGGGGCAGTTGGATACTGGAAGCAAGCACTCCTGCCATAACTTTTTTAAATAGTATGTAGAATCAGTAGGTGTCCATGGGAAGAATAATGTAATGTGTTGGTGTCTGTGGGAGGAAAAAATCCATGGTGCTGCTGGTCTTAGGAAGAAGAATTCTTTGGCGTTGGATTCCATTGGACAAGGGTGTCCATGGAAGGGAGAAATCTCAGTTTGAATGCCCTTTGGAATCTGAAGGAAATCCTACCATCGCTGGTGTCATTGGGGGATGCCCCCTAATATTGGTGTCAGGAGCATTGATATCGGTGGGAAAACCCTCCCTAGGACTGGTGTCAGAGGGGAACCCCCCCCCACCCCACATCCAGCATTGGTAACTTCATCACATTGCCTTCAGTGCTTCTGCTATGTATTTTGAAGATGAACTCACAGTACCTGCAGCTACAAATGGCAGTGGGGGTTAGTCATAAGGCTATGTATTGCTCGGTAAAATTATGTAAATCTTCAACTGTCAAGTCCAGCTACAGGTTCACTTTAAGGGCATCTATAAATGAAAAACAAAAATGAATTTGCGCTGACAATATTTTGTACAAAAGCGCTGCCCACATACAATAGCACATGCACACACCATATCCTGAGAGCTTGTGTACAGGACACAACAATCAATTATTTCCAGTGCACCTTAGTCATACATTCAATTCATGCTTCAAGTCCACTAAAAATAGACTCAATACAATAGATAGACATGTGAAAGAACCACGGGAGTCAGGTCTAGAAGGATGAATATATAGAAACAAGTTCTGAAGCAGATTTTAGGTTTTTATTGTACCACGGTTACAATAAAACATCTTTTTTTCAGCAGCTTTTAGAAAAAAGTACACTAAGGAAAAAATCAAAATAGATAAAGTTGCAAAGTTCAACCATTTTCAAACGGCTGATTTTATTCTATTTTATTTTTAATTTTCACTGACTCAGAATATGATTTAACAACCTGTAAATATAACTGGCTGTAACAGCAGATAATAAAATAATGTTACTATTATATGCAAAAATACTTTTAAAGGTGACGGATGGTTTTGTCAAATGATTTTTAATATAATGTACATGTAAAAGAGTTTAACTTGTTATAAATATTGCCAATTATACGTCTTAATGTTTTAGAAGCCTTATTTTTATGTATCATTTATAATGATACATGAAAGCAGTCATACTTGGTCATTGCATATGCAGTCTATGCTTCCTGCTTTGTTGTGCTACACTTAAGTTGTGCTTTACTGCCCCTTCGCACCATCTACTTTGGGTTACTTTCCTGTGTGGCTGATTTGTGATCCCAACAATTGTTAAGCATGGAGGCAAATGAGCCCTAAGTCAAATACAGTGCACTTTCCAGTGTGTATTCCAAAAGTCTTTGTATTTAATATGATAATTAGGGATGCGCCAAACTTTCTTGGGTTCAGTTTGAGGCAGATTTGGTGAACACTACTGAAGTTTTGGTGCTGAATCCAAATATCAATTAAGTCAACTGGAGCAGAATAAAAAACAGTAATGGCCATTTTCTAGGCTAATAGACAAAGGATTGTCAAACAGATAGCATGGGGGTTCAGTTTAAATTGCAGGTACATTATAGCTTTGGCTGCTTACTTCTGTTTGTAAATGAAGTAATTGGATGATCCCTTCATCTGTGCCAGACACTTATCCTAGATAGTCTGGTATATATGTTAATAGGGGACCCCACACAAAAATGAATACGAAAAGCATGGCTCCCCCTAAAAATACATTTTAGTCTTTTATTTCTGATGAGAGTCTGTTATAGATGCCAAGGGAGACCCCACCACCCAGTATTCATACCAGAAGCATATCCTTGATAGGAGTCTGGTATGGTTTTTAAAGGGAATTCCACACAAAAACAAGATTAAAAGTATGGAGACTCTTCAAAATCACCACCACATTATTATCTGAGCATTCTGCCTGGCTGACTAGGCCTTCATAACCATACCAGGCCATATGTCCACAACATGTGGGAAGTACTTTGACAGGGAGGATACCCCTGGCAAAGCACCTTGTCCATATACTGATAAGAACAAGGGCCTCTTTCCCACAACCCTGACCCTGTGGTTGTGGGGGTCTGCAGGTGGGGGGGGCTTATCAGAATCTGAAAGCCACCTTTAACAGTAAGGGGGCCCCAGATTCCACCATGTGAATGAGTAAGGGGTAGAAATTGAAAAGCAAATCAATGCACTGAAACAAGTCATTTATAGAAAAAAAAAAGTACCACGATGTAAATCGATCATTTACATTGTCCAGTAGTGCAGATCCATATCAGTTACAATGAACAATGCTTGCTGATCCACTAAGAGATAAAAATCATGACTGTACTTGGTACTTAGAACGACAGATAGGCCCAGCACTAAATTCATTCCATGGTTGCCAGCATCCCAGAAGTGATATACTCAAAGATGAATTCCCCAGCAATTTGGATTGGGACTTTAAGGGCAACCCAGAACAAACAATAAAAAAATTATCAATAAATCATTTTATTCAAAAAATATGTGAAAGAACATCATGTTGTAACATGTAACATTTATATAAAAACCTACATACAGCATCGAAAAAGAATGGTCTGTATATATAACTTGCTTTAAGCTGAGACGTAATGTTGCAGTTTCTTCTACAACTCAGAGGACAGTAAGGAGGGAGTAAGCTTCAGCAAAGAACCTGACACATTTCAGAACATAAGTCTTTCTTCAGGGGTATGCTGAAGGAGAAGATGGCCAGCAAAAACATTCTACAAAATGTAGTGGATATAGATCAAAATCACAAAACTTGACAATAAAAGATATACACAAAATTATATACATCCATTTACTGCCTACATACCATCTAATTTTCTTCTGGAATGGTCCAGTTGTACAGAGAAGGGCAGAAACCACTTTGGTTCCAAAATGCTCACTGGTGGCGCCCAGTGTGCCCAAGAATAGATGACAATGAAGGCTCACACAGGAGCAAAAAGGGGGAGAGAACAATTAATCCCCATGAGGGGGGAGGGGCACAATCCTCTCACACATGGATCGCCCAACACAGACAGTGGACTGTAAAATGCAGGAGGTCAGTGCAAGCCTATAAAAAGTACAATATGGCACCATTACCTTGTCTGCCCTTTAAGAACAACAGACAAAAAGAGGAAAGAAGTCGGAGTAGTCAATGCTAACAGTGTAACAAAAAGTATGTGAAAATAATCTGCTATACTCTGGGGGCCTGTAGCCATAGGAAAGCATGTATGTCACATGATATAAAAAGGGAAACATGTCCTAGAATTATCTCTACTACTCCTCAAATGAGCCACCAAGGTCCTAACAGGAAACTAAGAACAAAGACAAACACAGGACCTCTGTGAAAGACTACAATTAAACATATATACAGCACACTAGCTGTGGATACTTTATAATAAGTGTTGTATAAGTAATATAGATTCAATAGGAGTCCATTTAATTAACTATGGAGACTGCATGTCACTTGGCAAGCAACTAGGGAAATATATCCTATCCCCACTATTGGGGATTTATCCATAAGAATATATAGAATAGGAAAATAAAAAACCTAAAAAGAAAGTAAATAGTAAAGGCTTACATGCACTCCCCAAACAAGTGAGCACCTCCAGTACATGGTTGTGTGGCTTTCATCTTTGAGTATTTGGTACTTGGTCAATTACATCACCCAGGAGACCCTGCCCCTTTTGTTTACTTTTAGCACCAGGGATTAGGAGATATCATTGCGTGGCGCAGATTCTGCGGCTCAGCGGGTGCCATTCATCATTATTGATGTGGATTTGGATCACCAGACAATGTGACTGACAATGGATTTACATTGAGGGACTTTTTTTTAATAAGGAACTTGTCAAAGACTGGGACTGGTGGACAAGACGTCACCTCCTTGTAGTAACTATATAAGGAGTGCTGCCTATGCAGACATGCATTGTTGATATTTTTTCATCACCAGCACTGTCCCCCTTCATATTATTATTATTATTATACAGGATTTATATAGCGCCAACGGTTTGCTCAGCGCTTTACATTATAGTGGGAGACAATACAGTAACAATACAGTTCAATGCAAGAGGGAATTGAGGGCCCTGCTCCTTGGAGCTTACAATCTAGGAGGGAGGGGTGAGTGGTACAATAAGTAAAACTGTGGGGGGTGGAGTGGTTGAAAGCGTAGAGGATTCCAGTATTAGCAGAGGGCGGGATAGGCTTCCCTGAAGAGATAGGTTTTTAATGATCGCCTAAAGGTAAGTAGAGTAGGTGATAGTCTGATAGATTGGGGTAGGGAGTTCCAGAGGATGGGTGACACCCTGGGGAAGTCTTGGAGACGAGCATGGGAGGAGGAGATAAGGGAGCTAGAGAGTAGGAGGTCTTGCGAGGAGCGGAGTGTACGGTTTGGGTGATATTTAGAGATAAGATCGGATATGTAAATTGGGGCAGTGTTGTGGATGGCTTTGTATGTCATAGTTAGTGTTTTGAATTTTATCCATTGGGCAACTGGAAGCCAGTGGAGGGATTGGAAGAGAGGGGTGGCAGATACAGAGCGGTTAGTGAGGTGGATGAGTCTGGCAGCAGCGTTCATGATAGACTGAAGGGGGGATAGCCTGCGATGAGGTAGGCCAATGAGGAGGGAGTTACAATAGTCGAGGTGTGATATGACAAGGGAGTGAATAAGTTGCTTAGTGGCATCTGGGGTTATTAAACAGGTAAATTAAATATTAAAAACAGGTTGAGTTAGATAATCTAAGGTAGGTGGCTTTTAAGGAATATTTGCATGTGGCATGTTATATAAACTGTTATGTTGCAACATATACAGTTGTTTTATTTAAAATTGCCATAAATTAAAATCTAGCACATTTTTTTAATGTTCCAAGTGCCCTCTTTCATCTGGACTAAAAAAAAAAGAGCAAACTATATCGAGGAATACATGTGTTTTATTGGTAGAATTTGAAACATTTAAATGTAAAAGATATATAAAAATAATGTATATACAATTATATATTTTTAAGGGGTGTCATAGATAAAATCGTATCTATGTCAATAATGGAGATACGATATATTCAAAGTGAATATGTTTGCTGAAAAAATGCAGGACCAAATGGCATATAAATGATGGTCAGCTTTTGTTAATAACAAACCTGTGTAATAAATTAAATCTATCAATTAAAATCGTGATGTGAACAATGATTGCTTTCATTAGAACACCATAGCATAATATTATTAATTTTATTGGAATTAATTGCAGCAATGTAATTCATTAAATCAGTGGTGGAGGTAAAAATACATGTAATAAAAGAACTAGTAATACATATGATAAATCAATATATTAAAAAGAACTATCATAAATGAAATCTGTTTTTGAAATGTATATTGAAGCTATTGCATTGTATATAAAGAAAGTAGGGTAAATACTTTGTTAAAGACTGAGAATAATGAATTCTTGAAAGTACAGACACATATTTTCTGGAAGACAAATCTAAAAGAAAACTATTTGTAAGAATTGTGAATATGTTGTATTTTGTGATTGCGCATTAAAGCAGAACTTTACCCATAACAACTTGATAAAAAAATGTTCTTTAGCAAGGAACATACATTCCACATTTATAATTATGCTACCACAATTAGTGTGTGCTGTAAATTGTTTCCAGCATTGTTCCTGTTTCTTCTTGCTGGAGGTTGCCATTTTGCTGAAGCCCAGAGCCCCTGAACAGCAGCAAATCATAAAGAGGAACTATACCTATCGCTATAATGGTTTCAAAAAACAGTTACATTCCTGGAAAGCCAGGATTGCTAACTGTCACATTTGCTTGTTCTCTCAATTAAACTGTCAAACATCAATTGACTGGTATCATAACTGATCACATGTGCAGCACCATGGCAGTTGCAAATCAAACAGATGAAAAAAGAAAAAAAGCCATCCAAATTGATACGAAAACCGTATCTCAGTAATATCTCCAACTCACTTATAAGTGTGGATAATAAACCTAGTAATACTGGAAAACAAAAATTGGCAGTTGACTAGTGCAGAGCCACCTGGAAAGTGGTTAATTAACTCCCACGCGGAGTAATATATCACTACAAATGTGAATGCGATTGTGTATTTATTTGATCACTTAGATCATGAAAAAGGTTGACATTGACAGGGTGAACAATATTGCACTCATGTTGAAATCAAAGAGTTAAAATAAAAAAAAAGGTTCGGCGTCTTCAGAAATGGCTGTATAGGCAGAAATGATCAATATGAGGCAGTGGGGTTTTCCTTCTGTATTCATCTGTTGTAGAGTTCCATACTTTATGGCCTAGTAAATTCCTTTTCTCCATTGGCAGTCCCCTTATGAATATCACAGTGAAAATGGATGAAGTCCTAGGAATTAGATAATGGATTATGATGAATACACAGGAAACAAGGGCTAATCATCTGGATATAAACCTAACAGGATGCACATGTTTATATTAATCAAGTTGTAAATATACCTCTCTTTACCTTAACAATAAATGTACCATGGTATATAAATGATGAATATGTGTCTTCCTGGATAACCAGCATAGATGGAAATGAATACACAATAAGAAGTGACTCTAAAGGTGAAATAAATATAAAGTAATAAGAAAAAATATATAAATACCAGTAGTGCTAAAGTGTCATATAATCAACTATTGTGAATTACCATGTGGAAGACCAGAAAACATTCTCACTGTTGATATGAAAAAAAACATGGATGCAAAGGAGTAGTAGTCCAGAGTAGATATTATAGAATTACAGTAGATGCCATTCAAACATCAATGGTTCCTTTTAAAAGTGCCCCTCTAGGGGTTCCAAAAATTACTCTTTTTGAAGAGTTAATACGGCTCCTATGAAGAGTTAGTTCGGCTCCTGTAGAGGTGTGTGAGACTAATGTCCCATAACACTAACTATACAACACACGGTATAATATATACCTATCGAGTCCAAAAATTCCCCTTTGATCTAGGGCTCAAAACAGCTTAGTTATTGCATAGCGTATAGCTCCCATTAAAAAATTGCGGTCTGAAGTGACCGCAATTTTTCTACCTATACAGCCATTTTTGAAGACACCGAATGGTTTTTTATTTTAACTCTTTGATTTTAACATGATTGCAATATGTTCACCCTGTCAATGTAAACCTTTTTCATGATCTAAGTGATCAAATAAATACACAATCGCATTCACATTTGTAGTGATATACAGGGTGCAGCAACATAACTTCCTTTTTTCAAAACGCAATAAAACCCATTTTATGAATCAGAATTGTTTTTATTGTGTTTAATAATGTAGGTACATATCTAAAGTTCTGTTTAACACAGTTTTGAAAATCATATCAGGTAGGTGACACCCCCCATTGTCCATACACTGAAGAAGCCGATTTCTGGCGTTTTTCATGACCCTTACCAGCATAGCAGCGGGTATGTTGGCAATTTCTGCGTGGATGTTGGCCTTCAGGTCTTGTAGGGTCCTTGGATGGTTTACATAAATGCTGGATTTAAAAAAACCCCACAAAAAAAAGTCGCAAGGGGCCAAATCGGGGGAGCGGGCTGGCCACTCCAAATCACCCCTTATTGAGATGAGGCACTCCGGGAAGTGTTCCCTTAAAACAGCCATTGATGCTGTTGAAGTGTGAGCCGTTGCTCCGTCCTGTTGGAACCAAATGTCCCCTAAGTCCAATTCATCAAGTCGTGGAAAAACAAATTCCTCCAACATGTTTACATACCGGTCTGAATTCACTTATTCAGTGTATGGACAATGGGGGGCGTCACCTACCTGATATGATTTTCAAAACTGTGTAAAACAGAACTTTAGATATGTACCTACATTATTAAAGATAATAAAAACAATTCTGATTCATAAAATGGGTTTTATTGCGTTTTGAAAAAAGGAAGTTATGTTGCTGCACCCTGTATTACTCCGCCTAGCAGATCAAACAGAGTCTAACATAGCAGCCTCCTTGGCTTAAAAGGATAGGAGGATAGGCTGTCAGCAGATCGGCCTCTACAAATTCAGCGCAGTACCTAAAAATGCCCAAAACTGGAGAGCAACTGAGGATGTGCAGAGCAGGGTGAGACAGTGTATTACTGGATTTTAAACAGTATAGGCATTTATTTTAAATGTTTTATATAGCTATACCCGAAAAAAAGTCAGGATGACGAAACGTGTCAGAAGGTGACATCAGACATTACCGGAAGTGTCACAGCGGCCATTTTCGATGAGGTCCAGACTGACAATAGGAAACAGTGAGCTCAAAATATATTTGTATTGCTGCATTTACTATACAAGTTGTGTAAGTGCTTTTAATAAAGTTTTAGTAAAGTGTTAAGAAGGTTTTACACGATGACTCTTCACTTTCATTCTGGGTATTTAACATTGCTGATTCCGGAGCAAGAGCTTAGAGCATGAGCCCTATCTGAGTTAAGCCTGCACTACCTGTCAATCTGGTAAGGTTCATGGGTTGACAGGTGGCACACTATTTAAACCTCAAATTGATGTATGGCCACAGAGTGTTAGTAGGATCCGAAGCATGAGACTGTCTAAGTTAAGCCTGCACTACCTGTCAGTCTGGTAAGGTATATAGGTTGACAGGTGGTACACTATTAAGGTTTGAATAAACTACTAAGGTTTAGTAACACTTTAAGTTATAAGGAGAGAGTAAAGTGCACATCATTGTATGTATCTTTATATATGTATATTTACCCATTACATACAATGATGTGTACTATACACTTTAGTCTCCTATAACTTAAGGTGTTACTAAACCCAGGATCCTGCATTCACTATATCTGGTCTCCCACAGTACACACAACAGCAATTATTTTGGTAAATATACACTGTAAATAGGACAAAAAATTAACACCCACTGATAAACTAATTTATATTAGGCTGACTATATTCATCCTTTAATGCAGCCCCCTGCTCAGCTGATTTGTGATTTTGTTTTCTACATACTAGAAATGGAAGAATTTTTTTATTAATAAAATGCAGGTTCTGAGTTAAAAAAAAAGATGATTCCTCAGTCTCACCCATTTATTAGATATAAACCTGTTTAAAACTTTTCAAAAAGATCAACGTAAATTCTTCCGCCATATTGTGCTGAAATGCTTTAAAGATGATTCACTGTTAATGATGCTTTCTGAATGTTTTTTTTTTCCAAGGAAGTTTTGCTTGCTTAGAGCAGACATAGTGAAGCAAAAATATAAGTGTTAGCTTCAATGGAGCAATTACTTTGAATACAGCATACTTTATGAGGATAAATGTACTTTTGAAAAAGGCAATTCTAATTAAGTTTAATGTGTTTTAGGATTGACAACACACATTTTCTAATTGACTTTACAGAGTATTGCAGTGTTCTCTCATTTCTACAGTTGTCTGACCATGGTTCTCATATATTTATTCTTTTAAAACAGAACTAAACTGTTTAGAAAAATTGCTAGGAATTAGAGCTTTTTAACCAGAAGATATGTTGCAAGCCTCTTCTGCCAAAGAAAACTCTAATTTCCTGTTTTTTGTGTACACTGCCTGCGGCATATGCATAACTCCCAGCTTTTTGAGATGGCAATGAGGGACACCTATTAGCAAAAGTATGTAGGCATAGGACACACCCCCTGCCATGCCCCCTTAAAGAAGAATTCAAGTAAAAAATTATTAGTTAAACCCACAAGTGTTTTTTTTTCACCACTATTGTTCCTTTATACTGGCTTTTGAAATTTACAAATGTAGCAGCTTAGAATTTGGATGAAAGGTTTAGCACCGTGAAACACTTTTTGAAAGCTATATAATGTATTTCATATACAACTATATGGATCAGACCAAAATGAGGGACAAATGAGGAGGAAAGAGGGACAGAGGGACTTCCAAATCAGGGACAGTTCCTTAAAATCAGGGACAGTTGGGAGCCATGCATATGCACTAGTGATGGGCTTTATTTTCAAGTCAAACATAAGTTCAACTCACATATTGTCCATTTGTGTGTTCGCTGAACACACGAACGGTAAGGGTGTTCAGTGGGCCGTGCCCCACAATGCACTGCGCCCTTACAGTGCATTGTGATTGACCAAAGCAATGCACCTGATCATCATCATGATGATGTCACAAGGGGCAGGGGCAACATCACCCCCTTGTGACATCGTCACAGTATTTAAGAACTGTCATCACGGCATAGCTGTCAAACGGTGGGAGCCAGCGTCGAGAGAGGAGTGGGTTTTTTTTTCTTTTTTCCGATTGGCAGTGGGCATCGTGATTGACATCGGATCTACTTTTTTTTTTTATTTTTGTTTTTATTAAAGGACTTGTCAAAGACTGTCTCCTGTAATTTTTTACTACACTGTTTTTTTGTGAATGGGTAGCGGTACCATGTACCGCATACTCATTCACATGGGACTTATGGGCCAGGCCAGGATCTGGGGGCCACCTTGTTAAAGGGAACCCCACTGACAGCAGAAACATTAAAGAATGTTTTACTACTAAAATATTGCATGACTTAATAATATGTCATGCAGTAATTTAGTAGCTGAGTAAATTGTCCCTGTTCGAAGTTCACGGTTTAACATTTGGAAGGTTTGAATGTTCGACTGCGAACTGAACCAGGGGGGTGTTCAGCCCATCACTAATATGTACAGTGCAGTCTATGCTTTCAGCCCACTCTCTGTATAAGTGGGATGCAGAGAATAGAGCAGGGTGCTGGGGCAATCATTGAAATGAGAAGGTGCTGGGCTAGAAGAAGCAGCAGTGGAGCTGCCCCCACTATAGATGTGCAAGCCTAGAGATATATGTGCTTGCCTTGATGTGTATAATGTCCATTATGGCAAGAACTGTCAACCCTCAGCCTAATAACTGTACTTGTCTGCATTAATACGTTCCTGACATATCTTGATATAATTTTTTTCACTTGAAGGGTAACTTCTTTTTCATGGACAAAAATAGTGTAAGTAAAAAAATAAAGTAGAGGTCTGCTGCTTTCTACTGTCTGTTTTTAAATGCCTGTAATTATGTTATAGATGCATTTCCTGTCCTTGGGTTGTTGGCTTTGAAACCCCAGAAGGCGGAAGTGGAGAGACAGAGAAAGTCTTACCCACATTCTGTTCATGCTGCTAAACCCCAAGCCAGAAAAGACTATAATGCAAATATATCTATTAATTAATAGTATAGCTATTTACAGAGTATTTCTGTCCTGTTGTAATAGTTTTGTATGTACAGTGCTAGATAGCTAGGTCTGTGCTACTATACATATGTAGTAGTCAATTTGTCTTGACTAGTCTGTTGAGGGTAACCAACTTTCTTTTCTTTGCTTCTACTATCAAATGCATAGAGTATAAGATAAATTGTTTATGAAAATAAGTGAACCCGGTTGGCAAGTGAACGGGTTGAAGTTATTGAAATAGAGTCAATATTTAAGTTCTTATTGTCTGTCTTTTGTTGAGAGTGATAAGTGGTTATGTGTCACTAGACCCGCTCCGTACTGTCAGAATATATCCCTCCTTCTCCAAAGAGGACGTGAATTTTTCCTTGTAGCTATTGCAGCACAGCAGCAAACCCAACCCACAGCCCCATCCCCCATCCCAGTCCAGGACGCGGTGGAAGACCAACCTGAACCCCCACCCAAGGAATCCCCAGGGACACAGCAGCCAATTCCTGATTCCACACAGGATGAGGGAACCTTTTCTGCTGAAGGATTAAAAGAGATATCAGGGTCCCTATTAGTAGACTTGGCAAATAAAGCAGGAATAGATAAAATTTTCAGTCCCGGACTGGCAGGTAGAACCAGATACAAGGTGGCGATACAGACCAAGCAATATCCATTTCTCACTGTAGGAGACAGGTTAATAATTAAATGTTTGGAAATAGAGGACATTGACTGTATTACAAAACATTGTTCTGTTGGTGTTTGACATTCTGTTTTCTTTACAGCCATACCGTCTGATGCTGAATGTTTTTCAGTAATTGATTTAGCAAATGCATTTTTTAGCGTCTTTGTTGATGCAGAGACACAGCCCATTTTTGTTTTCTGTTTAATGCCTCGGGGTTTTTGTAGATTTTTCTGTAGTCTACGCAACTGTTCTCCAGGCCACTCTGAGGGGGTGGACACCGGACTATGGGTCAGTCCTGCTGCAGTACGCGGATATCATCTGCCTCTGCAGTCTCACTAAGGGGGCCGGCCTGAGGGATGGGGAGAGTTTGTTGAAATGTCTTTTTGAAGGTGGACACAAAGTGTAAAAGAAAAAACTACAATGGTGTAAAATAAGTGTTGAATATCTGGGTTTTGTGCATACAAAAGGAGGAAAGGAAAGTCAGTCCAAAAAGAGCTGTGGCTCTCCTGAAACTTGCCCGCCCACAAACCAAGAAAGACATGCTCTCCTTTCTTGAAGCCATTGGTTACTGCCGCCAGTGGATACCTGACTGTTCCTATTATTACAAGTCACAACCCAGGAAATGTCAGAAATTGTTAAGTGGTCAGATGACATGGTTGATGCATATGTGTATTTGAAAAATGCAATGGTAACTGCCCCAAGCCTTAGCCTTCCTGATTATGTAAAAATGTCTCATGTGTATGCAAGGGACAATTGTAAGACCATGGCTGGTGTACTCGCCCAAGAGCATGGAGGCAGACTTCGCCCTGTAGTTTTTTTCTCAAAAATGGTGCCAGTTCAGGTCCAAGGCATGCCTGCGTGTCTCAAAGTGTTGGCATTTTACGTTATGACTGTGGAAATGTCTATGACATTCACCTTAGGACACCCTATGATATTGCACACTACACATAATATAGCTATTTTATTAAGAAATATACACACTCAGCACATGTCCTCCCAATGATTCAGCGGATATGAGGTTATCTTGATGAGCAACCCCATGTTGCAAATCAAGTATAGCGCAAACAACTCAGGTCCAGCAATGATCCTAAACGCATTGTTGGGTCTCAAATTGTCAAACAATCTGGGATCCGAGGCTCATGACTGCCTCAAATCCATTGAGGCTAATATTTCACCCAGACTAGATTTATCAAAGATTCCAATCCCAAATGCTGATGTTGTTTTCATAGATGGCTCCTGCACTAGGCCAAATGAAAAATCCCTTTTCAATCAGCCCAGGCTGCTGAATTAATTGTTCTCACTAGAGCATGTGAATTGTACAAAGATCAGTCTGTCACTATTTACACGGATTCTAAATATGCTTATAGAACAGTGTATGACCATGGTGTATTATGGTTTCTCAGAGGCTACATAGGAGCTGATGGGAAAAAGATTGCCCATTCCCAACTAATAGCCAATTTGCTCAAGGCTCTCACACTTCCCAAGGAACTTGCTGTCATACACTGCAGAGCACATACCAAAGGGGATGATGATATAACAAAAGGTAACGCTGTAGCAGATTATGAAGCAAAAAAGGTAGCTCAACAATAACTTGTTTTACTGCAGATGCCCACTTTATGCCCCATCTTCCTAGATGATTTTCAATTGATAACAACTTTGTAGCAGTCAGCTTCCACAAAAGAGTTCGAAGACTGGTGCTACCCTACTTTACAGAAGAATCCAAAGACTGGATTAATCTGCAAAGAGGGTAAACCCGATATACATTGCACAATACTATGGGAGAGGACATATAGGATGGAAGGCAACCCTAAAACAACTCCAAAAAGATTTTTATATCACAGGAATAGCGGAGTTAGTACAAGATTATGTGAAAAGATGCATCACATGTATCAGGAGTAACCCAAACAACCCAAATAAAGCCATGCATCAACACCTGCCTTACCCCACAACATCTTTTACACATCTTCAAATTGACTTTACACACATACCCCAACGAAAAGGGAGGACAACAACCAGCTTGTGTGGTCACAGATGTGTTTTCCCGATGGCCAGAAATGTACCCCACAAAAAGAGAACGATGTTATCCACAAGTTTCCGTTTTTTTTACAGGAAAATACCCACCCGTTCCAGGCCGGAGATCGTATTGTGGTGAAACAGCTGACGAGAAACAAGAAATAGCAGGATTTCGCCTATGGACCAGAAACTACAGTCGTAGCAGTAACCAGAACAGCAGTTCTCACAGAACATAGTCCTATCTGGATCCATGCTTCCAGAGCGAAGCTGGTCGAGAAAGGCCCAGGACCAGACCCAAGGGAAACAGGAAAGGAGGTACTAACGGGGGCAGAAAGCCTTGACCTCGAACAGGACAATCAAGGAAAGGGGGTATTAACGGGTGTAGAAAACCCTGACCCCGAAGAAGATGAACTGCTTCCCCAATTGTGGGCCATGGTTCTGCCACTTTCTCCTGATCATACTGATTTTGTTGGCATCTAGCCATGGTGAAATGGTGATAATACAGGACTAAGGCCACACCATATTGTGGTATAATTCATCAAATACTGAGGTTGCCACCTTCATTATTGATTACCGCCAAAGTGTACAATGTCCCCATAACTCCCACTTACTCTGGTTGTATAATATGTATCATACTGCACATGATGTTAGCCATGTATATATAGATACCATAGGGGTACCAAGAGGGGTTCCAGACGAGTTCAAGGTCAAAAACCAAGCAGCAGCTGGATTTGAGTCTATATTTTTCATTGTTACCTTAAACAAGAACATTGATGGATAAATTATATTTATTACAATCAACAAAGATTTGTTAATTATACTAGGGATGCCCTAAAGGGAACTGCTGAACAATTAGAAGCCACTTCACAGATGACATTCCAGAATAGGATAGCCCTAGATATGATCCTAGCTGAGAAGAGTGGTACATGCAAAATACATAGACATGGTAGACATTTGTTGCATTTACATTCTAGACAACACAGGCCCAAATGGCAAAGTCTTTTGGGATCAGTATTTTGGGTGGTTCACCAGCTGGAAACAGACACTAGTGCAGCTTGCTATTATTATCCTGATTATATTAGTTACCATAGGTTTTGTGGTTTGCTGCATCCTCCCGTGTATAAAGAAGCTTATGAACAAAGGAATAGGTATGACTATGTATGAAGAAGAGATCTAAGAAAAAACTGCCCCACTGAACCCAAAACCCAAAGAGTACCACAGTTATCTAGCCAAATATAGAAAGAAGCAGAAAAAGAACTATGTTGTATAAGGGGGAATAGAAATTAAAATCATATATGTAAATAATGATTTTAAGAGGGGATTGAAGGGAAATGTATGTCTTTTAGGTCTGTCATTTTGTTTTCTCCCCACTCCATTTTATATTTTCTAACTAACATGTTGATTAAATGTTTTGTATTATACCCAGAATGAGTAAATGAAAATATGCTGTGTCAGTTATGTGTTACAGAACTGTACTCACAATATTCTTCTTTTTTTTATTTTAGCTTAGTTTTGGCTTAGTTTTGGTAGAGACGGAGATAGTATCCAATTATTTCTTTGTACTAACAGCACCTGTTTCTGTTATGATATAATTAAAAGGCAAATACTTCTGTCCCATGGGAAAATAATTGTTGGATGCTTGTAACTGATTTCAAGGCCTGAGAAAGTCATGTTCATAGCCTTGACAAGTATCTAGCGAGATTCTATTGTATGTAGTAGATAAGTGTTTTAAAACAATTTAGAAACTTTCTTTATTGTTGGGAAAGTGAAACTCCACTTCTCATCACTTTTCAGAATTGACGTCAATGTTTGTCCTTTTGTATTCAGCCAATCATTTACTGACAACTCAGCTTTTTGATACTCTGTGCCCCCCACCTTTCTTTTTTCTGTTATATTAATTTTCTTCCCACTAATAAACTTGAGAGATTGATTTCACCTATAACTGTGTGTATGTCTGTTGTCTCTTCTGATGATGAAGTCAATCTTCCCGACGCATCGTACCTTCAACAGCCTGATAAAGACTGATAGCCAGGGGCGATCGACAACCTTTCAGGGATCAATAACCAGCATATGCTAGAGCCAGGCTAGGCATGCGATGGCCACTTCTGGTAGTTAGGTCCAGTTACATGTCAGATTAGAAACTAGCAAGGAGGGACTAAAGCACAGAGTAAATAAGCTGACTCTGAGTTCCGTTGCCACACAACAGTTTCTGCATGTGAGAAGCTCTGTTTCATTCCCTGCATTAAGGTAAAAAATGTAAATAAATATATTGCCCCCCTTATATACATGCATGAGTCCTATCTGGATCCAGTGCTGTGCCCATCTGTAACAGCATTGTTCTGTGTTCCACAGAGGGGCACAGAGGCAGTACCGGGAGACATTGGCTCCTGCTGCTATCAAACAAATCAAGTGAGGAGGAGGCAAGGGTGGAGCCGAGCCGACTGTGCATGTCTAAAGGATGCACACAGCCAGTTTTGGGAGCGACCCTGCAGATGTGCCCCCATAGTAAGCAGCTTACTATGGGGGCACTTGCATAAGAGGGGGAGCTGGGAGCTCTGGTGTGGGACCCAGAAGAAGAGGTTATGGGATCCTCTGTGCAATACCATTCCACAGAGCAGGTAAGGTTAACATGTTTATTATTTTAATAAAAACAATTATACCTTTACAACCTCTTTAACCACTTCCCGTCCGGCCGTTGTATATAAACGGCCGGACAGTGGCAGTGCAGGGGTGGGTGGCCATTTATAAACGGCCTCCCTGCACCCTGCTTGTGCGCGCTCCCTGGGGGCATGCAGCACCGCGATCCGTTGCCCGCTGTGTCCTCTGGACACAGTGGAACACCGATCATCGGACGGGACCTCTGTGCGAGGTCCCGATCATGTGATCACTGATTGGCCAATCAGTGATCACATGCAGAGTAGTAAGCAAGATGTCACTTCCGACATCATTGCTTACTACGTGTGAAATCTGTGAATGATCACAGAGGTCACATGGTACAAGGCTATTCACAACAGCCTTGTACCATGTGACAAGCTGTGACCAATCACAGCTCACACAGTAGTTCTCAATGGCTGCAAGAATGCAGCCAGAGAGAAGGAGAAATGATTGCTTTTACAGCCTTTATGGGTGTAAAAGAAATCAGTGTAAAAGAAAAAAAAATCTTCATCACCACCCACAAGTAGGACAGTGTCACCATGGTGACACTGTACTGCTAGGGTGACAGTATGTAAAACTAATTTGGGTTATTTTTTTTTTTTTTTTACTAAAAAGATAACGGAATAAATTTTGGCCACGATTTATGATGAAATACTATTTAGCTGCAAAATTGTATAAGAAAAACACTTTTTTCAAAATTTTTGGACTTTTTAATTTACAAAATGCTAAAAAATTCATATGGGTACAGTGTTGCATGACCGCACAATTATCATTCAAAGTGTGCTAGCACTGAAAGCTGAAAATTGGCCTGGACAGGAAGGGGGTAAAAATGTCCGGACTGGAAATGGTTAAGAAGTCAGGGCAGGATTTTTACTGTTGCAGTACTATTTTAAAAGCAGCAGATGGAAGAACCTATGAATAAAGAGGAATTGGGTCTATTTATATTGTCAGGCAAGTTTTACACAGCCTTCAGCCAAAATTCACACATTTTCCAATTTGATTCATTTGCATCCTGTGTTAAAATTTAATGAATCTTGTGTGAAAAAATATTATAACTGGATCCTCTATAATAAACCTGTTTTCTAACCTTGCAAACATGGAGCAGTGGAGCGTGTTCCAAAACATTTGGGAGAAGAATATAACAAGAGACACGTTTTTGGCTAACAGTACAGCTGTGTACATATAATAGACACATAGGGGTTGATTTACTAAAACTGAAGAGTGCAAAATCTGGTGCAGTTGTGCATGGTAGCCAATCAGCTTCTAACTTCAGATTGTTCAGTTAAGTTTTGACAAAAAAAAAACCTGGAAGTGGATTAGTTTCAAGAGCTGCATCAGAGTTTGCACTCCCTAGTTTTAGTAAATAAACCCCATATTGGGATCGGGAGATAAGGTTCTCAACCCTCCACCCAGGGACGGACTGACTATTCAAGCACTCGTCACTGCCCGAGGGCCCGGGGTCAGTAGGGGGCCCCAAGAGATGCCCCTGGTACCTTTCATTATCTTTTCATAGGCTTTTTTGGGTGTGGGTGAGGGCACAGGGACCCCATGATGCCCTATTGCCCGGGGGCCCCATGAGTTGTCAGTCCGCCTCTGCCCCCACCCCATATGGATTATGATCATATTAAATAAGGAACACCTTTATTGCGTGATATGAAGAAAGGAATAAAGTGCTTCTCCCTTGCTTAAACTAAAGGTGAAGTACATTAAATGTCATGTATATAAATGTATTTAACCCTGTAATAATTTTGTATCAGTTTTATGTGTTGCTGACACTTTTGCTACTGTGTTAATGGATAAAGGTTTCAGCATGTATCTTCTTGGTTGACACCACCTCTTCACCTCTTCCTCCTCCCCTCCCCCTTCTGATATAGGGGGTATTAATATTCAGTAGCCTTAATATAAAGATTTAGAGGTGTTAGGGATACCAGTGTTGCTCTGAAAAAGGGGGCCTATCCCCTGAAATGTGTTAGACAGTACTATCAGCCACTTGAACCTAAGGAGTTCAATGAGGGGCTTGCTTCTGGTTTTTTATGTAACATGCTATTAAAAACATTGGTTTTGTGAGTATAATTTGTATCCTTCATTCTTCATTAAAGTGCTTGAGATAATGCACAAGGTATTTGCACTCTTTGTTTTTGTTTTTTTTTTGTGCAGTTGCAAGATTCCCCAGTCTTAAGAGGGTTGTAACGCCGGAATCATCCAGTCTGAATTGCGTAGTGGTCACCCTTATCAGAAGTACAATGTTTATCTGGGAATTTTCAGCACTCTGGTGTCAAGTTTTCACTTTCTTAAATCCTGTTTTAGGGTTCATGTACACTGCAGCTGATAAACTCACATTTAGGAGCTTTTCTGCATTTTTTTCAGCAGCCCCTGAACTCCCTAATGTTTTCCTATGTATCCATGTACACTATGTTGTTTACAGTCGTTTACAGGCAGTTGAGTTTACAGTCATTTTTATGAATGCACCAAACTTGCGTTCAGGAGTAGATTTTACCGGCATTTCAAACGCCAAACGCTTGTAAATGCAGTTAATCGCGTTTATAAGCGTTTGCGTTTAGAAGCGTTTTTAACTGTTCAGGGAACAGGGTCCAGTTGCTGTCCAGAGCCTTTTTTCATCATCAGAAATGCATGTAAAGCATTTTACAGGTACTCAAATGGACCTAGAACACCAGTGCAGTCAGTACCAGGTTTTGCATGAAGGAAAAAATGGTAGAACGTGCCGCATTATGCTCATGATGAGATCCATAGTGAATACAAGCAGAAAAGACAGGTAATCTCAACACATACTGCTCTCTCTGCTTCTACTCTCTCAATTTCTCTCAAAATGTCTGAAATAGTTAGTTTTTTACTATTTTTCAGTGCATTCTGGGCGTTTGGGAAGGTCTCCTGAGGTTATCTTTTAAAAACGCTTCTAAACGCAAACGTGCATAAACACGGTATTCAAACGCGGCTAAACTGATGTTTTTTAACCTATGTTTTCCAGCAGTCAGTTTCCATCGTTCAGAAGAGTTTTCCGAACGCCCCGTGTACATGAGCCCTTATAATCTGTCTCACTGCTCCTGTTTAGCATTGTCTGGCTGTGCTGCAAGAAATGTCCCCAATAGTGTCTTCTATTCTACCATAATTACACCTACCATCAGCATATCCAGATTCAACTTCTATATGGAAATCTTAAAGTCAAACACAAGGTTTTTCACCAGAACAAGGAAGGTTTGCTAATGCTTATGCCATCAGTGATAATGTGAAATGAGCATATTAGATTATAATGTCCACTGTACAGTTATTGCTTCACTTACTGGTGCTCTTTTATTATGAATCATTTTATTCCTTTCATTCACATTGTTTTAACTTTTAGGACAGCAGTATATTACATATTTAGAAAAGCATTAGCCTTAATGGATACAGTTTCAGCAGGAAGAGGAAACAGAGTAAACAGAATAATAGAAGAAATAAGTAGAGCAGATTAAACGGTCTAATGATAAACAGAGGTCATTTCATATATTTGCAGGAAATGTGATAACAGGATTGCCCATCTACAACAAAACTTCTATTTTTTGCCCTAGCAGTTTTACTCTTTCAATTCATTATGTATTGTAATAGACATATAAACAGTGCAATAGATTTTGAATATTGGCAGGATATGAGTAACAAAGATAGTTACTATTTCCAAAAGGTTGTTTCTTCCTATAAAACATTTAGTGTATTTTATTGTTACTGTACTGTCTCCTGTACTGTCTCCCATTATAATGTACAGCGCTGAGCAAACTGTTGGCGCTATATAAATACTGTATAATAATAATAATAATATATTCATCTGAGCCAGCTAACTTTTGAGTATATTTTTGGAATGTAGAGGAAATACAATTCCATTTAAATAAATTAGGTCAGACTAGTCTTCCTCCAGCAGGGTAATATATTATGCCTGTCCTGCCTGCAATATCAAATGTGACCATTAGATGGAGCTGATGGTAATAAATGTACTGTTTTACAGAAACTAGAGACTGTTTAGTTAGGAGTTAATAAAAAACGTGTAGGGAGGACAGAACAACTAGTACACAAGTGACACTAAACTCTATTTGAGTATGTATTGTGATATATTGGTGGTTTCACTCAAGTGTAGCGTTTGTAATTAAAGCCATCAATACATAAATCGAAATTTGACCAGTTCAGCAGGGACAGTCAAATTTCGATCCATGTATGGGCAGGATGGTTATCTATTCATCAACTTATGTACAAGCAGCCTGTCAGGTTTTTTCAAATGATCAGTGTCAACAACTATAGTCGGTAACACTGATCACTGCATTCTGACACCAGGGGAAGCTTCCCGCTGTCAGAATACAAGACCACAGTAGGAGGGAGTCCCCCATCTACCTTGAATGTGTGGATGGGAGAAATTGGATCATTTGATCAATGTATGGGCTACCTTAGTCCAATCCAGCTTAAGAAATATATTTTCAGGCTTTTTTTGCCAAGTTTTATTTAGAAAGAAAGTAAAGTTCAAACATAACACCAATAAGATTACCCTAAGAGGTTTCAGCATCACCATGACAGAACATAAACTTTTCAACCTCCTGGCTATCATAGTCCTTGAGCCTGGTTCTGCACAGACTTGCCACATTA
This sequence comes from Staurois parvus, assembly GCF_062004578.1. Taxonomy (NCBI): domain Eukaryota; kingdom Metazoa; phylum Chordata; class Amphibia; order Anura; family Ranidae; genus Staurois; species Staurois parvus. Next base: position 6,627,770 of record NW_028317887.1, read on the forward strand.
TCTCAGTCAGCTTTGTAACAACCAAAATGCCCACCTGGGCGACAGAGGCTCCTGCCTAATGACACACTGTCACTTAAAGTGTTACTAAACCCAGGAGCCTGCATTCACTATATCTGGTGTCCCACAGTACATAGAACATGGAAATGCAATTATTTTAGTAAATATAAACTGCTAAATACCTTTTCTTATCAGCAGTTAGAGAAGACTTGTGACTTCTGTCAGTGTTCGGCAGAGCACTCGTTAAAGCTTGTAGGAGGAGTTTTCTTTCTGCTCTAAGAGGATGAAGAGCCCCTGGCCTCTGACTGGATAGTGCTTATTGGCCCTGTGCTGATCACATGTACTCTCCCAAGAAAAAAAAAACCTCTCTAGCAATACACACCAAACTGAACATATGTCTTGTCAGGTGATAAGAGGGGGACACTGGAAGAAGGGGAGAATCAGAGAAGACAGGATCAAACAGGCTTTTTACACAGTGCAGATGATTAACCCGTTAGGTTCCACAGTGAGTATATCAAGCATGCTTTACTGCATATACAGACTGATTTTACTGTTGTGGGTTTAGTAACACTTTAATGTGGAACTTGGGCAAATTGAGTACTTCTAGATTAGTTCATGCTGGCACCTTTTGCAGGTATAGCTATGTAAAAGATTAAATGTAAATGCCTATACTGCTTAAAATCTAGTAATACACCATCTCTACCTGCTCTGCACATGTTCAATTGCTCTTTATTTTCCTGTAATGTGGCTAAAATGTAGAGGCCAATCTGTTGACAGCCTAAAGATTTACTGCTGCTTTGGGGATCTGGCCTTCAGCAAAATGGCAGCCTCAGTCAAAAAGAAACAGGAACAATGCTGGAGGCAATTTACAGCACACACTAATTGTGGTAACATAATTAGTAATATGGAATGTATTTTCTTTGATAAAGAACATTGTTTTTATACACCCCTTAGGCTTTCAACTTTGCTTTTATCTGTAACTCCTGAGAATTTGAAATGTAGATCCTCATGGTCTCCTCTCAACTTTTCAGTTAGCCTACTTCTAACTTGACATTAAAAAATTAAGAACCAGGTATTTGCATGCAAATTAAAAAAAAAAGGGTTAAAAAGAAGTCTACGTTTGGGTCAGATAATTATATGTACTTTATTCTGCCTTTTGTATTTGTGTAGTAATGAATTTAAATTCAGGTTACAAGTATTGCAGACATATTTATGTAAATGCACAGCACAATCAGCCCAGGTGCAGACAACAGGAAATTCCTAACTCAGAAAATAAATTTCATTAATTCAGTGAATTAAATCAGCCAGCATTAATTACTTGAAGTACGTTGTTTCCTCTGTGCTAGTGGATATGTGAACTTGTTACTCATTTGTTCATTTGCATATCAGTCTCAGGGGAACACAGTTCATCAGTAGTGAGCTCAGCTTGTACTTAGGAGCAGTGATGTGATTAAATGCCTGCTATCAACTCCTCTTTATTGAGAATGCTCCTTTCAGTCTCATGATCCTTCAAAACCCCATGTACAATGTATCATCAGATTATTTCCTTTTTTGTCAAGCGTTACTAATGTCAGCCATGGATGGATTCATTTTTCTGCCATTTTTATGAAATGCTCAGCTTTGGCTCTGCACCAGATAATTACAATGCACAATGTAGAGACACAGAGACATTTTGCAATATTGTTTTCTGTATGGACAGACAGAGGCGGCTTTACTAAAGAAGTTGAGAATTCTCACTAAAAAGGTTTTGTAAATATTCACTTCAATTATCCAATCACATAAAAAGCATTAACGCATGATTGGGTTTTTAAAGGATACGCTCACCTTTCTAAAATGCACCTTTGTTTGCAGGTTAAAAAAAAGGGGAATTTTTAATTTTTTTACAAGCATGAAAAGTATTGGTCCTGCAGAATGTCAGTGTATCTGTCTGTTCATATGTCATGTGGGCAAGCAGTTACACAAGGTCAGGAAGGATCAATTAACTACCTAGAGTGCTTACAGCGCCATGGTAGTTCATTGAGAACTACAAGCCTCCAGCCACAAAGGCTGTCGGTACTTGTAATTCATTCATTCACAGAGCTATATGAATGAATGACACAGCCGTGTGGGCAGAGCTCCGCATGGCTGTGTTCTTTTTAACCCTTTGAGGACCATAAGATTACGGAACGCCAAAAGAATCAATTTTTTGTTTTTAAAGTTTGTACACTTTAGTTGCTGTAACTAAGCCATTTCATGAAATAATTGGCAAAAAGCTAGATCCATTTGTTGATAAGAACTAATATTTTGACTCAAGCCAAAAAAAAAAAAAGTATTTCAAGTTCTTAATCAGATGATACAGGCAATTAAAAACATAGGACAAATACGTCCCTTGGTCCTCAAAGGGTTAAACCTTGAAAGCCTGTTATCAACCTGCCTTTCTCTGCCTAAAAGTGATACTAAACCCACAACATTAAAATCATTCTGTATATGCAGTAAAGCATGCTTGTTATACTCCCTGTGGAACCAATGCAAAGGATGTTAATCCTTTGCATTGTGTAAAAAGGCCATTTGATCCTCTATTCTCTGCTACGCCTCTTGTTCAAATGTCCATGTCCTATCTCCTGATAAAACAGACTGAACCCGTAGCCACATGCATATGCTCAGTTTAGTGTGTATTGCTACAGTGTTTTTTTTTTCTTTCTTTGAAGAGTGCATGTGATGAGCACAGGGCCAATTAGCACTCTCCAGACAGAGGTCAGGAGTTTTGCATCCTTCTAAAGCAGAAAGAAAACTCCTCCTGCAAGCATTAACCAGGGCTCTGCTGAACACTGACAGAAGTTACAAGACCGCTCTAAATGCTGATAAGAAAAGGTATTTAGCAGTTTATATTTACTAAAATAATTGCATTTCCATGTTCTGTGTACTGTGGGAGACCAGTGAATGCAGGGTCCTGGGTTTAATAACACTTTAAAGTAGGACTATGGATTCTGAAAAAAAACTTAATTTTAAGTGCATCTGCATTGACAGTTTCTCTTAGTCTCCCTCAAAAATCCTTCAAATACATGTTTACTCTGCCAATGAAGTCCACCTTCACAGTCCATGATGTGGCAATAATGCTGCAGTGATCTGGTTCACACTACATGACCATGTATTTCTGCAGACAGAGAGGAGTACAAGCATTATGCGCCAGCTTAATAATTTACTCAATATGTAAGTAGTGTGTTGAAAAAATATCTGGATAAACTGTTTGATGTATGAAATTATGTATCTCATTATAATCTGAAGAGACAAGCGAGCGCTTATAACAAAATAAAGCTGCTAAACACCAAAAGGTACCATATAAAACCTCCAAATAAATAGTAAAAGCAGGGTGTAGCGCTAAAAGACAATAAATGGTACTTATATCAAATGATAGAATAATCAAATCAAGTGACTGAATGGTGCAAAAACTGTGTCAATGGTAGATGCATGCCTACATCATAAAAACACATGAAACCAGCTTATATAAATAATTTGAAATAAAGTGCAGCATAAAGTGATCATCTTGTCACTGTTTAGTGACCAATCAAGTGCAAAGTGCCAGACTAGAAAATCAAGCAATAGTCCACAATAAAAAGTGCACAGGAGATTCAGATGATCTTCAAAGTCCAGTGGTCTAGTCTGGTGCTATGGTGATAAAAGTGATAAGATTGCGCACTCACCAGATACGCAATCAAAATGCGCATTAGGAAATATCAATTCCAGAGGACTGAAGATCCCTCAATGGTCTGCTCTTGGTCAGGTGCCTCTCACTGCATGGTATCCACTGCCATATATGATGCAGCTGCTCTGTGGATATTAGTAGCTCACAAGGAACTCCAAAAAAGAGGTAAGGTAGTCATAGGAGGTAAGCTCACCCCCTATGACTATGTGCAGTCGCACAAAATGCGCCAGGGAGCTACGGAGTTGTGATGTCATGCCGCCGGCGCCAAGAGAGCCCTGGCGGCCATCTTTAGATGGTCAGTGTTTTTTGGTTTGTCTATACTCTTTGTTTGCACTATACTTGAATAAACATTGCCTGTTTAGAAGGTATCACACTATCTGGCCTCCTTTTTTGGAGCTCCTTGTGAGCTACTAATATCCACAGAGCGGCTGCATCATATATGGCAGTGGATACCAGGCAGTGAGAGGAACCTGACCAAGACCAGACCATTGAGGGATATTCAGTCCTCTGGAATTGATATTTCCTAATGCGCATTTTGATTGCGTATCTGGTGAGTGCGCAATCTTATCCATTTTTTCACCATAGCACCAGACTAGACCACTAGACTTTGAAGATCATCTGGATCTCCTGTGCACTTTTTATTGTGACTATTGCTTGATTTTCTAGTCTGGCACTTTGCACTTGATTGGTCACTAAACAGTGACAAGATCATCAATTTATGCTGCACTTTATTTCAAATTATTTATATAAGCTGGTTTCATGCGTTTTTATGATGTAGGCATGCATCTACCATTGACACGGTTTTTGCACCATTCAGTCACTTGATTTTATTATTCTATCATTTGATATAAGTACCGTTTATTGTCTTTTAGCGCTACGCCCTGCTTTTACTATGTATCTCATTATACTTATTTTTTTTATACAGATCAAAATGATCATAGGTATCACAGATCAAAATGTTTTGATATATTTCTATCCAATATTTATATGCATGCTGATGTTCAATTCAGTTTGTATATTTGTGTAACAGTCCTGTTTTATGTAACCATTGTAGATTTTTAGAAGTGTTGATCACCTTTCATCTCTTTTTTAAATTACAGAATAAAAATATGGTTGTAATGAATATTTAAGATTGTGATTTGTAGTTATTTATTTCCTCAAGGTTACCTTTACAGTTTCAAAATTTTGGTGGTTGTGTTCATGGAATTTATACATATAATGGTGGGATGGTACCCCTGAGGAAATGAAAAAAAAACTATTTGTGGTTTCCACTTTCCAAACATCTTGTATAGACGTTCTAAGGGAAAAGTAGTGTTTCAAAACATTTTTAAGGCTTAGTAAATTCCCAACATTTCAAAATGGCAAAATCATTCTATATGCAATGAGCTTAACTTTTATTAAAGTGATGTTCTGGCCCCTGCACCCCCCCCCTCCCACTTACCTGTCCAAGCATTCAGTGTCCACACCCGGAGCCGATTCTTCAATCAGGTGTCGGGTGCTGGCGCTGACATCTTGACTAAGGAAACTGCCAGTGAAGCCTTGACACTTCACCGCCAGTTTCCTACTGTGCATGCGCAAAGCATGCTGTGCTTTGTAAATGGGCTACAGTCCTTTGGCACCTTGGAAGTGTGCCAGAGGGCGGTGGGGGTGGGGGACTTCTGGCTTCCAAGCCAGAATTTGGCACCTGTCAAAACCAGGTACCTGCTCCCCCCAAAAAGATGCCAAATATGATAGCGGAGGAGGGGCAGAAAAACAGAGTTTCCATTTTTGGGTGGAACTCCTCTTTAACATGTAACTTCTACTGCTCTCACTTCTACACATGTAATGTGCTATCTTGCAGTTAATGCCCCAAGAACTGACCAAAACACCTTAGTATTGTCACTTA